>NW_006912905.1:116899-533887 GCF_000585565.1 Capronia epimyces CBS 606.96 | reverse complement strand
TGTAGCATGCAGCGTGTAGCATGCAGCGTGTAGCATGCAGCGTGTAGCATGCAGCGTGTAGCATGCAGCGTGTAGAATGCAGCGTGTAGAATGTAAAATGCCCAAGGCAAACCAAACCCAACCCTCTCTCCAGCAACCCCAACCTCAAGGGGAACATGTCTCCAGCTACCCTAACCTCAAGGGAACAGGTGTGGCTCAGACTCACCGTGCTTGGAGATGGTGTAGAGGCTGTTTTGGGGCATGGCGCGGATGCCCAGGAGCGACGAGACGACGACGATGGAACCCCTGGAAGGGACTCGGTCACCCCTGGAAAGGAGAGGAGTCAGAGAAGTCAGAGGAGTGAGAGCAGATCCGAGCCGACGACCGACGACCGACGACCTACTCAGTCTGTAGCGGCTCCTGGGTCGCCATGTGCTTCAATTCCTCGCGCTCACAGAGCCAGGTTCCCCTCAGGTTGATTTTCTGGACTCGGTCCAAGTCGTCGACGGCGAGGGTGTCGGTGGGGCCCAAGGGGCCGGCAATGGCGGCATTGTTGACGGCGTAGTCGACCCGGCCAAACCTGTGTATCACCGACCGAAATGCAGTGGCGACCTGCTCCTCGTTGCTGATGTCGGCCGCGAGAGGCAAGAAATCGACCGCGGGGTCGGCGGTGCGCAGAGCCTGGGCCGTGTCGGACAGGCCTTGGGGCGAGAGGTCGACGCCTGCGATGCGCCGGACGCCGTCGCGCGCGAATTGCAACGCCATGGCCCGGCCGAGGGCGCCTCCTGCGCCGGTGATGAAGGCGACGCTGTGAACATAACAAGGTCAACGGTCAACGTCAACGTCAACGTCAAAACCAGACCAGATCATCACCACGATGACGAGATTGGTCGCTTGGTGGCTGGTCACTGGTGGCAAAGAAAACGGATGGGCTTTCTCTCACCCTCGTAGCCCGAGTCCAGTCATTGTGGGAGATTCTCTTTCCCTGGGATTGTTGATGCTTGGGGGCTATCGGATTGGACCTGGGACACAGATGGATGGGTGAGAGGGAGAAGGGAGTCAGGGAGTCAGGGAGTCAGGGAGTCAGGGAGTCAGGGAGTCAGGGAGTCAGGGAGTCAGGGAGTCAGGGAGTCAGGGAGTCAGGGAATCAGGGAGCGGACAGGTTCAGGATGACAGCAGATATAATGTCTGCTGTGAAGAGCATGGACACTGGGACAGCACAGTGGACACTAGACATTGAGAGTGGGAAGAGTGGGAGAAGAGCTTTTGGGTTAAGGTCTGAAGGTCGAGGTCGAGGTCTGGGGTCTGGGGTGAGACCGGGGACTGGGGGCGGGTCTGGAAGGTCCCGGAATCTAGTCTCCGTACCCCGTACTAAGGGATACGGGATACAGAGTATGACTGAGGTACGGAGTACAGGATGTTGTATGTCCATAACGTGTATTCTGTAGGTTACCTAATAGGTAGGCAGGTCCAACAGGCCGACGTCGCATGTCGGAGATCGGGTCGGGGAAATAGATGGATACCGAGTACCCAGGAGGTATTTACAGTATTGCAACATTACCTGGTAGGGGGCATAGGAGGAGGTGGAAGAGATGGCAGGGGTAGGGGCAGGGGTGGGAGTAAGGGTAGGGGGAAGGGTAAGGGTAAGGGTGCCTGAGATCCGATCTAAACAGCCATAACAGTTACCTGGGGGTATTCGTACAGTATTCTACCTACTTATATCTAGGTACCTATAGGTAGATATCAGTATAGTGGACAGTGTACACAGGAGGGCGACAGTGTATGTACTCCGCAGTAAGCAATTCATCATCAATCATTAATCGGTGATAGGTAGGTATAGGTAGATGCAGGGACTGAACGTGGTACTTGATACTGTGTGGTATATGTATTAAAATACCAAACATACCAAAAATACCCGTCATCGCCGTCGGTCTAATACCCAGGATTGGCGGTCGGTGGTTGTCGGGCTTCAGACTCCTTCTGCTCCCCGCTGTCTGAGCCCAAGTCTGTCGGGCCCCCAGACTGTGCCACGACTGTGCCACTGTCATCGTGGAGGGGTAACGGCGGGTCGGGGCATCTTTCGGGGGAATGAATGGCCTGGGCCCCTCCATTGCTTGCCTGGGATACGGGATGGTTCTGGTACCATGCGGATACTGCAGAGTCAGTGGTTACCAGGTAGGGACTCGGTAGGTATGCTCCATCATTTGATATTCGAGCAGGTTCAGGGTTGACGATGAATTTGAATACGGTACAGTTACATTAGGGTTAGGGTTAGGGTTAGGGTTGTACAGTGTACATATGTCATACGGAGTACAGCGACCTGAATTCGGCCGACTATCCCCCGCCCCGCCCCGCCCACTCACACACGGTCGAGACGGTCGAATTTGTTCCCCGCCATGGCGAGCAGAAGTCGGACACGCCCCGTGGGTGAAAAGGTGGAATTGGAATTGGAATTGGAATGGGGCCTGGATGAGGAATCGGATGCTTGCGATAGGCTGGAGCTGGGGCTGAGCACAGCAGCCATAGCGACAACACAACGTAGTAGGAGACGGACGGAGGGAGGACGGAGGACAAGTATGGTATCAGAAGGCCAGAAAAGATGCACCTAGGTACTGTCCCTAGATATCTACGGTACGTAGGGACCTAGCAGGTAGATAGTAGGTAGTGGTTAATAGTGGTTACAGTGATGCATGTTTTCACACAGTAATAGTACCGCCACTTCATCGCCTTCACCTCTATCCCTCACCGCGTGGTATATCTCTCCGCTCCTTCTTGCTTCTCTTCCTCCCTTCCGCCCAGTCAGGCCACCATGAAACAGTTCAGCCTTGCCGAGGTGGCACGACATGCCCAAAGGGACGACCTGTACATCATCTACCAAAGTCAGGTGTACGAAGTGACCAACTTTCTTTCCGAGCACCCGTAAGTCGCTGCCTTTTGAAAAAAAAATAAGACCAACCCGTAACCCCGTGCGTTGACCGCAGAGGAGGAGAGGATGTCATTCTAGAGCTCGCCGGCAAGGATGCCACCGAGGCCTTTGACGAAGTCGGCCACTCCGAAGACGCTCAGAACCAGCTCCACGAACTTCTGATCGGCTCGCTGGACCAACAGGTGCGTCAACCCTGTGTTGTCTCTTATACCGGACACCGGCGGTCTACTGACATTTCCAGTCCTCCGCGACCCTGGCGACCAAGAAGAAGGCGACCACCGGGACCACCAAGACCACCTCCGTCCCTTTCAGCCCCGTCACCCTCGGCGGCCTGGTCATCGCGGCGGCGGCAGCGGTATGGGTATATACGCAGAAGAAGTAGACGGGAACAACTGGGGAAAGAAAGAGTGCGTGTCTGACCTTGGCTGGGCAACGGGATGGGTATCACGACAAGCAATTAGAATGAGAATTAGAATGCGGTGACTCGATAACAATCCAACTCGATACGCACACATGGCCTAGGGGCTTGATCACCGCACGCGAGCACGCTGTACAGTACAGTATAGTACTTGATAGTCAGCATCCTCAAGTCAGACGTCATAGACCCAATAAATGCAGACCATTACTCGTACTGTGAAGCGTTCGATTCTAGCAGTCCCATATCACAGAGGGACCGACCTAGGGAGGTACTAGGTAGGTCGTCCATAGTATGGACTGCATTACACACTGGATATATCTCGTCAGCCGCCATTAATCATTAATGATTGATAATAATGCTCGGTCTCCCAGCTCTGTGGTCCCTCCATCGCAGCCGAAACTTGCACCGACGGGGTGGTGATGGGGTGGCAGTGCTCTGTATCCATACTCTTACTACTAGTATCTGCCCGACACGACGCCCTTGGGCCTTAGGTACGCGTCCGCGTCGCGCAGCCGGTGCAATTCGTGCCCAATCAGAAACACCACGAAGACAGCCCTTACGCTTATTCAGTGTGTTCACTGTTCACCCGTGTCCCACACTCTGCCCCTCGTCTCCGCCTCTCTCCTCCACCCACCGCACTGGCGCAGGCGCAGGCACCAGCTGACCGCAGGGGTTGCTCGTGGCACGCCCGTCGCCCGGAGGCCCCGGTGCCCCAGCTTTCAACCACACACTGCATCTGCCGTCTGCTGTCTGCCATACCGAGTCCACTGTCCAGTACCTACAATGCCAGACCCTAAATACACAGACAGCTCCCTACCGCTGCACCCACCACACCAGCGCGTCACTGGCCGGCTTTCTTGGGCTTACTTCTTTCACCTACAATTCTCTCAGTCTTCTATTCTTCTTTGACACCCACCGCTCTTGAAGGACACCTCCCTTTCTACGCCATCCAACATGGCAGCAGCCTCGTTCTTGTCACTGGTCCCGACCTATGTCTGGGTGGCCCTCGTCGCCCTGCTCCTCGGCATCTACCGTCTCCTCCAGGTCGGCAAACGGGACCCTCGCATGCCACCTGGCCCTCCCACCATCCCCATCCTAGGAAACGCTCATCAGATTCCTCGCACTGGCCTTTACAAACAGTAAGTGACAAGCTCAAACTCAAACAGAGAGGAGAGAGACAAAAGAGAGCAAAGAGAATGCTGGAGAGAGGAGTACCAACCCCCAAGAAGGAAAGATACTAACCCCTCGCCTCCTACCAGATTTCGAGAATGGGCCAGAGAATACGGCCCCATCTTCAGCCTCAAACTCGGCCCGTCCAGCGTCGTCGTTCTCTGTGACCGCAAAGCTATCCACAAGCTGCTCGTCGAGAAAGGCTCCATTTACTCGGATCGCCCAGAGAGCTACGTCGGCCATCTACTGACCAAAGGCGACCATCTGGCCATCGCCCAGATGGATCCTCTGTGGCGAGAGAAGAGAAAGGTCATCGCCCACAACTTTTCTCCCAAGCCGCTGGATGAGAAGCACTTTCGAATTCAAGAAGCAGAGTAAGTAGTTACGTCACGTCTCACCCGCCAGGCTGGCACATGATCGCTAACCCTCTTGGCCAACTTGTCTAGAGCCACTGTCTTGATGAACAACCTTCTGACCGATCCCGATGATTTCTATCGCCAGATCAGACGCTACACCGCCTCCGTGGTGAGCTCCATCACCTACGGCTATCGCGGGGCCACCCCGGACTCGTTCTGGGCCCAAGTGAGTGGTTCTGGCCAACAGATGTCGGGGGGTAATTGCTGACTACTATCTCACAGGGCGTTTACGATGTAATGGACAGGGTAAGAAATCGAACATGCCACAGTCATGTGGAGCCGGGATCGCACCATCACTTCAGCGCTAACTATGCCAACAGTGGACGGCCGCCATGGAACCCGGAGCCAATCCTCCTGTGGACGAATTTAAATTCCTCCAGTGGACGCCGACCTGGATGTCCTTCTGGAAACGTCGGGCCATCGATGCCGGTGCAATGATGGACGGTGTCTGGGGCGAGGCCCGGAGAAGAATCGACGAGCGCCGCGCGCGAGGAGAACGCCGCAACTGTATCATCGATAGCCTCCTCGACGAGTATGAGAAGAAGGGCATGCCCTTTTCCAAACACGGCTTCGACAATCTGATGGGTGAACTGATCGAAGGCGGAGCCGATACTACTGCTGCTCAACTCCTGACCTTGATCCTCGCCTTTGGCCTGTACCCTGAAGTGCAGAAGAAGGCCAGAAAGGAAATCGACGCTGTCTGTGGCACCGAGAGAGCTCCATTATGGTCCGACTTTGACAAACTGCCGTATATCAACTGTATCGTCAAAGAGGGGATGAGATGGCGTCCTGTGTAAGTTTACTTGCCCCGGCCCTGTCTGACACAACCATACCATGTCTGTGACAACCTCATCGAATCCTCACTAACAAACTTATCTATAGGGCCGTGACTGCGCTCCCTCACCGAGCAAGAGAAGGTCAGTGAAGATTCCTCCGATCTGTCAAGTTGATAGAAGACACCTACTGACCGTGGTACAGACGACTTCTACGAGGGCATGTTGATCCCCAAGGACTCGACCGTGTTCCTCCCGACCTGGGCCATCCATCATTCGGCCGAGATCTACGCCGACCCGGAGACGTTCAACCCCGACCGCTACCTGAACCACCACAAGTTGGCCAACGACTACGCCGGCAGCCCCGACTGGGCGAATCGAGACCACTACAACTACGGCGCCGGCCGCCGCATCTGTCCCGGCATGCATCTCGCGGAGCGCAACATGTGGCGCATCGCGGCCAAGCTACTCTGGGCCTTTGAATTCTCCGAGTACGTCGACCCCAAGACGGGCGTCAAGGTGCCGCTGGACGCCGACGCCTACAACCCGGGGATTCTGCAGGCTCCGTTGCCTTTCAAGATCGCCATCAAGCCGCGAAGCCAGAAGCATGTGGAACGCATCAACCAGGAGAAGGCCGAGGCATTGGAGTTTTTGGAGCAGTACAGTTAGGTTAGGGTTGTGAGGGAGGAGATGAGATGAGATGGGATGGGATGGGAGGAAGGGCATTTGAATTGTACATGACCGTGGAGCAATCTATGATACTATGTAGTAGTGTTGATGTGGACAATGAGTATACATGAGCAATTGATTCCAATTTCAATCTCGACATGCCATACTGTGTTCCCTGAATAACAATTTCAATCTCGGACATGACTGTGTTCCAATAGATGCATCCATCCATCCATCCGTCTCTACCTATATGGACATGCCATACCGTGTTTTCTTAATCATCCATCTCTACCTGTATGTATGTATGTATGGACCTGTGCGAGGCTTAATCCGGATGCGGGGCCGCATAGATGAGATGAGATGAGATGGGGTTATCTACCTAACCACCTAACCACCTACTTTACCTAGGTAGGTAGGAATAGGAGATAGGTAGGTATAGAATATAGAATATGAGAATCAAGACAAGGCAAGGCAATGCAAGACTTGGATGATAGGGCTTATACTCTGTCCTGAATGCTGAAGGGTCACGTAGATGCATGTATGTTCATATTCATATTCATATTTTCTACCTTTTCGATATCACTATCACTATCACTATCACTATTGACATCAACGAGCCTGGTGTCTTTGACCTGCTATACCTATCATATCATACCATACTCTGGCCGCTCTGCTCTGCCCTACCATACCTTACTCTTCTCTGCCCTGCCCTGCCATGCCCTACCCGCCCCGCTCTGCTCTATCCCGCCCTAGCTGGTCGGTCAGACAAACGCCATCCCGCCCTACCCTACCCTAGCTGGTCGGTCAGACACGCAGGTCAGTCAGACACAGACAAATCAATCTCATCACATCACATCAGATGACCTGCTTCAGCTCGACAATGTGCCACGGCACGACAAAGACGGCATAGTAGTCCTTGAGGCCGTCGATGCAGGCCTTGAAGCCGGGTGCCTTTTCAAAGTCTTCGTGGTGGGCCTGAGAGTTCGGAGCGTTAGCTTTTATTCTGGTCGTGTTTCTGTCTTGTCTCTGTCTCTGTCTTTGTCTTTCTGTCCGTGGCCGTCCCACTGGCTACAGCTACAGGTTCGAATGGTAGGATGGGAGATGGGGTTCGAATGATGGGATTCGAATGATGGGGAGTAATGGGATTCGAATAATAGGATAGAATGATGGATTCGAATGATGGGATGGGAGCGATGGGATGACTACTCACATCAACCGATTTCCAATTAATCAACAACAACTGGTCTTGAGGGTTCTCCACCAACGGACTGATAAAGTGACCGTCGGCGCCCGGTTCGGCGTCCAGGATGGGGACGACGATGTTGCGGAACTGCGAATAATAGCCGGCGACGCCTCCCTCGACCACCTTGGTCAGGGCGACCTCGATGGCGGGCGAGGTCAGTATGCTGGCCAGATGGGCCTGGTCGTCCAGACCGGTGGCGTCGATCAGGACGTGGTTCTGCCACTCGATCTTGCGGCCGTTCAGGGCCGGCTGCACCACCCGGTGGAATTCCGTGTAGGCCGGGCTGGTGAAGAAGGCGTGGCTGGCCGCCAGGCTGTCCCAGAGCAGGAGGGCTACTTGGGTGTGGCGGTCTTCATGCTTTTTGCCGCGCCAGAGGTTTTTGAGGCCTGGGGCTCTGTGGGAGGTGTTAGTAGTGTTGACGGTAGACATGACGGTAGACAGGACAGTAGACAGGACAGTAGACAGGACAGTAGACAGGACAGTAGACAGGATAGTAGACAGTAGGTGATGTGATGTGATGGATGGGTGTTCAATGACCCTTGTGGTAATATCATGCTGAGGGTGTTGTGCTGTCCTGTCTTGTCCTGTGCTGCCCTGCCTGCCCTGCCCTGCTCATTGAGGGCAACTTGAACTTGACTAACACAACTGGACTCTACTCATACTCACTTTTGCAAAATCCCAAACGCGGGCGCCAGGTCGCGATTGATTTCCTCGTCGGTGTGGACGGGCCGATGAGGCACGATGATCAGCTGCAGAGCCTGCTTGGGAGAGGAAGCCATGTTAAGTGTGGGTGTGTATACTGTGGTTAGGTGTTGGTGTAGGTAGGTATAGGTATATGTATAGGTGTAATTGTAGAGTAGATGTACAGAGAAGGCGTAGGTGTAAGTAGGTAGCAGAAGTACGGATACAGTAGGTATATTATTAGGTGTAGAGGTAGAAGAGGTACTGTAGGTAAGGTCAGAAGCGGTATCGGTACTGTTATTTGTTATTAATCAGCACCTATATATCCCCACTCCCCACTACCTACCTACTATACCTTGGCACCTATTAGGTACTATTAGGTACCTGGTAGGTAAGGACCTGTATCCGTACGGTATCGTATCTATACCACTCACTCACTGCTTTCTTCGGCCTTCTAAGGCACACTGCCATCACTACCACCACTACGTCCAGACAGTACGGGGTGCATAGTATCAGTACTGATAGTTACTGTACTGAGGTACCTTACTCTGTACCTTACTATAGCTTTCTCCAAGCTTCTCTTCTCCCCTTCTCCCCTCTCCACGTTCAACCCTGCGTAATGCTGCAGTTACAGTAGTCGAATTCTCCCCGGCCCCCATTCCATTCCCCCGAAGTCACCCCGGTCAGTGCAGGACAACTTTCCCCGCCAACTCCCAACTCTTGGCTCCCAACTCTTGGCTCCCAACTCATAACTCGATCAATTACTGGACTCTATTGTTGCGCTCATAAGAATAGGTAATAGCTGATAGCTAAAGCTAATGCTAATATGTAATAGGTACCAGGGAGAGAAAGGGTGAAAGGAAATGGACCCTGCACCCGCCACCGCTAATCCTGCTAATTATGCCTGCACGACCTGTACTTCGTATGTACTCCGTACAGTGCGTCGCACTAATCGTAGACTATATTACATACCTAAACATCATACAACAAGCCCGGGACGAGGACAAGACAGGACAAGGCTGTAGTACTGTACACTAGATATGCTGCTCCTTTATACAATCCAACTGAACGTACGGAGTACTAGCTACCCTAACCCACGCATGCCTCGTCGATAGGGCTAAACCCGCCCATATCGCCACGACCCTCCCTCGGGTTGAGCACTGCTCGCCCCTTCAACCCAGCCAGCCGACGCCAGACAATCTCCAAGAACAGAGAGAACAGAGAGAAAAGACAGAGACCATCAAGAGAATGGCCAACACCGAGCCCACATGACAATCCTCTTCCGCAAACAATCATCCCGCATATCCATGACATAGTGCCGCCATGATATCCGACGAATACCACGCAAAATTGTCCACAAACAAATCATCAGGAAACGGGCCACTCCAGTCACCGGTAAAGGCCGAGTCATCGGTCGAAGGGTCGACTTCACCTCCCATGGCCGATGACCACTCCAGACTTTCATCTGGTGATCGCAGTGCAGAAGGAGCATCGACAGCGCCACTGAACTGCGAAGCCTCGTAGGGAACGCTTGCTGACTGAAGGAGCCCCGGCGGCTGCGGCTGCCGAATGGCTTCAACAGCCCCGAGCCCTTCCCCCCCGCCACCACCCCCGCCCAGCATGTCCATGCCCAAAGCATGTGCACCTCCTGTCGGGTTGGTCACAGGCTCCGGCCCAGACATCTCCATTTCCTTTTGTCGAGCTTCCAGTCGCGCTTCCAACGAGTCCAAGTTCTGCAGTAATGTGAGCGGAGTGCCCCAGAACTCGGCGAATCGCATGTACGTTTGACGTAGAGTGGCGTATTTGCTCTCCGTCAGCATCGGAGCCTCATTCCATCGGAAGATGCGCTTGAAGCTCTGCAACGTGGCCGCAATCCACACCGTGCTGGCGTAATACGGGCTCACGTATCTGACGTGGTCGCCCGGACAGCTCGTCAACAATCTGAGAACCGTGTCGCTGGCTTCCAGGAAGTTTTCGAGGCCCACCCGCGTGGTCGGATCATCGCCCATCACCGTCGACTGGTCCGACGATTGCGTGGGAACCTCGGGGCTGGAAAAAAGGGGGAGAGGAATCAACCCTTCGATCATGTCGGCAACCACGTGATTCTGATAGATCATGAAGCTGGCCGACGCCTTCATCATGCCCACAATGTATTTGCCCGCACTGGCTCGCCGGGCTGCCAGCGGGTCTTCCCCGGCCACCAGGTCAAAGTTCAAAGGTTCGCCGCCGTGCTCCAGCGCGGCCGGAAGCTCTTCGCGAATGGCTTGATACGCCCGCACCAGACTAGACAGTCGTTCCGAAATTTCTTCCGCCGCCTGCCGCGTGTAACTGTTGCTGAAGTACTGCACCAGCTTGGGCACGTCGCTTTTGGGGTCGAGGTTGGCAAACTTGCCCTGGAGGTTGTCGTGGCACAAGATCTGCGCGTCACGCATCAACGCCGCCAGGAGGATGGCCCAGGCAAAAGACCCTTCGTTCCCCGACTGTTTCAGATGCCGCCACCGTTCTTCAGGCTCCCCTCGCAACAGGCAGGACGCCTGGTACTTGTTCGCGAACCAGAGATCATCCGACACCGGAAGATACGTCTCGTTCATCTTCCAGTCGATGGCCGTCGGCGCCCGCTTGATCGTGGAAGCGAATATGTCCATCTCCCACAATGCCCACCAACATCGCCGTCGCTCCTCGCTGAACGACCACGCCGTAAGTTCATTGTCGCTGGACGGCGCTTTGTTGAGGCCTTCATGATCGATCAGGTGAAGTCGAAGTTCATAGGCCACTCGAACCGCCGCCCCGACCAGTCGCCACGCCTGCCCGTACACGCCGTTGACCAATGAATAGAAGCCGGCCAGAGTCATCGCTTGCACGAGACAAAGAGGGGGGGGACTGTTGGAACAGGCGTCCATGGCCTCGTTGATGTATTTCAGCGAAAGCACATGGAACTCTTTGTGGGAGGGTAAGTTGGATCCGTCGAGAGCAGACGGGGACGGGGACGTGGACGTTGATGTGTTCAGGCCCTGCATCGTGTTTCGGCGAGGAGCGAATCTCGAGGAAATAGAAAACATGGCCGCAAACAAGGCGATGAGGTGTTTGGGATCTTCGATGCTGCTGATCTTATCTTGGAAAGACGGCTGGTGGAAGAGAGACATGGACGTCAGGCCGGCCACCACCTCGAAATAAACATCTACCCTAGGTGATAAACCCCACCGGTCAGCACGAGCCACAACTTCACGGCCGGGGAGCTTACAGAGCCTGGGCTTCCAAAATGGATATGCAGAGGACCTCGCATGCCATGGTCAATTTCTCTTTGGCTCCGGCCAGGACGAGGAGGAAGCCGGGTTGAGACCGTCCTCGCGGACGCAGTGACGGCGGGGTCAAGGAGGCTTCATGGGATGGATGAAAGAACGAGGAGAGGCTGATGGCTTTGGCAAAGTTGAAGGCGGCCATTTGAGGTGATCGCGCGGTCGGATGAGGGTGATGAGGGTGATGAGGAGGAGGAGGAGGAGGAGGAGGAGGATGCGGATGATAGGCTCCGGGTGGAGAAGCCTGGGGTGAAAGATGAGATGTTTCGGTTTTCGGCTTGCCCGACCAGACCTGACAATCGGGGGGAGTTTGTAGATAGGCCTGGCCATGCTGGGCGGGATAGTATACAGGTTGAGGATGAAGCGTGGTCACGGCCCGGGCTGTGACGCGGCAAGACCGCTGGCGAGTTCGACGATTTGTAGAGCCTGGTGGCGGTCAGCGGCCAGTTCCCAATCCCATCACCTTTCCTACTGCACTGCGCTGGCAGCCGACGTACCCAGCCTTGGCCCTGGTTTCAAACGGACGGTGGGATAGGTACACTGCTTTGCACTTTGACGGCAAAGCGAGCATGAGGGAATCTGACGGTCACTGTCGTGAAGGATGGGACGTCAGCAGCGCACGCCTTATGATTTAGCCAGAGAGTCGGCGGGCGGCCAACCATTTTGATTTTTTCCTGGACACGCACGCACATTAGCTATATGATCGGTGAAGACAACAAGGTGCAGAGACGATGCCAGTGGGTTGCAAGGTGAAGACAACAACCACAACCGCATGACAAGGGTGCGTGGTGCGTGCTGTCTTGTATGCGCCTGAACACAAATCTCTTCTCTTCCACCCACCTTTTGCATCGTTCGCACGCCAAATTCGCCTTTGCGAGGCCACCGTCTTTGGGCTCCACGGCAGCCATGGCTGAAATTGAGGGCGACAGACACTTGGAGGGAGCTGGAGCTGGAGCTGTGCTGGATCACGCGCCGTGAGTTCTGAATTGGTCCGGGGCATGGAGAGAAGAGAAGCGAAGCGAAGAAAGGTGGAAAGTTGAGGAGAAGTGGGTTGGGTTGGGTTGGACTGGGTTCGACTGGGGGAAAATGATTCGGATTCGGGGCCAAGTCTGGGGCAGAGGCTGATGCGGATTTCTGGGCAGCGCCGGGATAAGGGGACTGCGGCAACGCCGGGGAGCTGTTGTGTAGGTACTCGGGACATACAGAGGGGACCGGGTAGGCACCTATTCCGTACTAAGGTACTCCGTAGGTTGGCAGAGTTAGGGATGGGGACAAGCCTAAGGAGCCTAAGGCGCCTAAGGGAAGCCTCCTAAGGCCCCTAAGACCCCTAAGACCCCTAAGACCCCTGTTCCCCCCCTCGCCCGCCTATTACCTTCTCCGTAGCTCCTCATTATGATGCAAGTTGGGGACCCCAGAACGCCGGGTCGCCGGACCGAGACACGTGAAAACTCGAGAGTCATGTGGTCTGCTGCCTGAGCTGTCGCCTTAGGAGCCCGTGACCGCCCATATAGGCAATATAGCCGAGTCGCGAATGATAGCACGCATCTCCCCATACTAGGCATACGCATTTTAGGGTTATGGTTAGGGCTACGGATATGCATACTCTGCTCAACAATCAACATCCCTTCACGCTTCACACCTTTCACCTTTACTTTGCCAGACCAAAATCTGCCACATCCTCCATCTCCACGCCATGAGCGTTTCGGACCACATATTTCACGTGATCAATCGTGCTTGTGGCAAGATATGGGGTTTCATCCTTGCCCAAGACCTTGTCAAACTGTTGGAGGAAGCCTTCGGGGGTTTCTGATTTGACCCCGGGAAATGTGGCAAACGTCTCCCGAGCAGCTCTGAAAGCACTCGATGAGAAGAGTTCGCCTGACACGGGACACTCTTCCGAGGCCAAAGCGATGACAAACGGCACGACGCCCTAGATCCCCATTGCCACCAGGTCAGCCCATACCACGCTGTACATGCGCGACATGATTGCATGTCCATGTGCATTTGCATAGGTGAGACCTGACTTACCTCTGGTTGGAAATAGGTGCGAGTGACCTTCTTTGACCCTTCGGACATGTCTGCCATTCTCGAAGCCGCCGACGGCATGACGCCGTTGAGTTTGATCCCGTCCCGCTCCGACCACCTCCCAAGCTCTCGGGTGATGGCAAAGATGGCCCCTTTGGAGGCACTGTAGGCACAATCTCCGCCGGCGCCGAAGCCATAGATGGCATTGGAAGAGGTGTTGATAATACGGCCATACTTCTGTTTCGCCATCAACGAATACACTGCACTGGTCATGAGCGTGGTTCCGAGCACGGAAATCTCCAACACCCTCATAAAGGTGTCCTTGTCGACGTTGTCATGGGGCGAGATCTTGCCGGGAATCCCAGCGTTGTTGATGAGGATGTGCACGGTGCCAAACTCCCTGACCGCGGTGGCGACAATTTCCTTGACCTGATCGGCCACCGAGACGTCGTGGGGATCGGCCACGGCAATGCCCCCAGCCGCCTTGATCTCTTCGACCACCGCCTCTGCCCGAGCACTGGTGCCCACCTGGCCGTCGAGAGTACCGCCGTAGTCGTTGACCACCACTTTGGCGCCTCGTTTCGCCAGCGCTAAGGCGTACAGTCTGCCTAGACCGCCGCCGGCGCCGGTGACGATGGCAACTTTCCCGTCAACCGACATGATTGTGTGCGATTGATGGGGGAGTGTGTTATGACTTAAATTGAATCGGATCCGAGGTGCGAGGGGAGAGGTGAGGGGTGAGAGAGGAGAGGTGTGACTCCTCGAGACGTGCTTTAAAGGTGTTCAGAAGAAATGTCTCTGGAGTATGGAGTATGGAGTACGGAGTACGGATTGTAGTAAGGCTTTGGCTTTGCAGTCTGCACTACTCCGTACATACTCTCCGTTCCGTTGGAGGACGGGGCAGTGATTACGGGTTACACTGTTGCTACAGCCTACAGAGAGAGCCTGCCGAACCGAAAGGCCGCAGTGATTTCGGTAAGCCAAGTTATACCGAATTTACAGTGCCTCAGGCCTGTGACAGTACTGTACCAGGTAGTACCAGCAAGGACGTACCTAGGTCCTACATACGTACCTATAGGCTGCCCAGTATAGATAGCCAGCTCCGTACGACCTAACTGCCTTGCCTACTTTCGGTACCTACCTAGGTACCTAGGTGCCTACTACCTACTCTCTACCGGAGCTGCGGGATCCGCACCGCACTACTCCGTATAAATCCCCGCCCTCGATCCTCCACCCTGCATCCTGCACCCTCCATCCTCCATCCTCCATCCCCATTCCTGTCACTACTGTCACTGATCCCTGTTGGCTGTTGGGTCTGCCTGATCGTCGTCTGGGGAAAATCCCTGCGCTGCAGCTGCTGCGGAAGAAATTCCACCGCAGGCGGAGAGACTTGCAATCGACCAGCCTATCGGATCATATATGGGCCTAATTCTGATTCGTCCCCGGCCTCAATGCTGGCCACTCACAGGGGGGACAGTCAGCGGTGCGGGGGACGCAGGCAAAACACCTCCCCAGATGTGACCAGAATTGAGATGGCGGTCGCCATCAGGGATTCAGCTGCCCACGAGCTGGGGAGCCATGACGCGATGTCCAACGTGTGGGACAAATCAGGAACGTGCCTGTGTGGCTGACCTTGCCAGGCGGATGAATTCAGCAGGAGACTGGAGACAGGGGACTGGAGACTGGGGACTGGAGACTGGAGACTGGAGACACGAGACATAGGGGAGCAGATTGCAGACTACCACAGACGACGGATGCTGTACGGTACAGACAAACTATCTAATATCTCCATCGCCTCTACTCTGTATATCTCCAGCACGCAATCTCGCTGGAAGAGACCTCGGTGAAAGTGAAAGTGAAGTGGTCGCCATCTTCTGCTTCTGCTTCTGCTTCTGCGCCTGCGTGTTGTTATCCTTGCACCTCACAGCACAGCACATCTTACTGTAATAGTATCCCGTCTGCCTGTTGACGACCTAACCCATCCACCTCCATCCTCCCTCCACCATGCCGTCCCTTCTTGCTATCTGGTTCGCCGTGACCGTGGTCCTCGCCTACCCAGTCTACCGACTGCTTCAGGTTGGCCGTCGCCATCCGCGCATGCCACCGGGCCCGCCAACGGTTCCGATTTTGGGGAATGCACTTCAAATCCCAACCACTGGACTAGGCAAAAAGTATTGTCTCCCTGCCCTTACCTCGCCTGCCTTGACAGGGTTCCTCCTGGGTCTACCATCCAAACGCCGTTGACGCTGGACGCTGGGCGATAAGCTGACTTGTGACCAGGTTCAAAGAATGGGCCGACATCTACGGCCCCATCTTCTCCCTCAAGGTCGGCCCTACCAACATCGTCGTGCTCTGCGACCGAAGAGCCATCAACAACCTCTTGGACAAAAAGGGCAGCATCTACTCTGACCGGCCGTTCAACTACGTGTCCAACTACGTGACCCATGGTGACCATCTGACCCTGGAGCCACAAGGTCCGTCATGGAGGGAGAAGCGCACGGTGGTGACGAGGAACCTGAACCCCAAGATATTGGACGAGAAGCATTGGAAAGTCCAAGAGGCAGAGTAAGACACACCACTCGGACGTGAGCACCTGTGCCCTTGGCCTTTTCTCTTCGACATGAATCCTTCTACTTCTGCCCTTGATGAATGCTTGTCAGACTCCAAGTTCCAGCTGACACGTCTTTCCTCTAGAGCCGTCATCTTCATGAACAATGTCCTCCGGGATCCTGACAGGATCTTCCACTACGCCCGTCTGTACACCGTGTCCGTGGCCGGCTCTCTCATCTGGGGACATCGCGCCACCAGTTTGGACTCCTTCTGGTATAAGGACTTTTACGAGTTGATGGACCTGGTAAGATACGGCCATTTTTATTTCCTCTCCACTTCCCTCCGTCCCCTCCAGTGGGGGACGGCCAGATTTGCCTCCCCAACTTCATTCTGTGTATCCTTTATAGAACATGTCTTATAGTCATGTGGTACCGCAAGAACCAAACCCATCTAATTCATGTTCAGTGGCTGGAAACCCAAGAACCTGGCGCCAACCCGCCCATCGACGAGTTTCCCCTCCTCAAATACCTACCGGGCCACTGGAAGAAGCGAGCAGATAAATGCCGGGCAATGATGGACGACATGTGGGACAAGGCTCGAGCTATTGTCGACGAGCGCCGAGCCCGAGGTGACAAACGGGATTCCTTCATCGACGCCAAAATCGACGAAGTGAACGAAAAGGGCACGTCTCTGTCGCCACACGCCTTCAACAATCTGTTCGGCGAGCTGCTCGAGGCCGGGGCCGACACCACCGCCAACCACATCTTGACGCTGATCCTGGCTTTGGCCAAATATCCTCAGTTTCAGGAAAAGGCTCGACGCGAGATTGATGCCGTGTGTGGCACCGAGAGGGCTCCAGTGTTCACCGACTTCGACAAGCTGCCGTATGTGAACTGTATTGTCAAGGAGGGTATGAGATGGCGGCCCACGTAAGTCATGGTTTGGTTTCCTGTCTTCTCTGTTCTTGGACGCTGTTGTGTGCTCCTATCCTTGACTTGATGTGTCTTCTTAGCCTGCCTAAAGCTGCTTGAACGACTTTCCTTTTCCTTATCCTGAAGCGAGAGGCCGAACACTAGAACTGTCACTAATCAATGAATACAGTGCCCCTGCCGGCCTCCCACACATGGTCACACAAGGTCAGTCAACTCCTCTAGTCTCCATCCAATTTCCACGCCCCTACCACCCTTACAGCACCATGATTTCCCCATCCCGAAAGTCATACCTAACTAACGAGTTGTCTTTCATTCTTTCCAGACGATGAATACGAGGGCATGTTAATCCCCAAAGGGTCCATGGTCTTTGTCGGCATCTGGGCGCTCCACCACAGCGAAGGCAATTATGCGAAGCACGACGAGTTCAACCCCGATCGATACTTGGACCATCCGAAGCTGGCCAATGAATACGCCGTGAACCCGGACTATATGAACCGAGATAAGTTTCCTTCTTTCCTTTGGCTTTGGCTTTTTCTTTTTCTTTTCCTTTTCCTTTTCCTTTTCCCGTTGCCCTTTTTCTTTCACCACCTCCCTTCCACCCTTTCCCTTCTCTAGCACTCTCCTCACCCCGGGGGAACCATCAAATCCCGAGCCAAGTTCTTTTTTGTCCGAGTATGAGTATGAGTATGGTGTGGCCAAGTCCTTTTTTGTCCGAGTATGAGTATGAGTATGAGTATGGCCAAGAAAACTAACATGACTCCAGCTCTCCACACCACTACGGATATGGAGCCGGTCGAAGAATGTGTCCGGGCCTGCACCTGGCCGAACGAAACATGTGGCGCATTGCGGCCAAGTTGCTGTGGGCTTTTGACATCTCCGAACCCCTGGACCCGGTCACGGGGGAGGTGGTCCATCTGGACGAGAATGCCTATACCTCGGCCATTCTGCTGTGTCCGTTGCCGTTCAAGATCAAGGCCGTTCCCAGAAGTCCGGCCCATCTGGCGTGTATTGAGCGGGAACTGGCGAGCGCCATGGATTTTATGTCTCAGTGGAACTAGGTTTATATGTATCCTTTAGTCGGGTTTGGCGGTTAGTAGTCTTGGTCAAGTCAGAGTTGACGAGCTAATCAAGCTAAACTATGAACCGAGTCATGGTGACTACGGTGACTGCATTGACTGAAGTGAACTGAACGTGAACGTGGAGCGGAGTGGTTTCCGTTTCCAGTATCTCATTCCACCAAGCTCTCCGCCAGTGTCGGTGTCAGTATATATGCATACATATATATATTCTCTACTAGGAACAATTTCGGCCAGTTCAAGCTCACGCTCAATTAAAGACTACAGTTTAATCTTAGGCTTAGGCTTAGCCTAGTCCAAGTCATTCAGTAGTATTATATACAGTACCCCTAAACCTCTAAATGTCAAGCTTAGGCACTAACTTAGGCATTCCCAGCCTCACTGTTTAACTAGAAAGCTAGTATTAGGTCGGTACAGTCGGTATAGGCACACCTATATAGTTTAGGCTCCCCCCATGCCCGTTTGATAGAGAACAGGGAACAGACACTGACACAGTCGCAACGCAAGTAGTATATTATAGTAGGAGTAGGCCTCATAATCACGGTGACTCACACCTACCTAACTCTGACATATGACATAATCGTAAGTGACCGTCTCACTCTCACTCTCACTCTCACCATACTCATCGCTTCATATACAGTATAAGAGTATACGGTATGCTGCCGGGTGCCGGATGCCGGGTCCCCTACAGTATAATAGTATGGTACGCTACCGGGGTACCAACTCGTCGTTCACGCTCAGCATTTCAAACCGAAACCACCTCGACGTGACTCTCATGGACCTTCTCAATCTGGAAGCGGTCGACGTCGACTGTGTCGATATCCACGGCGACATGGTCGCCGAACTTGGCGGCAACTTCTTCCAGAGTGAGGCCAGCAGTCTACGATGGATGATTAGTGTCGAGCTCGGCCGAGAACAAGAGACAAAACAAAGACGAAACAAAACAAAAAAACACGCCTCACTAACCTCAGGACAATACCAAGCCATAAAAGTGGTCGAGACCAAACACACCGACACCATAACAAAGTAGTAGCGCCAGCCGATCGTGGCAAAGGCCTGGGCGGCCGGGCTGTTGTAGATGATGGTCATGGTAAAGAAGGAAACGAAGCCGATGGTGGCACCTTCGCTACGCAGATGAGTGGGCCAGATTTCCACCAGGTACGTGTAGCCGGGGCATTCGATCAGCAGACCGAAGAGGAAGACGAAGATGAAGTACATGGCGGTGGCGGCGTTCAGACCGGATTTGTTGTTCGTTCCGATATAGTACTTCTGTAGCACGGCCTCAATGATCAGGGCGCCCGTGCATAGATACCCGCCGAGAACTGGCACGAAATTGGCATTAGCATCACCATCATTGGGAATCATCCTCATCAAATGATGGTGTCGATGGTCCTCAAAGAGGTACTCATCATCATCATCATCCATGTCGAGCTAAGACGCACTCACCCATTTGTTTAATTCGGCCCAGACGTTCGATGAGAAGACCGCTGAGCCAGGTTCCAATGGCGCAGACAGTGACCCAGACTACCGAAAGACCTAGCTGCAGGACCCGGTCGAATCCGAGACCGGCGAACAACCTCGGGGCGAGGTTGGCGATGACCACAATGCCGGTGGACTGGCCCATGATCCAGACCACTGAGCCACAGATGGCCCGTTTTCTTAGCGACGGAGACTTCCAGATATGCAAGTAGCCGGTGGGCAGTGCCTGAGATTGAATTGGGTCAGCTTGGGCGGACTCGACGACATTAATGTCAAAAGGACAGGACAGGACATGACAGGGATAGATCTCTCTCTTGTATGTCTTGGTGTGTGTGTACCTTTTCTTCTTCAACCTGGGCTTTGATCTGCACATATTCTGCCCGCGCAATGCGTCCCTCAGGATCTGCTTTTGTCCGGTGCAGCCTCTCCAGAACGGTCCAGGCCTCATCGAATCGCCCATGGTCCTAATCCCCGCGGTTAGCAGACCGACTTTGAACAATGAAGACAGAAAAGCCGCACCATGAGCCACCGGGGGCTTTCGGGAATGAAAAACATGGTGATGGTAAGTAAGATGGAGAGGGCGGTCAGAATGACAAATTGCAGGCGCCATTGATACGATTCATCCACGTAGTGGAATCCCAAGGCAGTCAGGCTGGACAGGATGTACGCCGCCGTGATGGCGACTCCTTGGGCGCTGACCAGAATGCCGCGGGTGTGCGCCGGCGACACCTCGCTCAGATAAACGGGCGTGTTGGTAATGATCATACCGGCGCCGATGCCGTTCAGCACCCGCGCGACCAGGAACATGGCGAGGTGGACACTGCCGGCCTGCAGCGCCGCCGCTACCATGACCAGCAACGCGGCAACCGTGTTACACGGACGTCTGCCGTAGCGGGTAGAAAGGGGGCTCTGCACAATGGCGCCAATGAAGCCTCCGCCGAAAAAGCTGGGGTGCATCCGTCAGTCAGAGAGAGGGCTAGCTGGCTTCTTGGAGGACTGTAGACTCACGCCCCAAGCATACCGCCAATGCGCGAGTTGGCGTTGGTGGTTAGGAAGTAGGCCAGGAAGGAATCTTGGGCCAGCGTTCCGGAGATGACATTGTTGGAAAAGCCAAAGGTGAAACTGGCCATGGCGGCTGCGACCACGGTGAGGATGTTGATCCAGCTGGTATGCTGCTCCAACGTCACATGTCTGTGCTCGCCCTGCTGTTGCTGCTGCTGGGCCTCCGGCTGGGCCTCTGACCGTGTCTTGGGATCCATGGAAGCGAGACTAGAGGGTGGAATGGGCTGGGATTTGGACTTGGAATCGAGACAAACCACAAATTACCTCGCTCAGGGTGGAGGAAGATCAGAAATGCTTGCGTCGCCATCCAGTGCAGGGGATACAGTACTTATACCTCCCAGGAGATAACTGCCATCTATCTCTCTGTCTCCTCGGGCGAATTTGGGCATTGCCCTATCAAAGGGCGCCCCCGGACCAAATTCGCTTCATCATTCTGGATGCACGACCAAACCCAATTCAAGTTGGTGCTGACTTGTGAAGTCTCCCGGACTACGGGGGATGGCGGGGGATGGGCTCCAATAGCCCACTGCCCCAGGCCGGGGAGAAGGGGCTTAGGAGGCTAAGGGGCCGAGGCGTGGATCCCAATCTGGAGTAGATGTTCTGGGGCTTAGAGGCTCAGGCTTCCGATCCCGGGGCCCTGAGTTCGTTGGGTTCCGGTTCCGGTTCCGCACACGTGTCTGACATCCGTTTTCCTTCCTACTTTCTGGGTCTCCTCGCGTGGTACTCCGGATGGAGGACTGTGGACTGTGGACACAAACCGCTTTGATGGAAGTCGATATATGTCTGTCCTCGTGGCCCGCGCGTTCGCCTCGGCGTTGACCATGGTGTGGCACTTCTCTTGGGCGGGGGTGACAGACAAAGGACCGCAGCCAGAACAGGACCGTTGGCTGGAGTTGTGCGGGGTTGATCTGGCACGCTCTAGATCGTCATTTGATGCTGTCAGCCATGCTCTGACTCCAGCCTGGTCTTGTTCGTGGTCGTGGTCGTGGTCGTGGCCATAGTCATGGTCGCGCTTCAAAGACCTGTAGAACGCATGCTTCTCCAGTACTGTCGACACCTACTACTGCAGTCACTGGCATCTGCATCCGCCTCACAATTGGGCTTGGGCCACTTTTCCCAACGTGTTCAGCCAGCCAATATCAATGCACTTTCGATCCTCTCTCGCTGGTCGCTACTTGGACGTACATGTCATGTGCTGGAGGGCTGGCCCCCTTTTCTTAGGCGTGTTTGACTCTTGCTTAATTTGGTAGACGCTTCGCTTCGGAGCATTTATATTGACTTCATCCTAGTGTGAACTGGGGTAGTGTCACACTTAGCTCCGGGGTGATTCTGGCCACTTAAACGACATTCCGCATCAAAATGAGTCGACACCCTCGACACCCTGGGAACAAAAAGCCGCCGAGAAGATAACGGTACTTTGTCCACTCTGAGTGAGGAGTTCGTATAGCAATTGGATCGATTGTGCCCTGGAGGTTGTGACATCGGTCATGAGGACGTTGTCAGTGTACTTCAACTCTAATCCAATGCCAACTCCAGGTCTGGCCATCTTCTCACCCTGGTCAATTTTACCCCAAGAGCCTGGTCTCCGAATCAACAGCCCGGGAAAGTTTTTGTACAGTTGCCATATGGCCAAGCCGCCGGAATTTCGGGCCTTTTCGATGACCATGACCACCAGCCTGGTCCTGTAACGTGGAGGACCTCGGTCGAACACGCTCGCTCGTCCCTCAGCCAGAACCGAGGTAAGTGAAGTGAAGATGCGCATCCTAGAACACGTTTCAACGTGGAGAGGCCGGCCCGCTGCCGTGTGGTGCTTGTCGAGGTTGACCCAGCCCTTTGGTTCGGATGCTATTGACCTCGTCCTCCTTGTTCCTCCTCATCGCCGTCACTCTCTTGCTTCATCTCCTCGTCGAACACCCTTTGTTGGGGCCGTAGATGTATCGGCTTCCTAGTACTAGAAGATGACAATATCAATGTCAATGGCCATGGCCATGGCAACGGCAACGGCAACGGCAACGGCATGCAGGAATGGGGAGTAGGTGGGTGCGAGGATTGAAAGTCTTACCAGGCTGACCCTCTCCCATCTCCATCATAGACCAGGTTGAGATGTACAGGCGCAGGCGCAGGCGGAGGCAGAGGACAGAAGATAGAATGAGTGAGAATCTTGATCTTCTCCGAGTCAGACATGGTTGCTGCCTCCTCTATAGGTCATGAGAAACTGTGTCCGCTGCACCACCGTGGTCCCTGTTGCAGGCACCACAGAGAACCTTCCGTACACAGCCTTGACGGGTACCTGAGGTGCCTTGTACGGATACATAGGCACCATTAGGTAGGTAGGTACGAAGTATTCCATACTCTGTTCACATTAGTATGACGCTTGTCCTGACTAGCATAAAGCAGCTGCCAAGAGCGGGACCTAAGCTACTAGCTCAGTTGTTCCTGGCTAATTCAAGTGCGTCGTACTCCGTACTACTCTGGAGTGCTGTAGAGCCTTGTCATACCATTTCTTCATGCATTTCTGCTTATTGACACAGGCACTCGTCAGGGTTACCAGGTCATGTTCGTTCTAGGCAGGGGTCCCACCAAACAGCGGTGCAAACACACTGGCCTCAAACCACGTCCTATCTTTCGCCCATGCCTTCAGAATGACATCTGTGGCGAGCTGCACTATACCCGCGATCTGCTCTGGGGTTCCTTTTAAGGGCAACTTTGGGTGGCGTCTATTATACCAGCCGAGCAACCACACACCCACATGAATGGCAGTCCGAAAGGCCAGCTCGTCACTCAATCCGCCGTAGCCATCGACAAGGCCACGGACTATCCACACAGCACTGTCGACCTGACGGAAGTGCTTCTGCTCATAGAGATCGCCGATCATTTGGCCCAGATCATATGCCCAATGACCGACCTGGGCGAGCTCCCAGTCGATGATGACGAGCTTTGGTGCTTCGGGGTTGTTTGTTTGCAACGATGGCACGTCCGATACCAGCACACTGATTTGAACACTCGTCAGGACTCAATCGGGATGAGAGGCGAAAATGCAAGTGAAATAGAAGAGAGGCGGATTTCCCTCGGTGGGTGGAAGGGGAGAATGACGATAATGATGAGACTTCAAGGTTTTACTTGGGACCTGAGACTTACTTGCACGCCGCGAAGTCTCCGTGGATGACGCCCCAGTACTCTCCGCCATCATCTGTCGCTGGTTTGTTGAACTCCCTGGCCGCCGTCTCCCTGACTTCTTCCAATGGCTTCCTGATCCCTTCCAGAGTCTCTGGGAAGTTCTCGAGTATGTTGATGAAGCTATCATAGGACGCGAGACGCTTTAGCTTTCGCATCGGCTCATTTTGCCCCAATTCTCGGCGAAGGGCGGATTGCGCTGGCGCCGAGGCCCAAAGGTGGAAGGACCGAAGCCAGACTCCGATGTCGTGACCAATGCACGTCGCCACTGTCGGTGTCAAGATGGCTTCGGTGGTGGGTGAGGGTGAAGGTGGGACGAGAATCGATTTCAGATCCACCGCATCGGGGAAATCTTCTATGACCTGGATGTTTGCCCTCGGGTTGAACAGGTAGTGATGCGGGACCTTCAAGTTTGAGGACGGTGACGGGAAGCTATTGAGTGCGTGGTGCATGGATTGTTCAAAGATCTGGCCAACCAACAGTCGTGATATCTGTCAGTTATTGCTTCATGCACGGGCGAACGTCCGTCAGGAAGGCGAGGAGACACGGAACCCTGCCGGTGCCAGGACAGGACAAGGACTGGGGAGATAATCACACAACGCGACACGGCAAGCGGGAAGTTCTTGTTGCCTCGTATATGATCCCTGGAATGCTTGACTATGATGGTCTTGCCAGTGGTCGGGTCCGGTTGCGGTTCCGGTTCGGATCGTGAGGGCAACGGCAACGGCAACGGGTGAGCGAGGATGCCGCGGAAGACAAAATTGGTCGAGCCGCCGCTCAGCTGCGTCAGCGACGAGGCAGCATACGGAGTGGTCGACAACTCTTGCAGGATTGCATCCACGAGCTCGTCTTGGTCGGCCTGCGTGGGCGATACCATCCTGTTGTTATATCTATGGGCGGATGGGAGCCGGCTGGCGTTGATGTAGATAGTAGATATTACTGAATGTCCCGTCCCGTAGACGAGCGGCTCTCCTTTTTAGAGTCGATTTGGAGTGTGACTCAGAGACCTAGATCCATTCATCTCAGCCTCGTCCATCAGCTGATTTGACCAATCATGATCTGCAGGGCGGTGGATTCACGTTGAGCCGTGTCCAGTAATTGGATTTGGATTGCGCCATTCGGAGGTTTCCTCGTACCATACATAACATCACGTCCTGTCCACCTCGGGGCTACTGTAGTATCTGACCCCAGGGCAAGGCTGGCGGCTAAGGAAAGACGAGAGATGCTAAGAGGATAAGATATATCAACGCATCCGCGCCCACAGGTGTGACCAAATGGAGAATATTCGACCACTACGAAAGGTTCGATCCTCTTTGGAACTCGCGGGCAATGCCTCCAGTCCAGATGCGGTACAGGACTGCACTGGCAATGGCGGCTTTCTGGCCGAGTTGCAATCTTCACGGGCATAGCTACATACTAGTAGCATTGGAGCTATTTATCGACAATTGTCAACCCCGACAAGGGCGGCCAGTCAGACTGGAAGGCCCATCCTCCGATGAAGAGAATATGGGAGTCCACTGGTGGCATTCTTAGTGTTGTGTGCTCACTCCGCCACCAGGAGCTTCATCAACAGATTGGTCCTGCGGCCAGGACATGTATTCGGGAACGCATGGTAGTTGTGTTTGTCGAAAGAAGGGTCTGGGGTCAGGGGTCAGGTCGATGACTGGGGTTGCCTCCATGTACGCAAAAGCACGAAAATCCATTGACGTGCTTTGGACCAACTCTTCTAAAGACGGGCCTCGCTAAGGCCTGGGCCGTCCACGTCTGTTGCCGATTTCGCATCGTGCCATGTTTGCTGTTCCAGTAAACAAGATGTGGGAACCTTGGACCTATCCGTGCACCTTGATGGCACTGAGCTGGGAAGTTGGTGGTGCTGTATCCCTGCCAGGCTGACAGTGTTCACTTCCCAAAACTACCACTTCTGCGGCGCCGAAACTACCGTTCGGGAAAAGGATGCACTTGCCTGCTCCAGCTTCCTTTGCCGTTCTCGTGCAACTAGTCCTGTACGGTCTGTCACCGGCGTGGCATTGGCGATCTGATCAAAGTCGTCGTAGTCTTCTTCGCCGGAGCCCGACTCGGCGTCAGAGTCTACGAGCGGTGGTTCCGTGGTCAGCGTCGTTGTCCACTTGTCTCCGGGTTGCCGAGTCTCCTTCGTGCTTGCTTCCGTCGAGGTCGAAATGGTTTCACTGAAGGGCTTGGATGCAAGGATTTTCCGCCTAATCTCGGCCATTTCCGCCTCCTCGTCCTCATCATCTTCGTCTGGCGGTAGATCAAGCGGCACGCCCTGCTGCAGCGGAAGGTTGTCGCCCTCGTTGCTCGAATTTTCGTCATCGTCATCGTCTTCGTCGCCTTCTTCGTCTTCGTCCGAGTCCGAGTCCAGGACCTCTCGCCGGTTCGTGTTTCCTCCTGCCCAGACGTCGTCTCCACTGGGGTTGAGACGACTGTCTGAATACTCCTTCTCCAACTTGGCGAGCCATGTCTCCTCGGCCTTCTTGATCTCCTCTTCATCTCGACACGCCGCATAGCGTTTGAAGAGCTGGGAATTGATCTCCAGAAACGGCTTGCCGTACGTGAAGTGCTGGAGAGCTATCTCTGCCCAGTCGAGGTGACCGCAGATGGCGAAGCACGCGGCAAGGGCTTCGACACAGTTGAGCCGCCAGGGTTTACCGTAGTTGACTGGATTCGCGGCGACAAGGTAAGGCAGAAGTCGTTCACATTTCCCGCCAATGCGTGACCAGGGAATCTCCTCCACTCGGACCCAGGAACATTCCACCACTGCCGCGCCATACTGTTCCAGCAACTCACGATCGGCAGGCGAGACAACTCGCTTTGCATTCGGGCTACATGACCTGTCAACCTTGGCCCGGCGTGAGAGCCGTCTTCAACACAACTTACGAGATAACGACGCCGGGATACTTTTGGCCAATGGGCAGCTCTCGCATCATACCAAAATGCATGAGCCGCTTCCCGCTGCAGCGTTTCGCGTCGCAATGACCAAAATCCCAGCATGCCGCTTTGAAGGGTGGCCGTTCAGGCGCGCTGCCATCCTCGCCACCTTCTCGTGAGGCTCGCGGGGTGTGCCGGGGTTTGGTGGAGAATTTCTTGGCCTTGGAAGAGGCGCCGTCTTTCTTGTGGCGCACCATGTTGGGATGTTAGATGTGGGATGTGTCTGATGTGAGTGAGTCTAGATGGGTTGAAAGAGAGACGTGACAGTATGTGAATAGTGCCCGCACTGGCATGCGATGACCTCCCGCAGTTTTTCGGTGCCGCCGATAAGAGCCCGCCAAGTTTCTTATCTTCACGTGATGCTCTGAAATTCTCCCCATGTCCCTGCGTTGAATTCAAACAACATTCAGTATAGAACGCGACTGTGGGGTACGCCCGATCCGAGATCTAGGAGTGTATTTCTGATATTAGCGATGGGCCTCGCTGTCCTTCCGCCAGACTTCGAGGAGGAAGTGGTGCACCCCGTCAGTCGCAAATATGACGACTACCAGGACGACAGCGACACGTCGATGGACGATGCGAACGGCCGCCCTTCGAAGCGGTTTCGATTAAGCCAGCCCGCGGCAAGTCAGATAGTGCTCCCTGGGGAGACGATCACAGACGACACTCAGTGGATGAGGTAGGTACGGACAGTGACATTTTGATACAATGTTACATGGGGCTGACCGCAACACAGAGGGCACGGAACCTATATGACCGACTCATCAACCACTATCATTGCCACGCTCGCAGGTATCCTGAAGACCACCAACAAGCTATTGTCCGTTGCCCCTTTGCGAGCAAGATACACTCCTGAGATAGGAGATTTGGTGGTTGGGCGGATCGTGGAGGTACAAAAGAATCGATGGAAGGTGGATGTTGCCGCCCCGCTACTGGCGCAGTTGCCTCTCTCGTCCATCAATCTTCCAGGAGGTGTTCTGAGGCGGCGGACCACGGCAGATGAACTTCAAATGCGAAATTATTTCCAGGAGGGCGATCTGGTTGTCGCCGAAGTCCAACAGGTTGGAAGCAGCGATAACACCGCCAGCTTGCATACCAGAAGTCTGAAGTACGGCAAGCTACGCAATGGGACCTTCCTGGCGGTGTCTGGGACTGGCGGTGGAGGTGGCGTGGTCCGCAGTCGGAGACAGGTGTTCACGATCAACAGCGGAGCCCAGAGTGGCGGAGACGTCGACGTCATCCTCGGGGTCAATGGATACATCTGGCTGAGCAAGCATGTACAGCAGGCGGACGACCAGGGAAGAATGAGCGGAGGGGTCAGCATATCGAATCTCGACGATGTGGTCAGCACTGCCATCTACTCGAGCCAGAACGACGACATAGGAGAGGGAACGAGACGAGAGATTGCCCGGATCTCCGAGTGTATCAAGATCCTGGCGGAGGATGGGGTGAGAGTGGACGAGGACACTGTCATCAAAGCTTATGAGGCTGCTGTTGACGCCGAGATGAGTGTTGCAGATCAGGCTGGAACCGGTACCAGGGTCAGTGAAGAAGTGCGAAGACGAATCGTCGACGCTGCAATCCATTGATCACCTTCGAGATTGAATTCGGAGTGATTGCCAACGACATCTGCACAAAATGCGCGAACCATGCGTGCATGAATAGGAATATTTGCAATGGTCTACAGCCAATTTACCTCGCACCAACGGATAGGGACTGGTCAGGTCTAGCATCCCAACAAAAGGCAACGAAAAGCAACCATGCCGTGGACCTTTGACCTTACAGTCATGAGAAAATCCAAACAGAAACTATTTGATCACACAGTCCGAGCTAATCATCGTACCAGCCACTGGTTTCTACGTACCTCTTTTCCGGGTCGACTCTGGCATCCTTCGGCTTTTTCCTGCATCGCTTGTCCTTCTTGATTTTGGCTTCGACATGAGCCTTACGCACAGTGCCCTTGGCCAGCCAATATCCCTCGTACTTGTGTTTTCGTGTTGTTCCCGGCAAAGTCAGCACGACGGTTGGAGCTACGTACCTTCTGCTGATCCCAGCGAGCAGCGGATCGGCAACGGTTCTAGGACGGCGACTGTGGGGCTGTGAGGTGTCCATTGATGGTGAATGCAAGCCTAAGTTGGTACGATGCAGAGATTCAGAGCGAGCAGGTGCTGGCCAATCCACTGAATAATGCGAAGAAGAGACTGGCGACCATTCATCCTGGCCGCGTGACCTGATGAAAGCAGCAAGTTGATCAGTGGTTTTCACATGCAGGGGTAAACCTTGGTCTCGGACAAGCTGAGGATCCAGCATTCCTGTCCCGTTATCATACTCAAAACTGGCTGGAGATGCTGCGGCACTCCGATCTGGTAGAAAGTGAGGCGGTGGAGGAGGTGGTGGCGGAGGCGGAGGCGGTAGAGGCATTCCTTTGGCAGATGCAGCTCTTGACGAGGTATGGCTGACGGCTTTCGAGTGTCTCTCGGATTTCCTGGCGGTCGAGAGTTCGGCGAATCTAAATGGCATTCCCACACGCAGTGATATCCGGGACCTACTCTGATGGTGATGTGTTTGCTATGAGCTTATTGATTGTGGCAGGATGAGTGGATGAGATTCAAGCCAAGCAGATCAAGCAGAGAGGGTATGAAGGAGCAAAAAGCAAAAGCATCGCGTGGTCTATTCTTTCTCCTTTCCGCAACAATGCCGCCTTTGTGTTCCTTCTCCAGGAATAGCGTGGTGAAAGAAGATAGGAGGCGATCGGGTAGGATTTCTACGGAGTACTCCATACGGATACAATGAATCGCTTTCTTTGTACCTTTGTGCCCTTGGTGGCTGATCGGGGACAAGCTTGCGCCAGTCAGACCTACGGAGTACAATATAGTAAATATAGAGAGAGCATGTGATGCTAATCTTTTCTAGCCACGCTAAACTGGCGAGAGACTATCTGCGAAACCTCTGTATTTCACGTCTGCGCTGACTAACTGACTGATGGGTGAGCTCGATGCCAAGACGGCAAGAGGGATCTTCCGCGACAAGCCTTGAAACCTTAACGAGCCAATTCCGACGACTCACTGGCTGGCATCTCGCCCAATCTTCCCCGACAGCAGCACCAGCACCTTATCGCCAGCCACCACCATCACATAAACGCATTGCATTGATGAGGTTCCAGGTCGGCTTTGCAGCATCAACAGCTATCCGCATCCGTACAGGACTATCCGGAGATTCTAGCTGCTTAGCCAACTTGAAAGCCGGCGATGTCACATTCCGATGCAGGCAGGGTTCTTCCTGGCCACCCCACCGACCAACCTCTTCAGCGCGGTTGTTGGCTGCATATGCACTATGCCCGCGCCTCATTCTGTGAGCAATCAGTCCACGACAACCTAGGAAGCGGCTTATCGGCCACATCAATCTCTGCCCCTCCGTCCAACCAGGACATGATCCTGACTCCGTTCTTTGCTTGTGTTTAGAGGCGCGCTTCGGTTGGACCCTGCTCCATTGCGTCTCTAGCGAGCTACGGAGCTGCGCATCACCTTCAGTGCCCATGGATTCTCCATGATGTGCTGTCGGGGTTGTTCAAATCTGGTAAGGCAATCGTAGCGGCGCGAGCCAAAAGTGCCTCTACTCCATACTCCATTCTCATACGCTCCGAGTCCAGATGATCGACACAAGAGCATGACCCATCTTAGCCCCAGAAGTTGTCCGAACGGCCGGACACGGTAGATGATGGGAGGAACCATCCAACTTCTGTACGTACGACAATCCCGTCTGTGCGTTCTCTCCAGCGGGAGAGGAACGGCTGGCATGGTGGACATTCTGTTATCTTGCCTCTCACTTGTCATCATGCTGCAGCCACTATCAGAAACCCTTGTACGGATGATTCGTTCGCAGGACCTCAGGGCGACAAGCTAGTGCACAGGTCACAATGTACTCCGTACTGCGCTTGTCGAAGGTTTCCTTTCTCCCGCCCCCTTCTAGGTTTACCGAAGGCTATCGGAAGCAACTTGTGGCGTCGCGCCGTGCGTTGCACTACTGGGAGTGTTTAGGTCAGCTGCACCACAATCCCAAGTCCTGGTCTGCATGGATTGAGACGGGACAATCTAAGGAGTGTTGCGGTCCAGCTGGAGATACCGTGCCATGCGGTAAACTTCTTCGATGGACATGCGTATTGCTTGGACCTCAGCCGCAACGGCAATGCAGGTACAACAATAGACTGTTCGCCCACGGATCGATCGGCCTCCAGACGTAGACATCTTGTCACATCCCTCCACGATAACATGGAGCCTGAAGAGCCGCTGGGGGTGATTTCTCCCAACAATGAGTCTGGTCTGATTCTCATTCTTACTGCGTTGAGTCTATCTTTTGTCCTCGTCTCGTTCGCCATACGACTGTACGTTCGGCTGCCTCCAAGGCTGTGGAAATCGGACGACAACATCTTGACAGCTGCAACCGTAAGTAATAGAATGAGGAAGGTGTTCTGAGGATGAATCTGATAGTATTCAAGGCGCTCTCTTGCGTGCAGACCTCTCTTGTGTTTTACGAAGTGCACCTGGGCCTGGGAAACCGCAAAGTCATCGAGAACAATGACGAAGCCAGCAATCGGATCAAGAAGGTACTTTCCATCCCTCGCATGAGGTGGTGCAATGTGCAATGCCCTCGAGATGCTAACAGGTCCAAAGTACTATTTCGCGAATGATTTCCTCTACCTCGTGGTCCTCTTCTTCTCCAAGGCGGCGGTGGGCTCGCTCTTTTTGCGATTGACCCGCCAACGAGGGCATGTCAGGTGGATCTGGTCGATTCTGGGTCTCTGTGCCGCATGGATTGTGCTGTCCGTCCTCCTGATCAGCATCGGTTGCTCTTGGGAGAAAACATTCACCGTACCAGTGAGTCTTCGTATCCTACTTCGAGCCCCAGATTGGTAGCGAGATGAGGGAGACTAATCATTTCAATAGTTTGGCCGATGGCTTGCGGTGGGCATTACGGACTCGCTCACCGAGCTTGCGTTTGTCGTGATGGCCGGATTCCTGGTGAAGGGCCTTCGCATGAGTAAGGTTCAAAAGGGAACCGTCGTATTTGCCTTTGGCCTTCGTCTGCTGTAAGTCACCCACCCACCATTCCCATTTGTATGGGATGCGGTACGGAGTCCATGAACCAACCAGGACCATTCCTAACAACCGCCCACTTTGTAGGGCCGTCCCTGCTCTCGCTATTCGTCTTTACTATCTCAACCCGTCGACTTTGGCCGACAACCACAGCCTCGCGCTCTCTCTCGCCGTCGTCTGTACGCAGGTGCAGCTGGGTTACGGAGTCATGGCGGCGTCGGTCACCGTGTTGAAACCGTTCATGGTGGTGTACGAGAAACCGCCAGGCTCGACCGACTACCTGACGGGACGCAACAAGACGTACGGCAACGCGACGAACGACAGCGAGCATGTTTCCTTCAAGATGAAGCCTGTGGCGCGGTCGACCGAGGTGAGCGAGAAAAGAGCCGTAGGCGGAGCCACCACAACCGATCCGACGCAGCCATACGCCGCATACCATGCTACGGCAGCGGCGTCGGGCCGGGAGAAGGACCATGACAGCATCCACAGCCACGACAGCCGGCGCTTGATCATCGAGCGCAAGACCGACTGGTCTGTAAGATACGAAGAGGCCGAGAGCCAGAAGAGCGCCACGAGCGAGACTGGGGAATCTGTGTGAGGAGGGCCGACAATGAGGAGCGAGTTGAGTTGGATGACGGACGACGGACGACAGACGACCTCGGTAGATATATGGGCGGATGCGACAGGTCTTTGCGTTCGGTCTCAGAGTCACACCATCGAGCCCATGTTCCCAGGAAGTTATGCAATCTACTGCGTGTATAGGCTTGCCAGGATGTCGGAGTTGGGACTGGAATTAGGATTAGGAATGTGATGGGGGATGGTGCCTAGTCTTACGCTCTACTATCTATTATCTACTGTCTACTGTCTATCTAGCTGTCTTGCTGTCTAGCTGTCTATGTACAGTGCCAGGTGTGCTTACTAATCTACTCTCGACTGCATGGGTCCTGCTATACCGCCATATATAAAGTATAAACTACGAACGACGAACGACGAACGACGAACTATAAACGACGAACTATAAACGACGAACAACGAACGATGAACGATGAATAATGAATGATAAACGATGAACTACGAACCACGAGCCACGAACTACATATATACAGTGTATTGACTACCAGTAGTATCCTTCTACCAGTAGTATCCTTCTACCAGTAGTATCCTTCTACCAGTAGTATCCTTCTACCAGTAGTATCATCTTCTGTCCACGCACGCACGTACAAACTATCAACCATGAACCATGAACTACGAACTACGAACTACGAACTACGAGCTACGAACTACGAACTATGACTAGAAGCTACGAGTACGTACTACGAACTACACACAGACAGTGTATTGACTGCCAGTGGTATCATCTTCTGTCCACGTACGCATGTGGATAGATAGATTATCCACGCATAAGCTTTCGCGCAGTAAACCTACTTTAGGGTTGAGTTCGAGTTCGAGTTCGAGTTCGAGGTCGAGCCACTTAAATTAATTAATTAGCTTGGACGCCACAGGATTACAGAGTACGAGTACGGAGTACAGTACAGTAAGTAAGAACCTAGTAAGTAAGAATTAAGAAGTAAGAAGAAAGATGAAACAACGACGGAGACGGGGGAACGGAGACGTACCTACCCTACCCTACCCTACCCTACCCCTTGGGTCTAATTCCATCGAATTAAGCTCAAACTAAAACTAAAACTCAAGCCAGGTGAAACCTAACCTAAACCTTGGACCTGTTCCTGAAAAAGGGGTCGAGGTCGAGGTCAAGGTCAAGGTCGAGGTCAAGGTCAAGGTCGAGGTCAAGGTCAAGGTCGAGGTCAAGGTCAAGGTCGAGGTCAATGTCAATGGCGAACACCTTCATTCTACTCTGTAAGTACAGAGATTCTAAACCCCCCATCTCCCATCCCCCATGAGCCATAAGCTGTGGCAGACCATGTGGCCATTTAGTTGCCCCGTTCGACGGTGACCATTGGTTTCCTTGTCGACAATGACCATTAATTCCACGTCGACAGTGACCATTGATTCCACGTCGACAGTGACCATTGATTCCACGTCGACAGTGACCATTACTTTTTGTCAAAGGTTGAAACGTTCCATGTTCTCTATCAAAGGGTCGCAGGGGGAGCACATGCTATATAGTATAGTATAGCCAAAACCAGCTTCTGGTTAAAGGGCATGGCTGGGAATGCCTAAGTTTGACAGTTTTCACGTTCAATAGTCACGGTTGACCCAACCCGTTACACCACGACGGTCGCCAAAAAGGACGAAGTAACTAATTCACTCGTGAATTAGCCACTTGGTGTATATAACCGTGACATCAACAGTCACCATTAATTCCCCCGTTCGACAGTGGCAACTGGACCCGAGTAAACTTTCCGGCCGCGGACCAAATACAAGGCTCCGCAGATGATCATGGTGCCGAAGAACAAGACAATGGCCCAGTTGAAGGATTCGGCATCGACAGGCGTGTTGTTGGGCCAGAAGCTCCAGAAGAAGGCGAAGATGGAGTAGACGATGCCGAATGCGTTGATGGGCACTCCCCATTTGCCTAAACTCCAGCGTGCCTTGGGTAGAAGCTCCGGGTGGTAGATGCGCCGGTACAGGACACAGGTGATGGAGATGGTGTAGCTGAACATCAAGGCGCAGACTTGCAGCGAAATGATGGCGTTGAAGGCCGTCGAGCTACCTATGTTGATCAGGGCCAGGAGACAGCTGCATATGCAGGTCAAAGTGACCGCGTTGGCCGGGATGTGGAGTTTCGGATGCACCGCCCCGATCCAGCGGGGAAAGGGAAGCCCTTTGTCGCGCGCAAAGGCGAACGTCTGTCGCGACGTCGACGCGTTGAACGAGATGTTGGACGCGATCACAAGAATCAGGATGATGATGGTCAGCGCGTTCACCCCGCCGGTAGACACGGCCTGCCGGAACAACCAGATGAAGGGGTATTCGGTAGGGTCGTTGAGAGCCGCGTCGACGTCCGTCAGCGTGAAATTGTACGTGATGATGAGCACGAACCCGAGGATGCCGTTGGCCACGTAGGCCCAAAACATGGCGTTGGGAACGTTCCGCCCGGCGTCCTTGACCTCCTCGGCCATGTGAGCGGTGCAGTCGGAGCAGAGCGACCCGTAGATGGCCGAGATCTGGCCGACCATCAGGGCGAGGCCCATGCTGGACCATCCGCCCTCGTTGGTGAATTGAGTGAAGGCGACTTTGGCCGAGTTCCGAGGTGCCATTACCCACAGCACAATGATTGTGGCCAAGAAGGCAAAGACGTGCACGACAAGCAGCACATTCTGGATAAGCGGCAGGTCGCGCGCCCCCCATGTGTTGGCCACCCAGAGGACGAGAACCATGGCAAACACCAACAGTGTGCCCTGCCATGCCGTTGGTTCGTAGTCGGGGTTGTTGATCTGAATGAGTGCCTGGATGATGGTGCCAGTCAAGAACGATCCTGATGCTGTACCGGCTTGCCAGGATAAAGTGGACATCCATCCAGTAAGGTAGCTGAGACCCTTTTGATATTGGGGAGGAGCAAATTCCGAAACCCAATGGTATTGACCGCCACTGGTGGGGGACCTATTACATGTCAGCAAGAGACCAGAACATCCGGACACAAACTGTCCAAGCCTACATGGACGCCATTTCCGCGAGAGATGTCATGACAATGCCGAACCCAAAGAAGGTCCAAACGTATGTCCAGAAGAAGCCAGCAATACCACCACAGACCAACACCTGAGTATTTGCGCTGCAAATCGTTAGACATGGACCCCGAGTATATGAAGAGTCGGCGAACCATCACTCACATCAGGAGGAACTCCCAGGTCGCTTGAAGAAGAGCAGTGAATGCCAAAGCAGAGAGAGGACGAAAATTGCGGATCAGCTCTTGACGCTTGCCCAACCGTTGCATGTCCCTCTGATCTTTGGCCGTATATCCTTTGTCGAGGATACCGACATCGTTGTAGTGGCCTTCATCCTCGACGCCATCGAAAGAGGCCAGCTCTCGCGCTGTGAGCGATGATTCTTGAGCCTTTGCAGCATCCATTTTGATGGGGATCTCTGATCACAGATTCGACATTCAATAGGAAACAATGAACAAGGTCAAACTTCCGCAAAGGGGAAGAAGTAGATTGGAGCTGGCAGAAGAAGCTCAGGCATGGACATGGTTTTCGGCTGTGAGAGATTCGCGCTAATAATGGCCAAGTACGACATGCCAGGCCTTGAAGCCAGCGACAACCCCATGTGAACAGGGATCGGTAGCCGCTAAATGTTGGCGACGCCACGATAACAACTTGTCCTTCAGACCTAAGCTAGCTCCGGGGATTTCCTAATGGGGGGGGGGGGGGGGTGGATCGCAGTATCATGCGGAAATGTCGCCTCGAACTTTGGCAGATTTACCTACACTCATAGGTGGTGTGGTGGTCTTTTCAGTACGTACACAGGCCACAGGGTGGGTGGTAGGTGACAGAGACTAGTACCCTGATGGTTTCTTGTCAGATCGAAGCCCTGGCCGGTGTTGTGATCCAATGAGACACCGACAGAAAGGACGAAAGTGAAAGCCGAAGGTGGCGAGGGCGGAGGGCTTATCAGAAGCCACCATTGCCACCTTCTTGTTCGACTCGACGTGTGGAATGGCGGCTATTCTGCCGTAGTCTGCTGTGTGCTGTCAGTGTCTCGTGGAGGCGGGAGAGTGGGAGGAGCAATAGAGGTTTTAGGCTGTTAGAGCTGTACTGTCCGTTACGGGCTTAGTTCACGATTGCCAAGCCTCCAAGTTGACCACTGTCCTACTAAGTGCGGTCAGTGGCTTTGGCGTATTATGATGCTCACGCTCACGGTCTAGAAATTGAGCCTGTGGAATCTGAAGAGACTGCCAACATCGAACATCACCTCTCACCGTCCATTTCCACTACTACAAGGCCATCTCTGCATACCTTGCACACGAACCGCCATGGCGCAAGGCCAGCTCAAGAAACTGGGCAAGCCGACCGCAGCGAAATCCTCGTCTGCAATCACAAAGAAGGGTTCCCGAACCATCACTCCCAAGAAGGCCAAACTGCTCAAGCAGGCCAAGCTCAACAAGAAGCTGACCGCCGGGCTGATTTCCAAGACGGAGGTGATGCTTGGAGAGCGTGCCGGTCACTTGGAGCTGCTGGGACAGGGAAAGAAGAAGGGTGCCGACGGACAGGGAAAGGGAAAGAAAAATGGCAAGCAATCCTGAGCCTCGATCAGAGACCGGAGCCACAGACACATACCCAAGGAAACATGCATGAAAGACGTCGGCGACGCCTTGCTGGCCGATTAGGCAATGTTGAAGCTATATGAGGGACTGGGACTTTCACGATCTCGCTGGACAAGCTTGAGCCTGCTCCACTGTTGCCCTCGTGGCTGTGTGGCAACGAAGAACGCACGACCGATCCCAGGGGCCGGATTGGATTTGCCCTGCGGTGCAATCAATCGCCCACGATGTCAGGCCAATACCCAATTAGCCGCTGGGTCTATTCGACCTTGAGAAGCCCGGAGATCGGACATGGGTAGAGAGACCAGGCTGCGCCAAAAGACTGGACAGACCCAGCACGTATTGCCGGAGTTGACATTCTATCAGTCAACTACGAGACGGGCCTAAAACATCCAACTCCAAAGGACCATAAAACGCCAACTATGGTATATTGAACGCGAACCCATGGCGGAGACAAACAACAGACGGCGCGTAGTCATCATAACGCCCTAGCGGCCTCGCCACCACCGCTTTCCATCATGGCCTCCTGGTTCAAGTCGGCTCTCAATTTGCCCTTCTTCGCACCACCTTCACCAACACCCATTCTCCTTGCCACGTATCTTTGCGCCACCACGCCTACCACTAAACTCAAGCTTTCCTCTACCCATTCGCTAACCCACTCTCTGGGATCAATACCACCACTCGCAATGATTTCCTCGATGCTTTCGGGCAACGTGCCTTCACCACCACTGGGCGCATCGAGCCATTCAATCCATTGCCCGGGAATAGCCTGGGAGATGGCATGGAATGCGATTCCATGGATGGGGTCATGTAGATAGACTGCGAATACAATCTCTTCCTTGTCGATTTCCGCCACTTCCTTCACTTGTCCTTCTTTTTCAGAGCTGGCGGCGGCTGCAAATAGCTCCTTAGAAGCCGGTTGCGAGATTGCTTGGATGGCGAGGAAGATATCGCTGTCTCTGGTAGGATTTGAGTCGGAGAGGGTCTCTGTTGCACGTTTGGCTGCCTCTTCCACTCCACCTCTGCTCGAAAAATACTCGTCGGCGTAGCCTTCCGCTGAAGCTCTTACCAGCTTGCTTCCCTCGACGAGACCGCCGACGGTGTTGATACTACGCCTCTCGCCGCTTTTCCACCAAGGCCCATCGTGCCAGGAATTCAGTGGGCGGGACAACTCCTTGGAGTCGCGCTTCGGCCCAGCCTCGTGACCACGTTGGACGACCATGAGGTCTCCGCCTTCGACCTGTGCCATGACACGACTGAAGACCTGGTAGATGAGCGGGTCGAGAGTAGGGTAGTTGGACAAGTCGTGGGTGATGTGGATTTGTAGGCGCTCATGGGACGAGATTGGCGGCGCGATGGTCTGTAAGATATTCTGAAACGTCGGCATCGCAATGGACCTGAGTTCGCCGCCTGAATCCTCGATCAGAAATTGAAATCAGCCAGCCGGCCCCATGCCTGCATGGCATGGGTCCAAGATCAGTGGGGAAACCCTCTTACCAAAGCCCTTGAGCAATCCCACGTTCCCCCGAACCTGTTCCGCCCATTTTTGTGCCTCCTCATTCTTCTGGATCTCTTTGACGGCCGCTTGGGCCTGGCTTATGGCCGTCGACGCGGTGGACAGGATCCCTCCCCACCATCCCGCGCTTTTGGCCGGGGTCCGCTCGAGCTGCGGTTCGGGGTCTGCTGACTCTTCAGTGGTGGTGGTTGCTGGCGTGAAGCTCTGGTGGAACGAACGGGTGCTGTCGCCAGACTTACGCTGCCCATTGCTGGATGACTTTTCCTCGCTCGTCCGGCCGGGCGGAGGGCTGGCTGTGGACGGGAGGTTGGGCGATCGACTTCGCGACACGGTCGTGGCCGGGTTGGGCTTCAAAGAAGGAGTGCTTGGTCTGCTGGCCGGTCGTTGAGCTAGGTGGCCCAGCTCGGCGAGCAAGTCTTGCTCCGACTGCGACGACTGAGCGGGCTGGCCTTGTCGTGCGGTGCGCGTTGAGGGCTTAGGGGGGCGCGCCGCGGCTTTAGTGCGGAGATCGTCCAGCTGTGCCAGCAGCTCGTCATCCGTCGGGGCTGTCTTTTTGGTAGCCATGGTCATTATTGGGAGGGTTGGCACAAGTCCTTTGCGGGTGAAGGGCAGTTGGAGGTTGGAGGGTTCGAGTCCAGGCTGTTGACGTCGTCGTCTCCTGTATCCTGATCCGACCGCCGGGTTGAATCTGGGGTCCTGACTTGCCAAGGGTTAGCTCGCCACTATCTCACCATTCCTGCCACTAGTCCGTCACTAGCTCGCCACTAACACTTCTAGAATATCTAGGTACCTTGAACACTGTACTCCGTACTCCATCCTCCGTACATTACACTGTCGCCTGGGTGCCCGTAGTGTTGGAAAATAGTGACCACAACATTGTATAGATAGAATGTCTTGTACGGCCAGACCAAATCTATAGTCGACGTCTCCTCCAACCAGACTACGCAGTCGGTAGGGCTGCAATGTGGTAAAGCCCAGTACAACTATGTGCTCCCAAGGCCACTGGTCCTATCTCGACGTCGCCTGTTCTCGGAAACCGAAAGCACGCTGTGACTTCACTGCTCGGCTCGTCTAGTCTCGAGAAATTCCCAGATCGAGATCTGGTCGTGATCTTGAGCCGAGTCAAAGGCAGTCATCCCATGCATATTTCGTAGCTGCAAATTGCACCCGTGAGCTACCAGCAACTTCACAAGGCTCAGATCTCCTCGCGCAATGGCGTGATGAACAACAGTATCCCCGAACACATCGGCAGCGTTGACGTCGGCGCCGCACTTCAGGAAAAATTCGACCTGTTCGGTCCTTCTCTCCCAGACTGCCCAGATCAAATATGTTTTCTGGTACCTGGATATTGGACTCCTGGCTTGGGCAAACTCGAGATTCGGGTCGAACATCTTACCGTAACCAAGCAGAAGTTCACAGATGCTTAAAGTAGCCTTCCAGGTGTCGTGGTCCGTGTAGTCGAACGTTGTCATCGATCGTAGAGCCGTTTCGAAGGCTACATACCCTATCCTTGCGTCCAGGCCCTGCTCCTGTATGTGAGCAACAAGAATCCTCGCCAGCTCGACATTCCCGCTCCTGATACAGTAGTCCCACACCGTACCGCCCGCATGATCTTTCTTCTCGATATCAACTCCTTGCCTTAGCAATTCGTGGACCTTCGAGTTGTCTCGGGACCATGCAGCGTGATGAAGATCAGAAACATCGCCTAGCTTCCCGCGAAGGTTCCGTGGGAGACTGTTTTGATTGGTTTGCAATAGCCCCTTTTCTCGAATGATCTGGATGGCCGATCTACCTTCTTTGTTGACAATATCGAAATCGGCGCCTCTTTGCAACAAAGTGACGATAAGGTCCTCATATCCACCTAGAGCAGCAATGTGCAATGGTGTATTGCCCGTGCCTGATTGTGCGTTGATGTTGGCACCTCGATCTAACAGCAGCACGAGCCTATCAGGGGCACCATCGAACTTGCTCGCATTGAAGACCGCAAAATGCAGACTTGTCATGGGCCACGACTCCGGGAATATAGGCGAATCGCCGGGACAATTGACTTCGGCTCCATAATCCAGCAGCAACCGAGTCAAATCTGTCCACATGCTTGCGGCCAGATGCAAGGGGGGAATTCCGTGCGTTGGATCCGAGTTGTTCGCACTCAGACCGTGGTTGATTGTAAACCGAACTGCGTCAAGCTGATGGCAGATGGTCGCTAATATCAGTGAGTCAGCATCTTTGAGATAGTGGTGCTTGACAGTTGCTCCCGGGTTGGCACCCTGGCGCAGGAGATCCTCCATGACTCCCGCTTTCCCTGACTGTGCCGCTCGATGTAACGCAGTTTCGTCGAAATTGTTGCGGATTTCCTTCCCATAGCCTTTCTCTCTAAGCAGGAAGCATAGTGTCTGCCTCAATCCATATGCAGCCGCGGCATGGAGAGGAGTATCTCTCCTTTTGTGGGAAACTTTGTTCCAATCGGTCCAAAGAGTGCCGTGCTTCCAGCCCCAGGCGCTTGGACGATATATACCCATAAACTCATCAGCACTTTGCCGCTGAACGCTCTCCAAATGGTCAACGATCAAGTTTTGAAATTCTGACTCGAGTCCTCCGTGGATAGCATGTTCCGGCCATTTCTCGGCTGCATATCCATAAAAGGGGTACTTTTGCGATCTCTCCTCGATCACGCATTGCGTGATACACAATCGGGAGAAGCATGGCAATGATAAGTAAGCCAGACTTGATCTCATGATGATCTCATGACCAGGGGGGAAATCTACCGATCGATAGTCCCTCAGGTATTTGTTTGCCGTTTCGTGCAGAAGGCGGAGGGTCCTTGTGCCCTTTACTTGTTGAACAATCACAAGCCCCTGGCAGATAGATTGGATTTCTTCAAGAGTAATCTGCTTTTCTTTGTCAAGTTCGAGATTGCCAGATCTGACGGCAAATACATGTTGTATAGCCTCGAAAGTCAGTGGTAGGAGTGAATAGGCAAGAAAGGCTAAGAGATATAATGCTTTGTCGCGCTGTGTTGGTTCTTGCCTCTCAATTTGCTTCAGGCTGAACTCGTAACACCCATCGTAAGTAGGTGGAAGTGTCCTGAGGGTTTCTTCCACTTCTTCCACGCTCTCGATGTGTTCAAATAGGTTGAGAATGAGCTCTGCCCTCAGAAACCTGTTCAAGGATGAGCAACGCGTGGCCTAGAGAGGATCGGGCTTCCCTACATTCTATCATTTGCCTCCGTTAGCTTTTCGATTATGAGCTGGGCGAGGGCGGGATTCGTTTGGATATGATCTCGTAGCCGTGGACTTCTTGCGAGTCGAGTTCCGACATAAAGGACGACGTCTTTTTGCTGGGGACGGACTTCGATTTCCGTCATCCCCTGGAATTCATGAATCCATGCATATGGCCGGGAAGTGGCAAGGATCTGGATTGCCGGCTCGAGTTGCTGAAGTTCATTGATAAGATTCTTGCCGAGCTCCAGAGTACGCGACTCATCGAGTGCATCAATAACGATAGTTGTCCCATCGAATTTCTGTATTTCGTGCCGAAGCCACGATCTGTAGTCGGCGAGCGTTGGCTTTGCTTGGTACCAGTCGGAACCGAGAGCTTTCATCATGAACTCGGATACTTGGCCACGCTGATGCAACAGTTGAGCCAGTAGACTGGTAAGAAGGCTCTCCATGCTCTGCAAGTCATGCTCGCGGTAGTCAACATAAATCCACGCAAGGGCTTCATTCTGTCTCTTTGATTGAGAGAGATATTGAATGATGATTGACGAAAGCATAGTTTTGCCGGCGCCAGCCTCACCGGAGCATAATACAAATTGATGCTCTTTGGCGAGCCACGATTTGAACAGAGGTTCCTCAAAAATCCACATGCCAGTTCCAGGCTGTGCGCGCTGGAGGAGACCGTTCTGTTTGCCCCAGAAACCGACTGGAGAAAGCCACTCCAAGATTTCGGATAACTTTTCCATTCGTGTGACCTCTTTGTGCTGACTTGAGCTTCCTGGTGACTCTTCCGGAACCCACTGTGTCAAGAAAGCCTTTGCGCACGCGGCGGCCGTTGCCGCTGCATACCCTTGCCAGGTCTTTCTCTTGTGGCTGTCAGCGTAGTCACACACTCCTTTGATGATGACGCTGGGGAAATATTCCCAGACCCCCGCCCCCTCCATCTCAAAGGCAATGATATCCTCGGCCCTAGCCAGTAAGTCACGGTGTTGTCCTGATTTCATTACCGTATTACCTGAACCCATTATGCCAAAGTGAACGCGAGGCTGTGTTGTCGATGCATGGGTCAGCCGATTGCGGGCTACCAGCATGGTCGCACTACACCCCAGGTCCTCGCAATCCATCTTGAGGGCCTCCTCACATATCTGCGAATCGCCTTCACAGCACTTGTCGCAAGCTGCATGTGAATGGTGCTTGTGTAGGTAGGAAGAATGGTAGAGGACATCGTTCTCGCTACCTGGGAGCAGCGTATAAGGTAACTTGTTCTGAATGGCTCGGAGGAACGTTGCGATGTTCTGTTGCATCTTTGCCTGATAGTGATGGGTTCGCAACTGCGCCTGAAGAGCTCGGATACCAAGGCTGGGCCTGCCGAGGCGATCCTCGACAGTATCCTTTATCTGGTATTTTTCCGGATACTGTCTTCCAAAGTCATATTTTATCACTGCCTGGCTGATAATGACGTCGCCTAGTATGATCTCCTCATTTTGGGTTCCGTAGGGAACGCCTCCACACATGCCAACCACCAGGGCCAATTTGATTTCTGGAAAGCTCGCTCGCAAACCTACTGCCGCTCCCGCTGCAGTGGGTATGCCCATACCCGGCAGGTGAGCGAGGACGACATTGTGCCTGGCCATTGACCCCACCGTATAGGCATTGTCATCTCCAGGCGCCTTGCCGTAACCATCCCAGAATTCGTCAAATAATGCTTGGACGCAGCTGGCTTCATCCGGCAATGCACATATAAGAGCGACTTTGAAGCCGTGACGGTCTCGAGGAGCAGAGGCAGAGGCGGAGGCAGATGCCATGAAGTCGGATTTTTTCTGGGTTACTTCGCCAACGTGGAGTTGTAAGGGTTACTCGCTTTTTGACGATGTTCAATAATATGCACTGTGATGGAAGCATCGAGAAGACTGCATGAATGGTTGCGAACATCCATGCAACCGATTTGGTGTGTCCGCAGAGTTGCACGGCTCAGATCAGGACAGACTCGGAGGGCTGGTGAGGCTGAAAGTGGTCGAGACCATGTCGCCCGGCGTTATTATGATCAGCCTGATTTGCGGGCGTGGCCTCCTTGGCCCCTCCAATTTCCATGTCTATTTGTAGACACAGCACAGCACCCCTGTTAGTTATTTCTTTCTTCCGTGGATAGGTAAAATTCACTCACCGTGTCCGGATACCCGCGCCCCCATCCATTGCGTAAGGTTGAGTTGAGCCCCAAGTTTTGCGTCTACAGTAAACACACTGAAGATTAATCTTACCTAGCCTAATCATAGCCCGGCCATGATTTTAGGGTTCCTAGGTGACCCTACAGATTGTTTCTTATATCGTTGCTCAAAACAAACACATAGACAGAATTGGTCTTGAATTTGTGGCCAAATGAGAGGCTCTCAAGGGACCAATGCCAACAATGAGCGTGAGTTGTAGACTACCGTCTTTAAAGCTCAAACTGGAGGGCTCGGGCGTTTCTGGACCATCCGGGAGTTCATGCATCTCTTTCACTTGACGGCCCAGATCTTGCATTCCATGTAGCACCTCCTCCCTGAAAGACCTAAAATCCCGAGCATAAGGTAGATCGTATCTTGCGGAGTTGAAACAAAACCGGTTCTGGTTGCATTTCGAACCCTTGATTGGCTTGTGAAGACATGGTTGGCGATCCCGCGTTGGATGGTCAAGTTGCTTCTGTCATGGACAGACGGCACGGCACGTCCTATCGAGAGCGTCGAACTAGGCAAGAAGAGAGGGCCTCGGCCACACGGACCAGAATCTCCTAGGAGGTCCGAACGCAGTCGAGAAGAATGTCAATGAAGGTGGCAGAAGAGAATGGCAGAAGTGCTGATATGGTGGATTATTTGATCGCAGACGCGCAATCTCACAATGACGAAACAGTGCAAACTTAGATAAGGCTTTATCCCTCAAACCCCCTTTTATATTGTTGATATAAAGGATATAAAATATATACTATTAAAGTTACAAGAGATTGCAATAGGGCTCCTTAGGCTGGTAAAGCCTTAGTAGTATTTAAGTTTACACCCACCATGAGCCTGCGCCCAGTTTAAGAGTCACACTCACCACTGCATCTATAAATTAGTTCTTATTCTTCTCTTCTCCGAGTCCAGCATAGTTTTCATTCTTGTATGAGCCACTATTTGAGTCTGATATCTTTGAGGCTTCAAGGATACTATCAAATCATCTCATCGTCCACCCGTTATACTATACGCATCCTCACCATTCGAACACCGATTCTCACCCCACCTACTGCATCCTCACCGGTTGACAACCCATCTCCCCATCTCTTACAATCTAGATCCCAGTTTGGCAATGGCAGGTATGTTCTATGCTCACCACTTTCCCTGGCTCTGTCATCACGAAGTTGTGATCACGTGCAGTGAGCCAGCCCAAGGTCATATACCTAGTGTCATGTGGCTCGTGGTTGCTTGCTCAGCCTGACATCTATACTATGTAAGTAGTATTCTAACGAAGCTATATGATAGGAAACATGCCACTTTTTCCTTCTCCACTCCTTATAGACTCCTCTTGTCTTTCCTTATTCTCCTCCTGTCTTTCCATATTTTTAGAACTAGACAACAAGCGTTGGATACTCCAGCACCAAATTGAATGCACGAGAAGGGACATTAAAGGCATGGAAAAGCAATTTGAAGGCATAGGAAATCGACTTGAAGGTATAGGACGGCGACTCGACCTCATCCAAGGGTATCGGAGAAGAGGGCTAAGGGGCCTACAAGCAGGGCCTAGCTATCCTCATTGATGGCATTGGTCTGTCTGGACAGCAACTCACCTATCCAACTGAAACGAGCCATCTTCCGAGCAAACGAGCTAAACAAGGAGTCTGGTAGTGAGGGAGACAAATGAAAGGCTCCAGATGATGGAGCGCTGCACACACGGGAAATCCCGGTCGGTAGTCTACTGCGTCTCCCTCAGCTTGGTGAGCTTCAGCATCGTGGAGATGGGTGGGAATCTTGGAAGTTCTGACAAGCCGCGAACCGCCGTCTATTTCAGAGACGGCTGGAGGGATGCTAGGGGGAAAGGCTGCGGCTAGCCAGGGATAAGGTAGTCGATCTGCATCCGAACACCACTCTGCCACTGATATGATTTTCTTCCACTGTCTTTTCTAGTCGTCCAAGGCCAACGATTTTATCAACTAGCAGCAATCATGTCTGTGGTCGCTTTGTGTCTGTCATCACTCCCTCGGTGGGTCCAGCCATCATCACCATCAAGGGGAAGAGGGTCCGTTGTGTCGTCCTCGGCGACTACCCTATCATGACCTTTAAGGACATCTGTTAACGCCGTTCTCCCCTCACTCATAAAGTTCCGCACGCTGTCCCCTGTCTGAGGAGATGACCCTATGGTGTCTGGATGTTGTCCAAAATTCCCATCGTTCGTCCACGCAAATTCCACAGTGCCTATCCAATGCGATAGTGACAGCATTATGCGCCCATTGGAGGAGAGGTAGATAGGATTGGAGACCTGGGATGGACGTGGTCGGCTGTGAAAGGAGGTGGGAGCCAGCCTCAAAAGTACAAGAGTGAAGGTAGATGAGGCTGGACCATCTACCAATCAATCAGCGGTGGCCGCCTTTTCAACCTGTTGCTCTTGCTTGTCGTCATCAAAGTGGCTGGCGTGGATCTCGGACAGGTTAAACCTCTTGAGAGTCTCGAAGTCGCTCCCTACGACGCTCATGCCGACCACATTTCTGTACACGTCGACGAGCACGACCTTGTCATAACCCTTGAGATCGACCGTGTGCTTGCCCTGGCCTAATGCTGAGATCTTGTCCGCGACTGTCCGTATGACCAGGTCTCGGTCAAGCTTATTGTTGTTCCGGATTGTGGGACGGATGGCGAACTTGACGGGCACGTTCGCCTGGGTTCCTCGAGCTGCCGGCTCCGACTGCGTCCCAGCATTATCGGGCTCTAGCAGGAAGTGTGGTGGGAGGATCTGGTCGCAGAGTGATTCAAGCCCGCTGTTCAGTGTTTTGCGTATCAGGCTTACTGGAGTCAGTCTCTTGATATAGCGGCTCCGTGGTCCAGAAGAATCCTTCTGAGAGGCCGATAGGCACATATTGCGCACGACTGCCACAGGGTCCACCCCGGCTTCTGCTGGTTTGGCGGCAGGGAATCTGACGAACGAAACACAAGGTATGTCCAAGGTTATCAAAGACAGCTTCTGCGAGGTGAAGCCTGTCGTCGGTTTAGGGCGGAGTGCATCTAGTTCGGCGAGAATGTCTGCCTCGATGTCGTTGTCTTGGTCCACTTCGCTCGATCCTCCATTGCCATTTCCCTGCTGCTCAGGCTGCTGCTCATCCGGGATGTACTGAAAGTCTGCGTCAGTGCGTGTGCGTGCAGGCGAATGCCGTGTTCAAACCTCGCCCAAAAGATCTCCGAGCTCCAGCAAGCATTTCTTCTCCTGGCCTTTGTCGCAGGTGACGAATATGCCAACATCGCCATTGTGGATGCCAGATGCACTCACTGGTGTAATATGCCGAGCTTTGGGTTTGCCTTGAGACAGGCTTGGATCACGTGGTCTCTGCTTGCGATAGCTGGCTTTGCTTTTGCTGGTCCTTTGGGATGCCTGCTTATTTACCCAACCACCGATATGTCAGACGAACAATAGAGATCAAGCCAGGAAGGGGGGTGGGACATAAATGGATTTTGCAGCCGTGGCCGGGAGAGGATTCAATCAAATTTTCCGAGAGCAGAGGTCGAACTTACGGTGTGCGGCTCTCGGTCCATTTTTGCTCGCTTGTAAGGTCGTTCTGAAGGGTCTTCGAGACTCATACCCTCCCTCGCACGGCCGGGAATGGGGAAGATATCTCGAGGGGGTGCGGAATGTGAGACCCGGAGCAGCAGAGAGAGCTTGAGGGGGGGATTTCAATTGTCGATGGGCCCGTCAGGCTCAGGTTTGTTGGTGACCGGTCTTCCTCGATTCTCCTCGCAAACCCAGACCTCGGACTCAAAACAACGACTTGTGCAGGTGGAAGATGTAGACGATGTAGACGATGCAGACGATGCAGACAGTGGGCTTGATGCAGTCTTCGACGTGGCCACGTGATATGGCTCAGGCGGCTGAGCTAGACCGCATTGGGAAGCTTACCCAAGGGGGCGCTACGTTCATCAAGATGATCTTGCTGCCACCACTGCGGTTCCCATGGCCATACGCTGTCCTCTCAGCTCTCTCTCTGCACGTGAAGTTGACCAATGCTCGTCCTAGTTCGAGGTGCCCTCGCGAGGGGCGGTGGAAAAGCCAGACAGCTCCCCGAAGCCGACCCTGTGATGACCCATCTAAGCGCTCTCAGCTCTCATGGCCATCGAGCCCCCGCTGATCGTGGTCCCTAGCTCGCTACCTGCGGCGTGCCCATTGGGCTACTGGAGCTTGGAGAGGGTCGAGCTCGGTGCGTCTATATCGTGCGACTCCTTTTGCTTCATGTCCTTGCAACGACAAGCTTCCTGATGTGGCCTTCTTACCCCGGGCCTTGTTGGGTGAATGCAATGAACATGCCGGTCTTGCAGAGTAAGTAGATAGTGATGTCCTCGTTCCAGATGATCCACGTTTCTTCTCTCTGTACCTGTGCTTGCATGCCTCGTTCGTTCGGTATCCCCTATACCCCCAATGGCGTCGCTCTTTGCACCGAAACAACCAGATAGGAAGAGATCAGTTCCCAATGGAGGACTTGGGGGATTGGTTCTGCCGCAAGTGGGAGCCAGTTGTCAACAGGCCACGGGCACAGCTTCAGAGCCCCTGACGAAGAGCACGAGGCCTCGAAGACGTCCACCGCCCATTCAAATCTGTTGTGGCGTTGACAGCGATCCGGCATGGGCCTCTCAGGCTTCGGGGGCGGCGAGCCCAGGATACGGTGGGCAGTGGACCCCCAAGACACCTACCGATCGGCTGAGGTCATCGTCGCTCTCACTCTCGTCCTTGCTCGTGGACGGCAACTTGACTTCCAGGTCGGCACCATTGCTATCACGCTATGATTCTGCCGCACCTCGTGCACCATGGTATTCACCTCCCGAGACACCCGTCAGCCCACTCAATTCACAGCCGATCGAACTGCCCGGTTCACTGCTGTTGCCCAGTCAAGGCTTTCCCCAGCTGGACCCGATTTCGCCGCCCCCGTCACTCCGGATTGTGCGCAGAGACACGGATGACTCGGCTGTAAGCTCGGTACCAACACTCTCAACATCGACTTCTTCGGATGTAGAAACGATGGAGACCTTTCGACACCTGACCACCCCGTTGAGAAAGCACGACCGAGGTGCCGACACCGCGATGCCTGCCTATGTGATCGGAAGCCGCCCTACGAAGCCGTTGTCTGCCATGTCCATTGAAGAACTGCTCGACTACCTACCTGACTGCAGTCCCTCCGCGGTCACTCAAGTGTGGCTGCCTGCAGTTCGCGCCCAATTTCAAAAGATGATCGCCCTGCTCAACGACGTCGGCGAACTGAAAATCGAGTCTAGCCTGAACCAGATTGCTTTTCAGAAAGTCGGTTTGCCTTTCCCACAAGACACACAACAACATATTGATCGGTCGCAGGATCTGAAGAGCTTCTCGGACGAAATCCGCCTCATCGCCGCTTCCTACCACAAAGTCCTCGAGTCGGCAGAGTCACTGGTCGAACGGGATACCAAAGCCTGCCATGAACGTCTCCACGAGCTAGAGGACCAGGTGGCAGATGCTCTGGAGAAGATGGGAGCAAAGGACGAGGAGATTGCGGAACAGGACCGAACGAATATCGAGCTTAGACATACTATCCACGACATTGCCCACATCCTAGGCTCGTTCATTCATGACAATGTCTCCAGCTGGGTCCAAACCATCAACGAGCCGAGGACTGAAGAAGTTCTCCAGATCATTTCCGATTACACTCGCCATGCCGACAATCAAACCAAATCGGTGCCGTATATTCGGGTCCCGGAGTCTGCGATCACACAATACGCAGAAGACGTACGAGAGGCCAAGGCTGTATCTAAGGAATACCGAGAGCTTGTACACAGCCAGAGTGCCATGGTCAACGAGCATTCTCGCAACCTGGACACTTACACGAACAAATACGAAATCGCCGTGAGGCTGATTAAAGAACGCGACCACGAGATATTGCTTCTGGCCCAAAAGATCGAATCCATGACCAAGCGACTGCAAGAGTGTGAAGCTGCCCTGGTTCAGAGTCAAGAGTCAATTGAGGAGGTAGAGAGCAAGGCAGGACGATACGAGGAACTTCGAGGAAACATGGACAGTTTGAAAATCGCACATACCCTCGAGATCGCCCAACGCGACGACGAGATCTCGCGTTTGCGTCAGATGTTGGGAAGCGCGCGAGAAGAAGTCTTTGCGCGACGGGCGGATGTGAAGAACATCATCAGTCAGTCCCAAACTGGTCTGTCTGCCTCTGACTTGGCTCCAGCAACAATGAAAGGGGGCCCCGCTTCCAAGGCACTGAGATTCTTCGGCATGGACCGGGACAAGGAGAGAGGGAGGAGAGCCGTGTTGCCGTCAAGCCAAAGCATGATTGGGTTTGCCTCGTCGCATCACGACGCCACCACTCATCCGTTTGACACGAGATACTCGTCGAAAGAAGTAGCACCTGCGAAGAGCAGATCTCTCCTTCGGCACGACTCGCCGTTGGGGAAGCGTCGACATGCCGAGACCACGCCTACTACTCCAGCCGACGGTTCAGACAGTTGCAGCGGCTCCATGGCCTCGCTGCAAGCGGCAGTCCGCCCTCGATCTGACTCTCTGGGTGCCACTCAGCGTCATGGTGTTCTCCCGTCGCCCATTAACACACAGAAGGCCCTTCCGGACCCGCCTGCACGTTCGCAACCGCCGCTTGTCTCTGCGGCTCGGCTTGCCGAGATCACGCAGAGTGATGACAGCCCCATGGCCGTGCAGGTTGCTTCCGATTACTTCCAACACAGCATCCTCGGGCAGACCGCGGCTCGACGAGTGCTCAGCAACATCCCCGAAGTCTCTACATACGGCTCATCCGACGCAGGAGAGGCCAAGGACCCGGAGTTGAGCTACTACGAGGAAGGATCCGACGGAAGCGTTGCCAGCAGTGACCGCGAGGTCTACCGCAAGAGCGTCTGTGCCCTGGACATGTTGAACTCGTCGACCCTGCCGTACAGCGAGACTGAGACTGACGTCGAGGCAATCCTTCGTGGAGTGGCAGGGACCGAGTCCGAGGGTCATTACCCTAACGTTCACACATTTGACGAGGATCACAGCGACGAGTTCGAGACGGGCCTTGCGCGTGTGCTGCATTTGCGCCCGGGGAACCATGACCTGAGAGCGGTGAGAGAAAGAGAGCGAGATGGAGATCGAGAGGAAAGATTCAGGCAGAGCTTTGTCTCGGATGGTTCGGGGTATCGCTCTGAGGGATCGGAGCCCATGACCGTCGCGCAGTTGTACCATCGAGGACGCCGCCATATTCGAGGCTAGTGGGACAAGGCCAGCACAGCAAGGACGGACAGCCTCAGGGGGGAGGTCTAAGTGATTATGGAATGGTACTTACTGTACGAGAGCAGCACAGGGAAGGCAGAGGCATGCTTCGCGAGTTCTAGGTACCTTACTGATTAATGTATTGTTGGGTCGACTGGGCTTGGTTGTGCATTCCTTTGCTACTAGGTCGTGGTCAACTTAACTTGATGGACATTTGACATTTGAGTCGGTCGGTCAGCATCTCGCCGAGTCTGGAGACTGGAGACTACCTAGATACCTGACTCCACGTTACGTCGAAGGCGAAGGCCATGCAGAGGCACACGAGTTCATGGCAGCTGGAAGACCAGATGATAATGATAGGCGGGAAATCAATGGAAGGTGTAGACATGCATGCATGATTCAGGGCTCCAATGCGGGCGAGCAGCAAGCTTTATTAAGTCTGTCACACTGTCACACACTTCTGTAGAGAGATTCCTCTGTTTCCTTGGTGGGACGGGCCGTATTTTGTAGATATCTATCTACCTTCAGTACTCAGTACTCAATTGGACACGGGCATCTAGATCTGATCCCGACGGGTCATCCGCACGCTTGAAGCGACTTCGAGAATCAGGGGTCGTCTCCCTCCGCCCCTCCTCCCGTTCCAAGTACAGTCCATGTCATTAAGTTTCAATTTATCCCCGAGGGCAGAGACGAGCCTTGGCTTGCATCTGAATGGTGGCATTTGGCAAGATCGCTATGTGGTGGTGGTGGTGGTGGTGGCGGTTGCATGAACCCTTTTTCAAGCAAGTATAGAGCGTATCTGAGACGATAAGGACATGGCTCAGACGCCGGATGATTTTGTGTCCTTTTGTCTGTTGGGGATTTGCTCGGATTGATTGACTTGATTCGTTTGTTCACCATTTCAACCACCAACCACATCTAGAGTCTCGTTCACCAAATCTTCCATTGAACCACTCACTGCACTCTATCTTGAGTCTCGGAAGGGCTGAGTGCTGGGGGGCTGAGGACTGAGGACTGAGGACTGAGGTCATGACATCCTCACCCGTCACGGTGTGCCGCAGATTTCTTCATCCGTCAACTTTGCCGCACGCGCCGGGAAGCAGTAGTGGTAGAATCATGCTTCATGCCATCAAGCTTATTAGGTTTCATGGGCTGCATCTCGATCTCCTTTCCGACGCCGATGCCGACACCGCGGCCGGAGTTAGTGGTATTCGCGGTCAAACTCTCGGCGATGCTTCGGATCTGAGGCTGGACGAGGCGCGATATGTTGTAGTACCCGTTCTGCGGGACCTGGATCAAGAGCGTGTGAAGGTATGCGAGAAAAGTGGCAATTCTGGCCATCATGTACCGAAGAACAGGTACAGAGTACAGAGTCTGGAGTATGGAATGCTGCGTAACAATTAATGATGAGGCGGGACAGTTGGTTTCCGGTATCCGTTAAGGCCAAGGTTCATGTCAATATTAATGCTGCTCACTGGCAGGTCTGTTGTGGTTTTGCAGAACAATCCCAACCCCGGGGCGTGGTACTGTACAGATACGGGTATAGTGTCTGGAGGCTTGATAAGGATAAGGCTTGCGGGCGAGAGAGGATCCGAGAGGGCGGTTAAGCAGTGCGCCTTGAGGTAGAGGACCATGGGATAATTAGGAATTGCCCTGGAAGCGAGGGAAGAGTGGGAAGATTAGATGGTGGAAATGTAGGTAGGTACGGAGTATAGAGTAGTTAGACAAGGACAGGGACAGGGACAGGGACAGGGTATGTGAGAGGAGTGATGTAATTTGTTGTTATAGCCGCCGAGAGATAAGGTGGAGGTGGAGGATTGTTGTGGTGGCCGAGATGGGGGATGACGAGAACCATGGTCGGGCTCGAGATACGGGATACGGGGAACTGCTCGCACGTGATGGTGTTAGTCACGTGGCCCCGGTGATGCCCACCGCAGCCTGATCACGTGCCGTACAGCCTTGCCTGATGTCACTGTCATACTCTGTTTCAACACCAACCAAGTTAAACACCAACAAGTGGTATGCCGACACGCCCTTCACCGAAACATCGGCATCACTTGTAGCTGCACTGCACACGTACCGACGAAATGGCCTAACATACACATACATACATACCTATACCTCCCCAGTATCGATATACAATCGAACCCTCTCTCGGGCCTACCTTAGCCATGCCCTCCTTTCTTCAGACTCTTTCGCAACTGCCCCTGATCTCCTCTCTCCTCAACCTCTCTCCCACCATCCAGATCGAGAACCAGAACCAGAACCAGAACCACAATGACCGGCCGCTCCACCCATCTGTCCAGCAGTGTCCGTATCCGCCGGTCGGGTCGTGCCCGTTCCCTCCGCCTCGCGACATCAACACCTGTTGTGTGAACCACCCATCCGGACACTTCCTGCAGACGCAGTTCTGGGACACGGCCCCCCCTCTCGGTCCCGCGGACTCGTGGACGATCCACGGCCTGTGGCCTGACCTGTGCAATGGAGGCTTCGAGCAGTTCTGCGACTCGGCGCGGCGGCACGACGACATCCCCGCCGTATTGAAGGCTGCCGCCCCGCCTGAGGTGAGCGACCCTGTTCTCGCCTTCATGGCCAAGTACTGGCTCGCGCTGGACGGGAATCACCCTCACCTCTGGGCGCACGAATGGAACAAGCACGGGACTTGCATCTCGACGCTGGAACCGGCGTGCTATGCGGGTAATGGTGATGGCGACGGTGGCGACGAACTCGACCCGACCGCCAAGGTCAACGTAGACGTGTTCGACTACGTTGTTCAGACCACGTCGCTGTTCAAGACACTCGACACGTACGCCGTGCTCGCGGACGCGGGGATCCTGCCCTCCCATACTGCGACCTATACGCTACGCGAGCTCGAGGACGCCGTCGAGTCGTCCGCCCACGGAGCCCCCGTGACGTTCCGATGCAATCGCTTCGGCGAGCTCGACGAAGTGTGGTACCATTTCACCGTCATGGGCCCTTTACGAACAGAGTCCGGACGCAAAGATGCCGCCGTAGCAGAATCACCATCACGCCAGTCCAATTCCAACTTGATCTCTTCGTCGCCTTTCCTCAACGAATCTGCCGTCCGCGAAATCTTCGTCCCCACGAGCCCGACCGGCGCGCTGTCCAATTGCCCGAGACGTGGCATCAAATATCGACCCAAGGCCGGCGAGAAGCCGCGTCCAGGCCCGTCACCCACCAGTACCGACTCCTCTCCGCCCACGGCTACGCCGACGTCGCTGCCCTTCTCGGGCAAGGGCTATCTGAAAGTCCATGTTCTACCCAGTTCTTCTTCTGCTGCGCCTCCTGCGGCAAGCAATGAGGGCTGCCTCATCCGCCTCGGTGACTGGTACACCTCCGGCACATGTGCTACCTTCAACGCACTGCCCGATGTGGTTGACCCAGGCCATGCCCCACTGTTCTCTCTCTCCTCAAGCTACTCCCCCTGCCTCATCGATCCGGCCACGAAGAAATTCGAATGCTCCAAATCCACTTCGATGCAGAGCATATTCTCTGCGGACCCTCGAACCCCCAGCATCTTGTCGTACCGCAACAGTACCACGTTCTACACTACCCACGCTCCCAAGAGATATGAGAAGGTTGGCATATACGCCGATCGAGGCAATGGGGAGAGGAGCGTAGAACTGGAGATCCATTGGGCACCTGTTTAATATCGCGTTAGAAGTCTGAGAGGACCAATCTAAATTTGTGTGCAATGCTGATTGCAACGCTGTCCGATACACATTGATGTTCTATTTCCTACTAGCCAGGCCATTCCTACTTGTTGTCTGACAACAGCAGGTCCTCACTACTGCCTCCCCAACCGCCGACTCTTCTTCCCATCTTCTTGACTTCTCTCATTCCGGCACCGAGGAAATTTCTCATAATCTCCCCACTTATTTGGCGGTCGACCTTACGGCGAGACTTGATTAGCTTCTCTCTACCACCGCCAGGCATCTTGACCATTTGTACTCGAGGGGAGCCGGTGCTGTTCACTGGTGGCGGGGGCGGTGCATGTCCACTTTCCAGCATTGCGCAGTCCAGTGATCCGACGACTGGGTCGAAAGCTTTCACCTTGGTTATCGTGCTTTCACACCGATCCTGCTCTGGTTGGACAGATATCCTTGAAGATGAAAGCAGCTTGCTTTGACTGTCACTTTTTTGGAAACCAAAAGACGGTAAACGGGGGGTTGACCGCCTGTATGCTTCAGCTGCCCTTCGCGCCGCCCGATCCTCTCGGTTCCTCATCGCTTTGGTCAGGGTCTCAGGGGAACACTCAAGGTATGATGCCCTCCTCCTGTGAGAAGTCGTCACTTTGCTGCTGAGTTTTGTAGCAGAACTAGGTGCAGGCACTGGCTGCTTCTTTGACATGGTTGGAATAAGTGCTGCCAAATTTCCAGTTGTCTTGCTCTTTGCCAGTCCACCGTTGCCATAGAATTTGTTTGGTCCATGACTCAAAACCGCTTCGGCATTGACACTTGAAATCCTACTTGTAGTTGTCGAGGTGTTCCCTGGAGACTGTGGCACATTCAAACCCATCATGGGCTTCACACCCGCGCGGCCGGGAAGTTTCGCTTTCTTGTCGATATCATTGGCATCAAGCACGAAGCTGCCAGCTCGATAAAGAAACCCACGTGACACTCCGGGCCTCTTCAGCAACTGTGATTCAAATTCTTCGAAGCTCTTGGTAGCCTCCGTTGTCCTACAAGACCGTCTTAGCTCTTTCAAAGCAGCGCTCTTTCTGATCTTCTCGCTGAGCTCGAACAAATGTTCGGGCATCCGGTTACTTGCATCTGGACTGGATGGGCTTTTGCCTTGGGGCATTTCTTGCGTTCGGAGACGATCACACAGTGACACATAGCGACCTGCCCAGTATTGTGGGCTCTCTGCTGAATCGACCTGCTCTGTTGTCAGCACAGCCGCGTCGGTCGAGCTGCATGGGATTTGCCTTACTAACCTGTTTTATATGATCCCTCGACCCTCCAATCTGATCGGAGCTGCTGGTACTGTTTAAAGTGGCTGTAGTTGGCGGGCCGCTGTCAGAATCGGTATTTGCGGTAGCCGAACTGACAAACAAGAGCCGCGGAGAAGGTGAACTTTTTTCGTGTCCTTCGACAAGCCTAGGAGTGGGAACAACATTGACTGACATGTTGGTGATAGCGGCAGCCTTAGTTCCGAATGAGGATGGAACCTCCGGTATTCTGCGGTGAGAGGGACTGGCTTTGATTGTCCGTGCTGGGTTTGCAAATGAGTCTCTCAGTCGAGCACGGTTTGCAGCAGCCTCTCGTTGGACTTGTATCATCGTTTGCATCTCTTTCTCTGTCATTCTGCTTTCCAGCAACGCGTCTGCCACATTAAGCTTGCTGGTGTCATCATGCTGGTGGAGAGGAGGCATTGCAATGGACCTAGGCTTTCGAGGTGAAGGTGTCAAGCTCGGAGGGCCAAAGCATGATATGTTGCCCAATGTTTGCGTTCTGGGGAGTGGTGGTCCAAGAGGCTGGAGCAAACGTCTTCTTGGTGTCATATCACGAGAGGGAGAGACTAGAAGATTGTCCATTGTCTTGGATTTGGGAATCGCCATCGCCACCTTACCCTGGCAGAGTGAGGAAACATCTTCAGGGCTGTTGAGGGATTGTGTGGAGAGTGTTTGAATATGCAGCTGCTGTCGGACACCTGAGAGGTCCCTCCTGGCCCGGTGGTCGTATGGCAGCAAGAATTCTGGGGTCGTCGATGATGATGATTGAGACATATGGAACGACGTAGGAGGAGCACCATCATTGGGATGCCACGACTTTCTGGACAGATGAGCAGCTTTGAAGCCATTTCTATCCGGGTGCACATGTGTGCCACCTCTTCGTGTGCTTGTGGGTGTTGCATGGCGTGAGGTACCGGATGTTGGGCGTGGGATTGCCGATACAGATGAACGCCGGCTCCAAGCGCTGAGAGATGCAAGGTCAAGGTCGGTTGGTACGATGGGAGACATTGTGTTCCGGGAGATGGATGCGATAGCACGATAGAATGTACATGATGTGGCCTCTTCTTTTGAGGATGACAGGGGAAGCAATGCTGCGGGATGAGGACGAGGACGAGGACGAGGACGAGGACGAGGACGAGGGCGAGGGCGAGGGCGAGGGCGAGGGCTGGTTTGCAGATGAGAGAAGGAAAGGGAAAGTGCGGCATAATGCTGAGTTGTAGTTGTCTGCCGCCACACTGCACTCGCAACAGCGGCTTCCACTTGTCGCAGGCAACATAGCAGTTCATCTACTGAATACCACGCGAAACAGCTGAAGAAGAGCATATAGGAAGTCACTGGGGATGGCAGAACAGCGCAGCCCAGAGTCTGTCCTGCAGCGCAGTGGTCGCGGTTTCGTAACACATACCACATATCGCGGGAAGAGCAGCTTAAGGTAGCTTTGCTTTGCTCATGTTAAGTGTCTGTACTTGACCTGTAATCTTTCTCCAATCGGCCTGGCCTGTTACGCTGGCTCTGGTGGCTGCCAGTACGGCATCTCACTGCAGGACGTCGAGGTGCCACGGTCTGAGTCTGCATGGTAAGAGTCAGAGTCAGCCTTGTTCATAGCAAATCCCCTGACGCCGCAGCCGCTGTGCTCCTCCGTATCTCCAGGTATCGACTCTAGGTTTGTATGTAGGCACAGAACACGGATACTGGCGGTGTTTTTATTCCTGGATGCATGTATACTCCGTATCCATTTGGCCTAGCCATCTGAAACTCTGGCAGCAAAGCTCTGCCGCAAAACTCTCTCAGACGTTGGCAACCGTTTGTGACATTGGCGTTCTCATCCTATTTGACCCTGTACCCCTGACCCTAGCCTCCGACTCCACGCTCAAGATAACATACCTAAGGTACAGTACAACCCCTGCCGCCTTACAATACCTGGACAGATTGAAAGAACCGATTAGCCGTGAGTTTTTCATCCTTCTTGACCATATCCCTCATGAGCTGGAGTTTCTCATCCTTGCTCATATCCTGCCCTTCAACTTGTTCTTTCCACTTTGTCAAAATCGCCTTGAGCAGACGACTGCCTTCTTCAGCTTCCTCCTTGGAATATTCCGTCTTCTTCTGTTCGCCTGTGACGGTGGTAAAGTCCTCCAATTCTGCCGCCTTTCGCCTCGCCATGTTGACCACCTTCTCCGGGAATCTGACTAGCTCAGCCACATGAATGCCGAAACTTTGATCGCTGACTCCGGGTTCAACTCTGTATAGTAGCGTGACCTCTCGCCGTTTGGTGGATGCCTCACCGTCACCGTCACCGTTGATCGCGGCACCGTCCTGGTCACCTACAAACGCCACCACGTGTAAGTTCTTAACCGCGTTGGGATATTTGTCTGCGAGGGCGGTCAATTCATGAAAATGAGTTGCGAAGCAGCCGAAAGCTCCAATGTGGCCCACAATTTCTTCGCTGATGGCCCAGGCGAGACCGAAGCCGTCGTAGGTGCTGGTACCACGACCAAGCTCGTCAATGATGATCAACGAGTCTCGAGTAGCACTCTTCAGGATGTTCGCCGTCTCCAACATTTCGGCCATGAATGTCGAGACCCCCTTGAGCTGTGAGTCTGAAGCTCCTACCCGAGCAAGGATGCAGTCAAATATTGTCAACTCTGCTTCACTGCATGGGACAAAGCAACCAATCTGGGCCATCAGAGCTATGCATCCGATGGTGCGGATGTAAGTCGACTTGCCACCCATGTTCGGCCCTGTTATTATGAGAAACCTTGAAATGTCACGTCTCAATTCCACGTCGTTGGTGATGAAGTTCATATCGTCCTGAGCTTCCATACATGGATGGCGAGCCTCTCTCAGAACGGTGTCCCCACTTCCCCGTTCATGTATCTTTGGCCGCACGTATGCCGTAGGAGCATGGACCGAAACATGGGCCAGACTGACTACCACGTCTAAATGAGCAATGATGGCGGCAAGCTGTTCGATGACGGGAGTGTATGAAGATGCGACAGAGACCACTTCCGAGACTAGTGACGACTGCTGCCGGTTGTAGGACCCGGACAGCTGGTCGTACTCTCTCCTCAGTTCCTGTAAAGTCTGAGTGGTGAAATAAACCCCATTCTTCTGTGTCGAGATTTCGCGGTACTGGCTCTTGTTGCGGATGCAGCCCGCTTCATTGCGGGTTAGCCTGAAACAATGTCCATGGACTTTGTGGTTTTCCAGAAAGAGTTTCTTGTCCAGCTCCTGGTCGAGATCTTGGCCTGCCCGACGATGTTCCTTGTCCATGTCACGTTTGACGGTGTCGAGCCTGGTCTTGATGTCGCGCAGTCGATCATCAAATTCTGGTTTAATAATGAACTCATGACGGTCCAGAGCATCCAGATCGATGGTCGTCTCAACCATTTCCGCAAGCTTGCCCAGGAAATTTGACAGCTCCTGTAACTTGGACGTGTACTGTGCTTCAAGCGGGACTTGATATTGCTCATCAACGACGGTTTCCAGGGCTTCGATAAAACCTGGGAGCCGTATGATGACTTGATACGCGCGTACGACATCCTCCAGGTTGGCAACTTTGCGCTGGAACTTCTTGGCCAGGCGATACAGGTCGGGGATGGACCGAAGGTGTTCCTCTTGCATGGTCTGACGAAGTTCTGTATCGGTGACGAAGGCCTCCACAAGCTGCTGTCTTTTCTCGATTTCAGACAGGTTCATTAATGGCTGCTTCAGCCACTGCGCCAACAGGCGGCCACCAATCGGGGTCTTGCAGTGATTCAAAAGACCGAACAGGCTCATATTTCTTGAACCATCTCTTGGTCCAGGCATGAGATTGAGCGCCCTCAGTGCGGCGGCGTCAAGCTTCATGTATTGGCCCAAGTCATGCTGATACAGCCGGAACTGGCCAAAGTTGCTAGGATCCGTCAAAACGCCCAAATACTTGATCAATGCTGCTGCGCCGCCCATGGCCAGCTTGAGGTCTGTTTGGGGCAACAATCCTATCGCATTCTCACCCTTGAGAAGCCTGGCCAGATCCTGTTCAATGTCTTTGGTCGCGTAGTCGGCCGCGGCTCTCTCAGAGATGGCGATTCCACATGAGTCGGCGATTTGTCGTATTTTAGCCAGTTCGGGGTCTTTTTTCAAGCCATCACTCGGAACAATGCACTCCTTAACCCCCAGCTGAATCAGCAGACTCTCGAAGTTGGAGTAGAGATCATTGTCGAGGAATTCGCTGACACCGAGTTCCCGGACACTTGCATCTGCAAAACAGACACCCACGTTTCTAGCTTCGCCCGCTTTGGCGCTGATCTTGACAGCCAGAATGATCGGGGCGCTGTCGCCCTGACTGTCCAGCCCAGAACCCAGCTCATCCTCAACAGCCTGCAGATTGCCAGGGCTAGCTTGGCGTGCCAGTGCCCACTGGGCCTTTCCACTTGCTTCCCAGATCTCCACTCGTTTGCCAAGTTTGAAGAGCGCTTCTCGGAGCAGATTTCGGAAAACGGTGGTTGACATGGTCACGCTGGGCAGGGCATTGTCGCTGCGCCCAAGATTCCTTATGACGGCAGTGGTCTTGTAAACGGTTCTTGCAATAAACTCGGCGTCTTCTCCATGTGCGGAGTACCAGTCGGTTCGGTCGAAGACACGGATAGTGTTACCACCGTCTGGTTTGGGGGGCAAGGACCGAAAGTTGCGGATGAAACCACCCTCGTCATCGAGCTAGTTGTCGGTGTCAGTACTTGAGGTCTGGAATGATAGTGCTGACCTACCTTGAGTTCCGGTCTCGATGCCATTCTTGAGTGCTTTTTGTTTGGCTCAATGGGTGTCGCCCTCAAGGTCAAGATACTCTCGGGAGTATGGCGTACAGCGTATGGTCTCGCAGGTCAACACGCTGCCAAAGTCGCGGCACGCGACTTACTACTCTGTACTATTAGGACGCGTAAAGTGGTGGTCGACGCGATATCTTGGCGACTTAAGACAGGCGAGTTCACGTGGGCGCTCACCCACCGGCCGCCGCTTTAAGGCACCGCTTACCCTCACCCTCTGTCCAGGAGAAGAGGGGAATCTACCTGGTACGGAGTACACCCGAATGCATTTGACAATGGCATCTACAAAGTCGGCCGCGGATCACGGATACTTTCGAAATGGGCTTATATGCTTCTGGTGGTGCAGAACGAGTCGAGTCGCACGAGGTCAGACTCCAGCACGCGCAATCGCAAATGAAAGCCTTGTATTTGTATTTCCTCTCGCACTTTTCCACGAGGCGCAGGCAGACTCAAAGCTTGAAGGGAGCAGACACACGATCGTGCTAGAATTGTGAAGTCTGATAGTTGGTTTTGTGTATGGAGGATGCATAGAGAACTTATGTAGCTGGTTAGTATGGAGTAGTGTCCTGATGGTCCTAATCTGTACTAGTAGTACTTGGCAGAGCTTCTAACACGTGACCTGAACTTCCCAAGTTTCTCTCACGAGGTGTTGCATTCGTCCTACGAAATTCGTTTCTTGACCAAGTGATCATTTCTCCTCTCTTTAGAAATTAGTAGGGAGCCCTACTCTACTAGGATCTCGCACGCACAGCGGAACATCCTCCAAGATGCCTCAAGCCTTTGACAAGTGCAAGGAGCGGCCGGCGCACATTGAGGAAATCCTCAACGGCCTCAATCGCTACAATCCCGAGACGACGACCACATTTCAAGAATATGTCAACCAACAATGCGAGGAGAAGTACTTTGACACTTATGCCTCTCTGGCGCTACTGAAATTGTAAGCAATCACTCACACCCACGACCGAATGAATAAGGCGTCCTTCGAGTGTTCTGATGAAGAGAATTTTCATACCACGTTTCCTATTACCTGACTTGTCCCACGGGGAGCATGGAGAGTTGAATTATTAGCTCTATCTGACACATATTCGTTGCGCATGCATTTTACATGTCCGTTTAACCTGCCAAGGGACATGCTAACATACGCGAAACAGGTATCAGTTCAACCCACAATTGCTACACCCAGAAACAGTCACGAACATCCTCGTCAAAGCCCTGACTGTCTTTCCTTCGCCCGCCTTCTCTCTATGTCTAGCCCTCCTTCCCCCGTCGACGATCCCTTACCAGCCTGGAAACACTTCTGTTCCCACCACAGACTTTACCGAATCGATACAAAAGCTGACACGGCTGAACACGCTGCTCGAATCGGCGCAGTATGATGCTTTCTGGTCCACGTTGGAATCTGATGATCTGTACGCCGATTTGTATGCGGATGTAGCAGGATTCGAAGATCTGGTGAGAATACGGATCGCAGGCGAGGTTGGAAAGACATTCCGACAGATCGACTTGGGTGTTCTTAGTGGATGGCTCGATCTACGGGGGGACCCCTTGATCAAATTTGCTCAGTCTGCTTGTGGCTGGAGAATCAATGGACAACAAGTCGAGATTCCAGCGAATGCGGAAAATGAGGCCAAGAGTGAGGTGAAGGGCGAAAGAGTGGACGTGGAGATGTTCGGCCGAGTGTTTCGACGAGCGTACGAAGCACCTGCATGAGAAAGGGAAACCCGAGGGTTATGACAATGAGGTCTATTACATGGTGAACGCGGACCGCTCCAGAAGAGCGTGTTTCAGAACCAGGGATAAGCACTCGCTTCGGTCTTTTGGTCAAACCAAGGCTTGCTCAAGATCTCAAGGCGGGAGTCGATTGTGGAGATGAGATTGATTGCACGATGTTCCTTCCATTTGCCACACGCTCACCGAGCTGCATGCAGATGAAGCACCGTTCGTGCGGTCTTGGGCAGGGTTAACAGCTTGACTGTCCGCACCACGGTTCGCTTCTGTCCGTTGAGGATACTGCCCGGGTGGTGACTTGAGACAGCCAAAAGCAACGGCGCTCTTGGGATTAAAAGATAGACGTAGCAGAGGTGGCGCTGAATGATGTAAGAAAGGGCTGGTCTTTGTCTGGTGACATGCCTATCCATACAGAGTACATGTACGGAGTATGTATCTTCCTTGCCTGTATGTACGGATGCAGCCTGCGCCTGCACTCCTGCCCATATGTATAAAATATAAGGCCAAAGCCGGGGACAGGCGGCTGGGGGGCCGGGGCAAAGGAGGCCTAAGCCGGCCCTAAACGCCTAAGGAGCCCCAGACCGCGCCGACAAAACGTGAAGTTAGGCTACTGAGGATCCCCCTAACCGCCCTGGGTTTGGTGACTTGGTGCCAGCTTGACCATCCTGTTAGCGCAGGCCTTGGGCTTGGAAATTGCGTGGTTGACCCCGATTGGGCCTGAGGATGGGAATGACGGTGACATCGTCAGCTGCACCAGCGCAACCATATCACTTACTCTGTACTCACCACCAACATCAACGACCATCCACTCCCAGTCGAGCCGCCTTCCATCACAGTTCCTGGATATCTTCATCTCGTTACGGATATATCGATCGCCTCCATTCCGGGGTGGGCGCATCTCTCATCTCTCATCCCTCATCCCTCATCCCTCATCCACCATGATCGCTCCAACGCCCGCCTCTCTCCTCCTCCTTCACCTACCGGACGAGATCCTGATCAGCGTCTTCGGTTTCCTTGACGTTCCGACCCTGCGCCATGCCTTCCTGGTCTGCAAACACTTCAACGGCCTGGCGGAACCCTTCCTGTACCACACTGTCCAAGTGCTCAATGGCTTGCAAGCCGCCGCCCTGTCTGCCAGTTTGTATGCAAATCCCCGCCGTGCCACCTGGATCCGCTCTCTGCTTGTCTCCACCAAATTCGGCGAGGACGAGGGCTTGAGCATGTTGCCGCCTCACCTGGCCAAAATGCACAATCTTCAGGACCTGTGTCTCGAAACGCCCGATTGCAACGCCAAGTTTCCTGAAGAGAGGGTTCCCTGGGTCAATCTGCAAGACAGATACGAGCGCATTTTCGAGAGTGCTTCAGCTGTCGTGCCAAATCCGGCCAACAGAGTACTCCCAAATCTGCGGAGATGTAGGTCTCGCTACCAGCCCAACGGCAGAATGCTCTCTTCGGACGAACTGACCGATCCCAGGTACATTACATTTTGTGGATGGTCAGAAAGAAATGTATTCCATGACCAGATACGCCATGCTCTTCTTGCATCCAAACCTCCGGTCCCTTACCATATCTTGTGCCAGCACCGACTTCCCTGATGTGCTGCTCGCGCCATTCCACGACGACCATACGCTAATCAAGTCCACCAACCTCGAGCACTTACACCTTGAAGAATGCGACATCTTCTCTCCCTCTTTAGCCATCCTCCTCAGTTTTCCCCGGGCCTTAAAGTCTCTCAGAATCAGTGAAGGAATCCGTTACGATGGTATATTCAGCGCCAGGAGTAGTCGGGTGCATGGCAACGTGGCCCCTCAACCTTTCGTGGATGCTCTATCTCAGCACTGCACCAATTCGCTCGAGCACTTATCCTTGGCTCTGGGGTATATGCGGCAAGGGTTTGAACACATCGATTTCGAGGGATCCTTTCTCAATCTAACAGCATTCCACGCGATGAAACAGCTCGACCTCGACGTCCGCACCGCCAACCTTATCAGGGTGCGGGGTGTCTGCGACCACCGTACCTGGCGAAGGCTACCGCCGAACTTAGAAACCTTCAAAATCTTTGGCATTCCATTCGGCGACCGACCCCCGTTCCATGCCCGCAGACGGGTTTGGTTTCCTTTCGAGCCTTGCCTGGTGAACGACAAAGCCGGGCACGGGATGCGGATGTTGAAAAATCTGATTTGTTCTTACGAGTACTATCGGGAAGACGACGAGGAGCCCCCAAGAAGCATATCTGATGACGGGGACAGTGTTTATGAAACCAGCCAGGTTGCAATCGCCCAGCAGAGAATGATGGACAGGTGCAACGAAATAGCACCGCTATTCCACCGACGCCGCGTGAGACTAGAGATTGAACTCGTGGTTCTTCCCAACGGGTTTATACCTCCGTATCTTTTCACCGAGGACGAGCCCAGGTCCTTCATACTGTGGGAATCGGCTCCGCGCTCTACCTAGCATGCCATGTAATACCATCAGGACGCAGATTACTATTTTCTCCATGGCGACTACTATTTTCTCAATGGCGCCACTTCTATTTGAAATGGTGGAGTTTACTGGCTGGACGGATCTAGCAATTTGAAAGCATGCTTGGGGACTGTAGGAGAGACAACGAGTCAACAGCGGTGGCCACAATGGCCAGCGGTTTGCAATGTGTACGTCACCGACCGTGCTGATGCCACCAATGCCACATGCTGGTGATGCACACAGGGCAGGGCAGGGCAGCCTTGCTGACATACCGCGGGCAACGGACCTATCACGGTGCCTGAGTCGGCCACCGATTACGCCGGCTATTACTCATCACTAAAGTTCACTACATGTATGTTCACTATACAACCACACAACCCCTGGTCTGCTTACAATGCCTTTCCGACGCCTTCCACATGCAACACCCCGCTGCTGGCAGGGTAGCAACTGCTCTTTACAGGTCGGTTCTGATCTGTGGGGGTGACTCATCGAGAACAAGGCCTTAGGGCCCCCCAACCTACTGCTGAACTAAGTTAAAGCCTCTCGGAAATAGCAAGCCTTGACGGGCTTCAGATGAGCTTGCCACGTTGGGTAGCAGTCATCGGGCTGTCTCGTCCAACAGCTTTCCAAGCTCGACACAGCAAGTCCTTCACGACCCTGTCAGCTGCTGACAATTGTGTTTGATAAGGCGACTGTCTTTGCACCTTATGCTGCCGAATGCTCCGGCCATCTTCTCGGCATTGTCATTGGATTCAGCCTTCATGTGTCCCAGTGGTAGCGGAGAAGTATGCAATCGATTTCAAAATTCCACATATTGCGAAGACCAGCCGCCGCTGCGAGGGAGGATGAATAATACCATTCCTGGTATATATGTAGGCTCCGCCCGCCCAAGATGGCAGCGTACCAGCCTTCACAAGACCTGATCCCCTCAACTTTCGTCTCGAGGCTTTGGGCCCTTCTCACCCGCCCCTGATTCGATTTCTGATAGGCACCAGCACATGCGGGCGATGGGCAGTTCGGTGGCAAATGTCGTTCAAGACTCGCCCTTGGGGCAGGTCATCCGGTTTCTCTCCCGGAACAGGGTTTTTGCCTTCCCGGAGGACGACCCTAACTTCAAAATTCCCTGGGAAGATGCTTCTGTATCGGAGAAGGAGCAGGAAATTGAAGCGGGGACAGATTTGAGTCGAGCTCCCAGTAACCTCACTCCTCCAGCGACGATAGCCACCCGTGAAGATGTTGAAGCTCAAGGCTTGACGACCATCGCCACCTCTCACTCGGCTGCCCGTTCACAGATTGGGATTGTCGCGACCAGAACGATCACCCGAGAGCGGACCCTGCCATACTCGGTTGAACGTTTCGAAGTCGAACAGGCAGAAGCCATGGAGCGTCAACAGAGCATGGTGATCGCTCCCCAGAGGACGGCTGACGGTGTCATCCTCGTCGACTGGTATACCACCGATGATCCGGCAAACCCACAGAATTGGAACAGTTGGAAGAAGGCCTGGGTGTCTACCGTCATTTGGTTGTATACTTTTGCCGTATACTGCGCCAGTGCCATCTATACCTCAGCCGAACCGCAGGTCATGGAGAAATTTGGAGTTGGTGAGAGCAAGGCTGCGCTAGGTCTCAGCATGTATGTTCTGGGCTATGGGATGGGGCCGATGGTACGTGTTGTTCTTGCGCGCCATATTCGGTCCCGGCAGCCAGCTGACATTTTCAACAGCTCTTCTCTCCCCTCTCAGAGGTGCCAATCATTGGTCGGAATATCCCATATGTCGTTTCATTCGGCTTGTTTGTGATCCTCTGCGTCCCAACTGCATTAGCCAACAGCTATGCTACTCTCTTGGTTCTTCGATTCTTGACAGGTTTCATGGGAAGTCCCTGTCTGGCGACCGGTGGCGCCACCATGGGAGATATGGTATGGGCATACTTCGTCTTCTCTGTTCACCATCTCTTCCCGTTTGCACTGACGTATTTTGACGATTGAAACATGTACTGACGATGACGGTCACAGTATGGGCTTTTAAAGCTTCCCTACGCATTGACTGCCTGGGTAGCAGCTGCATTTTGTGCCCCAGCCGTTGGCCCTCTTTTGTCTGGTTTCAGCGTGGTGAAGGAGGGCTGGCGTTGGGCTTTATGGGAAGTGCTCTGGGGCGCGGCGCCAGTCTTTATCATCATGTTCATCTCCATGCCGGAAACAAGCGCCCATAATATCCTGCTTCGGCGCGCACAACGCCTTCGGAAGCTCACTGGCCGTCAGAATCTCAAGTCTCAGGGCGAAATCGATCAGGGGAACCTGAGCTTCGGCAGGATTGCCGCCGACCAACTGTGGAAGCCCATTGAGATATGTATCAAAGACCCCGGGGTCTTGTTCACCAATATTTACACCAGTCTAATCTACGGTGAGAACCACTCATTCTTACACGTCTTCGAATCAGTTTTGCTGACCGCCTGCTTTTACCTGCAGGAATCTACTACTCCTTCTTCGAAGCGTTCCCCATCGTCTATGTTGGTATCTACGGCTTCAACATAGGCGAACTAGGGATCGTCTTCACGTGCATCGTGGTGGGCTGTGTAATTGGAATCGCGATCTATTGCTCCTACGTCTACTGGTATCTGGAGCCTGATATCAAGAAGAACGGGTTGCGCGCACAGGAACACCGGCTCGTGCCGGCCTTGTTTGCCGTCACGCTCATGCCTGCGGGAATGTTCTGGTTCGGCTGGACAGCACAGTCCGATATCCACTGGATCGTGAGTATCATCGGCATCACCTTCTATGCCGTTGGCGCCTTCGTCGTGTTTCAGTGCATCTTCATGTACCTGCCCTTGACATACCCACAATACGCAGCCAGTCTGTTTGCCGCCAATGACCTCTGTCGCTCCGCTCTAGCTGCGGGCGCCATCATCTTTTCACGCCCCTTATACATCAACCTGGACATCGGGCGAGGCATCAGCGTGCTCGCGGGGTTGCTCGTCGGCGGCGTCCTTGGCATGTGGGCTCTATGGTACTTCGGCGCCAGTCTCAGAGCCAGGAGCAGGTTTGCCCAGAGCTGAGTGGATTCTAACGCCGGGGTTGGTGCGGATGATGGTACATCGATTCCCGGAGTAGGATGGTTGGACAGGGCACTGGGGATGATCGGGATTGATCAGGGCCCATGCCCAGAATCTGGTGGAAAAGCAACCGCGGTTTTGGCACACTGCATTGATCCCCCATGCGAAGCTGGGCGATTTCCATGACACCCGCGCTTGATTGACGCTCAGTACAAGGAGGGATTATCATCTGCGAATGCCTTTTCTAGGGGTGTCAAGCGAGTTTCTATCTTCTGCTCCATTGACACGAGTCTTTGTATCCGTACTCCGGATGGAAGTACCTGGTATGGACACTATTCGGCAAAACACTTTACTTCTCAGGGAACTATAATACGGGACTTTCGAAATGTGCTTTCGCCAAAACATCAAGATATATATTCTCCTAATTCGGGACATGTGATCCCCTAGTCCTTTCTAAGAGCCCAGTCGATTGACCTGGTCCTGCGTTTCCTATCTCTGGCCTTCCGACCCCTTGGTCTCATTCTTACCATGCCTTGAGCGCTTAGCTGCCACCAAGTCTGCGTCGCGAGCGACACGCTCCAGCCAGTGGCCCTCGTGTGACATGAAGAGTTCCACCTCAGCATCTGACGGCCATCCGAGGAGCGCACAATGCAGTCTGGCCTCTCGTACCGTCTCAGCATCTACCGCGAAGGGGGTTTCGAACGCGATGCTCTCGTGACCATCCAAAGAGTGCGGTACACTCCCTTCAAGAAACAGGCGGATTGCGCATAAGACGTTACGGAGCGGAGGGAGACCCTCGCCCGACAACAGCTCGGCATTGTCAGTAGAGTCCGGATATCTGTTCAGCGACTCAAGTGTGGCGGCGTGTCCATTCAACCATCGCACCAATGCCACAAGGCCATCGATATCGTGGGTTGACACAAGCACCCTGACCAACAGTTGAAGATCGCGGCCTTCTGGCACGACTAGAAGCGGCGTAGTGGCAGGAGGGAGGAAAGGGGTGATTCTTCGACCATAGATAGCGTGCAGAAAAATATTCTTTGCAAGCCAACCATATCGTGCTGTCGTCACATGGACGCGCCGGTCTTTGAGCATTGCTGATATGATCCCCGCAGCATGTCTAAACGTTTCGAGATCAGGGTGAACGTGCCACGGTCTTGAAAAGGTCCCAAATGTCGTCCATAGACAGCTCCACATGCTATATTTCATGTCGCGGATTGCGGAGGAGTTGAGGGTTTTTCTCATAGCCATGCTCCTCAATTCGGTTAAGGAGACCAAGGATCCTTCAAGGAGCGCATTCCATAAACGCGGATTGGAAGAACGTGAAGCGGTCAAGAGTTCCCAGGCGTATACAAAGGGGGTTATCGTCTCTTTCCTACTCGGGTCCTTGCCGCCGTCAAAAGAGCCCTCGCCCCTCAACCTGAAGAAGGGTTCGTCATCGAAGCCGTGTCTAGACAGCAGCTCGATCAGAGCGGCCAAGGTATGATCTGGGACAGTGCTCAAAGTCTGGCGAATCACTGTAGGAGAGTAGTCTTCGGCATGACGGAGGACCAACTTCGTATCATCATCCCACCTGCTATCCTGGATGTAGGAAAATCCAGCCGAAATATTTGGCGCGCTTTTCAAAAGCCCGCTGAGGAGATTACCGCCGGGTTTCACACCCATCCGTAGCATCTGCTGGTAGAATTCTTCCACAGAAGGGACGTCTTTCTCTATGTAGATCAGATCTCGAGGGTTGCTGGAATCTTGGAATACTTCTTTGACATCGCCTGGGGTGTACGCTGATGCAGTGTGACAATCTTTTTCCACGGCGTGGACAAGTAACTTTTCCAGCATGGCGAAGTAGGGCTGAAACTCCATTTTGGACGCGTCTGTCGGGTCTGTCGACTTCTCGTAGGCACAGAAAGATGCCCAGGCTTCTCTCCTGCTCCTCGTAGCCCGTATACGTGCTGCCCACAAAGCTGGTCCATCTGAAGACCTAGCGCGACGGGGCGACGTTGTCCAGGGACGGGTAGGTCGCGTCAAGATTGCTCGAGTCTGGATGGTAGGACTTTTATCAGTATCCCATCCTGCCAGCACCGCAGCACTCTTTTCCCACTCGCCGTGTGCGTAACCAGCTTCGTTCATTCGTCGCAACAATTTCATCACGCGGCTTTCTTTGCCAGGATATTCGAGGTCCTGTTCTATACCGGATCTGATCTGCCGCCATGGCGGCCACGAGGGAGATTTTGCTTCTGCCCATGTTCGCTCATGCTTTGTTTTACGGTGCAACAACTGGACGCTAATAAGAGCGCGGTAACCCTCGCGCGTAATCGGCAATTGTGGCTGAAAAGTGACCATCAGACGGACAAGTGCAAGCTGTGCGTTCTGCTGTTGACGGTATGCGTTGAATGGCGATTTTGCAGGCGTAAAGGCAATCAACGTCAAGAAACGATTGAAGATGTGAGTCAGACGCTGCAACTCCGGCCTCTCAAGTGTACGCCCAGCTTTGTAATAGTCGGAGAAAAGGTGTCCAATAATCAAGGCGATATCATCGAGGCAGTCTGGCGCGACTCGCCGAGCATGTCGTAAAAGCCTGATGACCAAACACACCCTAGTGACCCAGCCCCATCCGGAATACTGCTTCTTCTCCTGAGAGATTTGCAAGTCGGCCAGAACGCTTTTGATGACTTCCTTGAGAGCAAAATGACCGACATAACTGGCACGGAGGAGCTGTAAGAGGACAAATTTAGGAATGATCCCTTTCCGAGTCTTTCGCAAGTCTGCAGCTAATACAGTGTACCTTTGTACAGCAAGATCGACGCTGTCAGAGGAGAGAATCCAAGACCAGCTTACCACGTCTGTGACATCGAAGCCATTTTCGGCAAGAACTTGGAGTGATGCGCCGTCAAACGTGGACCGCAGGTTTTGGTTAAGGACACATTCGACCTGGGAGGAATCCCAGCTTGCTGAAGTGTCACGGAGAATAGGCTCGACTTTGTGGAGGTAGTCGAGAAGGAGCTTGCGAAGAGGGGTGGATGATCTAAATGACAGTGTGGCCGATGCCTCGAGCTTGACAAGACTCTCCTCCCATTCAACTGAGTTTACGTAAGAGAGATCAACTTTCCTCCTCTTGACATGAGATGGAAGGAATATTGACAACTGTTTCGACACAGTTTGGTGAACAGGGTCGAGCCCATATCCAATTTCCAATTCTGTGGCAGCGTATGCCTCTTTCTGCTCATGCTCCGCATCACATTGCGTACCAGAGAAAGTGTTCCGCTGGAAAACTTTAGAAGTTGCAGAACTAAATTGAGCGTGTTGGTTTCGTAGAGGGTCTGGTGCAGGTGAACCTCCACTAGCGAGGGAGAGAGCATCATTATGCTTAGCAGCGTGTGTATTTAGAGTGTCCAAAGAGATCGGTTTATGCGGGCGCGGGCATTGGGATGAGCTAGGCCGGACTCCATGGGAAATTCGTAGCAATGCCCCTGTCAACGGCGATCGGACGAAAGGGAACTGTCATATGTCAGATGAGAGTCGGGGCTCAAAGATAAGACATGACTTACCACATATTTCCCTGCCACAAGGCGATGGGGTGGAATGGGGAAAGAAGAGATTACGCGGTGGACGTTGACCATCCATTGATGCTTCGATTGAGAAGCAATTAGGCTGCGGGGGCTCAAACGGGGGGGTTGTGAGGGTAAACTGAGTTGCAGACGCAGGGGAATATTCAAGCCAGTCGAGAAAAAGCGTATAAGAGCTAGATGCTGCTGGCGGTCCGTCGTGAAAAGCTCGAGTTTAGATGCGAAGTTACAGTATGTAGGTGTTGGTTGACCTGCACCGCAGGGCACAGTGAGGACTCGGGGTCGGAGGACCTGCCAAGTCAAGATCGCTGCTAGTCCCAATACGGATAGGATGGCACTGCAGCATTGCTAATAGTAGTTTGGCGCCACTGCATCTTCCTGCGGGAGAGTCGCAGCGAAAGGCTTGCACCACCACTACTTCCAAATCTCCTACGCCGTGTCCAGTCCCATTGTCGCGACCTGCAGTTCCATATCAAGTTGAAGGGGGTAGTAGACACGAGCACAATCGCCTTGGAATATACTCTCGTTCATTACTGTATTGTTTTCCTGCCTCCTGCAAATCAGCTAGGCCGACGTCGCGCGTCTGGGGGGTCAACACCACCCGCACCTCACCCTTGCAGACTCCTGCATTGTCTTTCGCGCGCCTGGCGATCCGACAGCAACTAATTCCCTGCCGGTTGTGCACAGTACATACCAGGGTGGCTACATCCACGTCAAATGTATTCGACTTAGTGGTTCATATCTGCATGCTGTCGCGCTGGTCTGCACTCCCACTCGCGTCCCAAAACATACAATCAACATCTCTGCGACAACAGGCCATTCCTTTACCACACCATCATGGCGGAAGAAAACGGGGTATCAGAACACGATGACACTATTTTGGTATCTACTACCCATCTGGGGAAACGCAAGCGCACGGTTTCTCCAGATGCTTCGACATCGCCTGCAAAGGTCAAAGATTCACCTCTACAGATGTCTCTACAAGATGTTCTGCGAACTCTCCGCAAGTGCGTCTTCTCTGCAAATTCATCCCTCCTACACAGCTGATCTTTCTATGCAGACATGACTCTACGCCCTCGTTGCTCAAGTACCCGCTACCTTTGGCGGCTGAAGCTCATGATCCAAAAAGAGCGCGCCTCACGAATAGCGAATCTCCAACCGACACAATCGAGGGCCGAATAGTTGCAGGAACATACTCCTCCTTTCGTGCGCTCATGGAGGATCTGAATACTGTTAAAGATGCCATCATCAAAGATCTCTCTGAAGTAACTACGAATGGGGAGGGTCATTCCTCCAGCCCATCTAAATCAGAGATACAGGACAGGCTATCCAACATCTTGAATCTCATACCTATACTCGATGCTGAAGTATCCAGGGGCTCCGATGCCGCTGTTTCAAACGATGAGGGAGATGATTTGACCAAGGCCAGCCTTCCTGGTTACCGTCCCCGGCATATCTTATCCCTTCGAAGCCAGGTGAATGGAAGCACTCATTTACTATACTCTGGACTCGAGACCGGTCAGCCTGTCGAAGAGGATGGCAGCAATGCGACACCTGAGACCGAGGGAGTGAACTTGCCTAATGGGTTTGAGTTGACTGATTTCGCAGCCTTGGGAGGAGATGGGGAAAAACAGAGTCAGGAAAAGCGACTTTTTGGCACCGCCTTCCGCCCTTCGGGTCGATTAAAGCCCCTAGATCTCCCACGACCATCTAAGAACACCGTCAGGGGAAACACCTTGGATTTTATCCCCTACTTGTCTCAAATTGAAAACAATGCTCAGTTCAAGCACGATTACAGGTTCACCAAACTACCTACAGGGTCATGGCTGAGTTATGGAGACAGTGGCATCACTGGAGAGCAGAATCGGAAACGCTCGCGCCAACTATCTGCGGCCAATGACTTCAAAGCAGCGCTTGAGGCAAACGACCTACAACATAGAAATCACATCAGTATCGATGCGCTCTACAGCTCGGTTTATTCATCGTTTGCACCAAGCACCGATAACTCAGCTTCCGTATTCTCGGAGCAAGACCGAGGTCGGCAATGGTTCCGCAAATACGGCGAACAAAAGCTGTCCAGGATCTTCAGAGTCCGCGAATCAGAGGCTGGTGCTGAAGAGACAGTCGTCCAAGAAGAAGAAAATGATGACAGCTTGGAAGAAGTCGTCGCCAATTTCGAACCAGATAAGGAAGAAGCAGCTTTCAGCGCTCAAAATGAACCTGAAGATGTGGACGACCTTCTGCAGCAGGTATCAGATCTGATTCAGACCCTGAGTTCATATCAAAGGAACCGCAGCCTCGAACCGATTGTCTCAGGGAGCGTCCCCAAACCAACTGAGCCCGAGATCGATATTTTCGAAATGCTGAGAATGCAATTGAGTATCCTAGTTTCGTCATTACCACCATTCGCTGTCGCAAAACTCAATGGAGATCAACTTGAAGCTTTGAATATTTCGACCAGGGTACTTGTCGAGCCACCGGATTACCCGGGAACCGGTCAGGTGGACGATTATACATTCCAACGTCAGAAAATATCCCAGCAAGCCACCTCAGCTGTCACTCGCACCACAACAACTCCCCAGCTTCGGCCCAACTATGGACAAGCTGCTGTCAATACGGGTGTCTACAATTCACAAGTCCGAACCTACAACTCAGTGCCAGCGACGGCTGCGTTTGGTATGAGAGCACCCTACCAAACACCAACTGTGGCACGACCCGCCTACCCACAAACCTCCTACCAACCGTCCACCAATCCATATGGATCTCGTCCTACCATACAACAGTTTCAGCGGCCAGCACAAAATAGCTATGGGAATTATGGTGGCACACCTGCGCAGGCACAAACTCCTGGCTATGTTCAACGGCCAGGCCAACCGGGCTACCAGCAACGCCCCCATGACAATGCTATCGCCAGTGTACCACGATCAGCCTCGCCACAGAAGCCGATCGGAAATGGACAACTCTATCCATCCAGGCAACACCCTACCCAGCAGGCTCAGACGCTTTACTCGTATCAGAAGCAAGGTTCTAGCACCCCGGGGACACCTGGAGGTGTGGCGCCGGTGGGTACCGGATACGGACGATACGATGGGAGTGCAGCTCAGCCCAGGGTTGGGGGAGGGACACCAGGCCCGGCTCAGGCGCAGGCGCAGGCTCAGATTGTGGAGGTTTCTCGATGAGGGTCAGCTTTCCCCGGGAACGATTTGTACGAGTATTGCTTGTCTTAGTAATCCGGACTGCACTGGTCTCGAAGATGTCAGCAGGTTTTGATAAAAAGAGATAGTTGATTTCAAAAGACGTTCTATTTGCCCGCGCCATGGTTCCGCGTTTAAGACTTCTTTTCATCTTCGGCTCTTCGCTGGCTGCCAGAGTCTACAGAGTATACACATCTGTGCGAGGAGCCTTGAGCACCGCCACCACTACGTATAGATCCACGGCCATTTCCGAATCGATTAAGTGATAGGGTTATCTGTGACAAAACACCAATGTGAGTTGGAACAGGGACGCGGGAGAAGAGACTTGTGGTATCGTCACGGACCGAACCATAGTAAGCCGCAGTCCTGCCTAGGTACCGTAGGTTAGGTAGGTACTACTACTAGAGCCGCAGGCAGTCGAGGTGCAGCTGCATCCTGACCTATTATTGCAGTGACTCTTGCGCCCAGCTTCCCAGACTACTCTACCAGTATCCGTACAGGGTCTCAGGAGTCCTCCGTACCTATGGATTCGGTACTTCCCAGAGTCAGCGTCGTCTACAAGGGTAGCCCTACAAGCCACCGACGCCTGATTCCTTGGCCGTTGTTTCCATGACCAACCCCTCGCTCGTATTCAAGAGCCCATGCCTCGCCGAGCCACGAGATGATGTCGTGAAAAATTAAGGCGCACCAGGTAGGGCGCAATCAAGGCAGCTTCAACTATGGTTCAACCGGGGCGTCGAAAGATGCTGACCGATCACTTCAGCCTCCCTCTCTATTTCCTTATCTTCCACCTGGCTGTTCTGTTTTCGGCTGTCCTTTAAAAACGCAGGCAGTGCCCCGATCATCCAACGGGTCGACCAGACAAACGCTCTTGCTGCAGTCTCCCCCTTTCATAAAAAGTACGTCGTTCACGTGCGAGGAATCTACCAAAAGAAGGCACCAAACGTCTCGCACGTCATTGACAACATCGACTGTCCTCAACAGCTCAGCAGGATACACGCCATCCTAACCACTCCACTATCCAAGCCCATTTTCTCGCCCAAAAATGTGCTTCGGCGGTGGCAGCAGTGACGATGCTGTGGTCATCCGACGACGTGCACGACCACGCTACAGTCGAGATTATGTGTCCCGGCCTGAGGTAGCCACGTATAGACGAAGTGAGACGGCCGGTCGACGGTCTGCCTCTGGGCATCGGCCAAACTACAATCATGGCAGCTTCGAGAACCATCATCAGTCGCGCGACAACTACTATCCCGATCCACGACGCAGTGGGAGCGGAACCAAGATCGTCACATATGAGAAAAGAAGCAGCAGGCAATACCTGTCCTAATGGGGGATGGAGGTATCAAGAGAATGCTGTTCGGTTACAGAGTTGGAGAACCATGCCTACATACGGCTCATGGATGGAGGGTGGCTGCGACATACAGAGTGGTACAGAATACGGAGTTCAGAGTACAGCACCTAACCTTAAGGCCTGGAGCAAGAATATCAAGGGCGACCACTAATGACATCATCACATGAAGGTCTGGACTGGTACGGAGCTGCTAGGTACGAAGTTATATGCGAATTAGGTGCAAGGATCCTGTCGGATCTGGTAGCGTTCTGTTTAATGGCTCAGGCTCCAACTTGGAATTGATTATATTGTAATGCATGACATTATGCATAACTGATCCTGTCCTGATCTGGCCGGCTTAACTACTGGAAGCACTGGTATAGGACGGTTGCACATCCATTATTGTTATCGAAGGAGAATGGTTCCGGTGAGGAAGGGTGTAGGACAATAATGTCACCACCGGCAGCACACCACCACATCACCACCCAGCCCCTCCAAAACACTCCCACATACGTCATGTCTGTGCATTGATTGCCATCTTTCGTGGCGCCCGCATCCGCATCCGCATCGCATTCAGCCGACTGCCTGCTCTTTGTCTTCTTTCTCATTCGCAATCACCGTGAAAAGTTGAAGTTGACTCTATCTTCACTCTCTATACTGCCTACACTCATCAGCCCTTGCCACTCTCCAAGTACACCTACGCCAAGCCACCAGCCGCCATGAATCGCGCCCTGTCCATCCGCTCCCGTAAGAAGGATGACCATACCAAAGAGGCCTCCAAGCACACCTTCTCTATTTCCACTCTTCGCGGCATTCAGCAAGCTGAACTCTCCAAAAAGCTGTTCAAGCTGATCAAGACCGAGAACCATGCTATTGGAGCGTATGAAAACGCCGGCCGCGAGCGTCTCTCCATTGCGTCCCAGCTGTCCGATTGGGGAGAATCCACCGGCGACGAAGCCGTGTCCGACCTGTCGGACAAGATTGGCGTGATTCTCTCCGAGATAGGAGAACAGGAGGATCTTTACGCACAAAACCTTGAGGACTATCGGGCCATCTTGAAGCAGATTAGAAACATTGAGTCCAGCGTACAGCCAAGCAGAGATCAGAAAGCCAAGATTAGCGATGAAATCCAGAAGCTCAAGTACAAGGAGCCATCCAGCCCGAAAATCGTCACGCTCGAGCAAGAACTCGTGCGAGCTGAGGCCCAAAATCTGGTCGCAGAAGCGCAGCTGACCAACATTGTATGAACAGACCCACACCCTGAAAAGCAAAGAATTTAGCTGACTAGTGATTGTGAAATAGACTCGTCAGAAGCTCAAGGAGGCATTTGACGTGCACTTTGCGGCGACGATCGAGCGCGCCGAGAAACAACTCATCCTGTCTAGGCATGGCCGCCGCCTTCTGAACTTGCTCGATGACACCCCTGTGGTCCCGGGAGACGTGCGACAGCCTTTCGAGCAGGCCAGCGAGGCAAGACAAATTCTCGCTGACGCAGAGGATGAGCTGCTTTCATGGCAGCCCAATGTTGAGCCCATCCAATCGAACGCTGGAGGCCTCGGCTCCAACCTGGTGCCCTCGAATGAAGCGGGTGCCCGTACCCACTCAGAGGTGACTGAGCCAGTAGCGGCCCCTCCTCCGACCGAGAAGCCGGCAGCTGAGGCTCAGGGAACACACCTGGAGGCGGTGACCGCTTAGAAGGTGGAGGCATGGAACGCTGAGCAACGGTGGGAACGGGAGAGGGAAAGGACTAGAGACAGAGAAAGAGAAGGGCTCAAGAAATGAGAGTTCTCACCAGGATAGGAGTCCTGCGCTTGTATCGGTCGCGGGTCGCAATCATGATGTTTGGTATTCTTGTTTCGCGCTGCTCCAATTGCTCATTCTCCGTGGGTGTACCGGGGACTTAAGGGGGGTGGGTGTCAATGGCCACGGGGGTGACGAGGAGCAGAAGTTGTTTCTTGTCTGTAGCAATCCAGGATCCCATACATGTAATTGTTCGAGTTGAGATGCTTGGTATACTCCGTACTCTGGGATCTTATGTTCCCCCACAGGACATGCCTCGCTTTAATAGCACGGTATGACGAATCATTGGCCATCCCCAACAGGTTCGAGGCGCCGATACTAGATGATGCTGGATGGCGTATGATTGGCGGTGAAGCTCCTTCGGCTCGTAAGCGACGTTGCTGGGGGGTTAAGCGCGGGTCGGTTCGATCTGGCGAGGTTGTCGGCAGTCATGGTGTCGTAGGATTTCCAACGCACAAAAGTCGTGGTTGGAGGACTCAGGATGGGAACATGTACTCCGGATGGAGCTCTTATCCGTTGCTTCGCCACTCTCTGGGATGGATGATGCTTACACAAGGGTTGTCTATCAACCAGGGGTTGGTTTCCTCATTCCCTGACCGCCATCTGATGCTTGGTTCGTGAACCTTTCCTCTTCCATCATCTCAGACACGAGCTGTCTCGCATGGTCTAGACAGAAAGATAAATCTCGCCTTTCTTTTCTCCTGCGAGTCTCTCTCCATCTCCCGAGCCATGACTTTCTGATCTGTTTTCTTTCTCCCTCTTACCGTCGAAAACATAAAGGCACCGACAGGATGCCGTCCTCCTTGGTCATTGCAGTCGTTGCCCTCGTGGTCTACTGTGTTGTCAATACCTATGTTTCCTTCCGGCAAAACCTGGATCGCGCCAAACGCTCTGGTATCCCCTATGTCACGGTCCCAGTCTACTACCTCAATCGACTGTGGCTCCTCACGCATACGCTCTGGCTACCTCTGCTAGCAAAGTTGCCATGCAGTTGGACCCGCTGGGTGGACTTCTGCATCCCAGACTTCACTCATCGATGCAGTATTGAGGTTTTTCGGCGCGTCGGAGCCGACACCTTCCTCGTCGTTTCGCCGGGGGGGATCATGATGCACACGGCTGACCCGGCCGTCATTTCTCAGATCACGACCCGCAGGAACGACTTCCCCAAGCCGACGGACATTTATCGCTCGCTCGATATCTATGGGAAAAATGTGGTTTCGACCGAAGGAGCCATGTGGCGCCAACATCGTAAAGCCACCAGTCCCCCCTTTACGGAGAAGAACAATCACCTTGTTTGGGCTGAGAGTATTGACCAGGCTTCTGCCATGCTTGCTTCGTGGCTTGGTCCCGCTGGGAAGGGCGACAAGACCGTCGACCGAGTCATGGATGACACGATGCGGCTCAGCTTGTATGTCATTAGCCGAGCAGGTTTCGGAAGGAAGCTCGAGTGGCCGTCGACCGATGCAAAGGCTGACGTCGATTCCGACTACATTGATCATTCCAAGATCAAGAATCAGGGGATCGATCGAGACGCTGGGCACTCGATGAGCTATACATATGCGATCCACTGCTTGCTAGATAACATCCTTCTTCAATTCCTCCTACCTCGGTGGCTTATGGACAATCTCCCTTCGAAGACGGTGCGGAAGGCGAACGAGGCCTATTTGGAGTGGGGAAACTATATGAAAGAAGCTGTTGCGTCCAAAAAGGAGAGTCTAGAGGCCGGGGCCGAAGACCAAGATCAACTTGATCTGTTGGGTCAGTTGGTCAAAGGTCAAGTAGCCTCCAAGAAGAGTAAGGACGTCACTCTTACCGACCCCGAGATCCTCGGAAATATGTTTGTCCTCATCCTTGCTGGCCACGAGACGGCCGCCAACTCTATACATTTCTCTATGGTTTATCTCGCACTCTACCCCCAGAGCCAGAGAGCCCTGCAGAAAGACCTCGACCGCATCTTCCAGGGAAGGCCTCCATCGGACTGGGACTATGACCGTGACCTACCCGCTCTCTTCGGTGGTATGGTCGGTGCTGTTTTAGCAGAAGAGCTGCGGCTCGTCCCGCCAGTAATCGGAATACCCAAGTCGACTTGGGGAGTACCTGATCAACAAATCATGATCGAGGGAAAGTCGTGTACCGTACCTAGTGGCACCTATATCAGCCTGTGTTCGTCTGATGTCCAGCGGAATCCCAGATACTGGCCAACTGGCAAACCGACATTGCCCGGCGGTAAGCCCGTTCACCCTGTCTCGAACGTGGACAATGATCTCGAAGAGTTCCGACCCGAACGTTGGTTGCTAGACGACGAGGGCGAGGTACAAATCTCAGCAGCGGGTATGAATAAAGAGATGCCGACCGAAACAGTGACAAGTGATGGCCTTGCCATCAACGAGGCTGCCGATACCTCGGACCGAATGTACCGCCCTCCGAAAGGTGCGTATGTGCCTTTCAGCGATGGATACCGAGCTTGCCTGGGGCGACGATTCGCTCAGGTTGAAGTCCTGGCGACACTGGCCGTCATCCTCCAAAATTATTCAGTCGAACTCGCCGTCGACCAGTGGGCGACCGATGAGCAAGTCATCGCAATGGACGAGGACGGCCGCGTGGAAGTGTGGCAGAAAGCCGCCGAGCATGCCAGGGACTTGATGCTCAACGGCCTCAGCGTGATCATTTCGCTGCAGATGAGAAGGGGCCATGTCAGCATGCGATTCGTGCCCAGAGGTCAAGAGAAGTTCCCGGACGATGGGGATGAGAAATGGAAAAAGAAGCATCCAGATCTGTGTAGGGGAATGGAGCCGACTCCTAACTGGAGGTTTTGGGGTTGAAAAAGCGCATTGCTCGGAAGGCTGTCTTTCGACGTCCGACACAGGGGGCTGTTGTTGGATGTGATGCGTGTATGCAGCGTTCTGAAACTGTATAATTCTTGGAGAGGCGAGAGGATGGGCCATCCTGAGGTTTAATTGATACATGAATAGGAGGAAATCTGCCGCTGGTATGCCCGCCCTTTTCCACCTCTCTCCTCTCTCCTCTCTAATATCGCATCCATGATTCGGTAAGCTCAAGCTCTGCCCCAGCTCTAGTATGAGACCACTACACATGACGGTAGTATTCGGCAGTCGCAGTAGCTTACCGGCCGGTGCCTGTGCCTGCCTAAGCGGCTTCGCTGGCTTGACGTGAGTCGCTGGGATTGTGGATATTGACGCACGCTACGATTCCTCTTTCGCCTTGTCCCTATTTCCCAGCTTCTATGGTGCCGGATATCTGCATCCCCCGTATTTTGCTTTCCTCTGCTGGTTCGGTGGGAGCGGTGGCACGGTTGGAATCGCACGGGATTTGTCTTCCTGATCTGGGTCAGCAACGAACGAGCCGCAAATGAGATGAGATGGGAACGAGCAGCGGCTGCGCCATTTCGCACATGCGTCTGTCCACGGTCCACGGTCAGATTGTACGTAGTTTGCTGGAGCTGGCATCGCCTTCGCTGGCAAGCGTCCAAGCGTCGGCGGCAACCTAGACCTGCAGTCCACTGGCGATCGACGGGTCAGACGTTGTTGGGCAGAAAACACCTGGACTTCCGTTGCAGATTCGCCGAGATAAAAACGCAGGGGAGCTGCTCCGAGTCTGACGGGGCCGTCTCTGCTTCTTTGCTGCCCTCTAAGCTGAGACGTCTTGCCAGTTTTCCTCCTTCAGCCTGTCGTTGCCCCTATAAACTGGGTCGTATCACACGCTCGCCTCGCCGTTGCATGCACTGGTCCTTTTCTGCATGCTCGATTTGCGCGGTTTGCTTCCATGTTTGTGCCCCTCCCCTCTCGCACCTGTCACCTCCCCCCGGACACCAGCACCAACACAACACCAACCCCCAACCCTCAAAGCCTCCTTAGCCTGACCATTCCTGCTTGCAGCAAGGGGTGGCCTCCCGAGCCATCGTGTGTTCACAGCAACCCTCCGGCCTGTCTTGCTTCTAATAGCCTTTTGTTGTCTTTCGTTCAGTTCGGACGCCCGGTCTGTTCCCAGATGATGGAGGCGATATCTACATCCTCTCCTGGGTCCATCGTTGCCAGGTACTCCGCTATTTGCAAACTGTTCTTCTGATCAGGCCCCCTCCGAGGGCCTATGACTGGCCCTGAGCCTCGAGCCACCTCCCCATCCCTGCATGTTCGTCTCCGTGCGTGATCAGGGACGCCGGCGTCGCAGCCAGACCTACGGGGTTAGCAAGGCTGCTCGCTCGTCCAAGTTATCCCTCCTATCTGCAATTACGACTGGATCCCATGGGTCGAACGGTAGTGCTTCTACCATCACTCAGGAATCCTACACCAGGTCCTCGTCCAGTTCGGGCAAAAGACGAAAGACGTCGAAACCGAAACGACCCCGAGAAAGCCGAGAGGGGAGAGTGGCGCGGGAGAAAAGCAGTCTAGAGAGGGCGCAGAAAGAGAAGAGCATGTCCAAAGACTCGCTCGACGTCTTCGCGTTCCTTGTGCCGGAGGATGATCAAGATCCCACCCATCAGCGCCCCCAAGAAGCTGCGCACCTCAGGCAGGAATCGCCGCCTCGACACGAAGAATCTGATACTGAGAGTATTGTGAGAAGTATGCATTCCGACTCGGGCATCTCCATGGGAGACACTAATGTCTATCCCCATGGCAGCGAGCCTGCCCATGGACACCATTTACCGCCATTATCTGAGGAGACACAGGAGGCAGATGACACCCAGGCACAATTGGAATGCGAACCTCCTGGCTCTCAGCCCCCTCGATGGAAATGGCCGGATATACCGCCAGCTACTCACGAGCCCCAAATCCGTGACACTAACCCTAGGACTCCAAGTCCAGAGCAGCGCCGCATACGCTTTGCATGCCCTCCAAGCGAGTTTGACAAAGGATCGCGAACCCCGAGGAAGCTCCTGTCCGGCTATGATCTCGTTGCCGATCAGTTGTCCCGAGGAGAACTTCCGCCGGTGTTTCGCCGGTTCAGCAAAGTTCACTTTCGAGTGTTACTGCAAATCCAAGATGAAATCGTGGAAATGGAAGAAGAGCTCACGGCTCTGGATTTGGCTGACACTGAGAGCCGCCTCAACATCGACGGCAGCACTTCGCCAGCCTCGCGACGGATCAACTGGCAATGGAACCTGTCCGATCTGCATGCACGTCGGCTGCAGGTCTTGGGCAGATTGTATATCAAGCTTGAGCAATACTGTAGGTGTCTGTTGGACGGAGTTGTCGCCATTCTGGCATGGACTGATGGGTGACAGACCAAGCACTCGTATCGGGACAGAAGGTACAGAGACTGACGTCCCAAGCACTACCGGCGGACATTGAGAGGTTTCGAACATGGCTGCAAGAGCACAACCCTCTGTCGATGCCCGAGTCGAAATTCTTGGAAGAGGACGACGACGTGATCTCATTGGAAGTGCCGTTTGCACCTCCACAGAAGACAGAGGCCGCACCGGATGTGATTCCTCTCTGCATTGTGACGATGGCGCTGTTCCCCCTGCTGTGCTTCAAATTCCTTACCGGCGTCCTAAACAGATTGATCCTTCTAACTGCATTGTTGGCTGCAGGGCTGAGCAGCCTGGAAAAGCTGGACAGAGCAAAAGTCGAGCAACATCAGCAGTGGCTCATTGCATGTTTTGGAGTTTCCTTGGTGGCTGCTCTATTTTTTTAGATGGCATACAAATCACGATGCTCATCCTTTCAACCAGAAGGTACAGCTGGACGGAGGGATGCGCCTGTAAATTGTATCAACAGCCCGGTCGGTTGGAAGGGGATATTCTTCTATAGTTTCACGCAGCCGAGGGTTTACCTAGCTTTACCTAATATACTCAGTACATGGGCAGGGTTGGAGCTGGTCCGTCGTTGAGATATGAGGCAGAGCTGTGCCTGGTCATGCGAGATCGTTGTCCCCTCTGGGGGGAGTGCTATGGCAAGAAATAAGGCTCTGTTTGGGCAGAGAGAAGATATAGTACGAGGCCGAGTAGCCTTAGGGAGCCTTAGGCTTAGACCTCCTAAGCTGCCTAAGCCTCTGGAGCCTAAGCCGTTGCCAATGGTCGGTCCCCTTAGCCTACTAAGCATCCAGTCACCTACCCGCCAGACCCTGGGAGCCTTAGAGCCTCGTGGGGGAGTGTGCAGTACAGCTACTTACGCATAGTGGATGAATGCTGTGGGGGACAATGCGGGCAGTCAATTCCCATCCCGTCGACCATGCTTCATTGTTTGTATCCCTCTTCCAACCATCCACACATCAACGTGGGAGGACCGGTTCAGATCAATACCGTCTTTTCCACTCCTTTAAACGATATCCTTTGGCTCCTTGTGACTCCTACTAGTCGGTCAATGTCTGCACACCATCTTTTCTAAAACCAAGCCGCGTCTCTGCCTGCGCGTGAGACTCGGTCATGTGCCTGCGCAAGAGCGTTCGCACTTGCAGAGGTTAGCACAAATGCGCCAACATGGCCCTGATCTGAACTCATATACCTGTGTCGCTGTTTGATCTTTCTCTAAAATCACCCACTACGGCCCTCTTGACTGTTGAGGACCCTCCCCTTACTACCTCCCTGGCATCGTCCATCCATGGCATCCAACTTCTTCTCTCGGTTCACAGGGTCCGACAACCCCTCGGCCTCCATCTATGAAACCATCCGACAACACGACAATGATTCGGAGGGCTCCGATGTTGAGGAGAGGGCCGGGCTCATCGCCGAAGCCCAAGTTACCGGACAAGCCTACCACGATCTTGACTCAACCGACGGTGACATGAATTCGCCGCCAGATCCTCCTTATCACCTCGACGGCTCCACCGCAGGCAACAACAAAGGTCAGGCTTCGCGAAAAGACAAGAGTAGGGCTCAACCTAGGCCGAGATGGAATCAGGGGCCTCACAAATTGCTGGATGTGGAAGAGGCGGATGACGAGGTTCCAGCATCTCTGCTGATCGACCACGACGCGGGCGGCCGTGAGCATGGCTCTATATCACTCCCTCCGCCTCCGAGTCGTATGCCTGATGGCCTTACCCGGCGAGGAGATACGATCCGTCTTCCATCTCCTGGTCAGGCTTTGTATTCGCAGACTCGCCGAACGTCGACTCCCAGCGATCCAAGACGTCCCCGGACTGAGCCAGTACCCGCCACCATTTGGGGGAATCTCGCCAGTGCGGATCCCAAGGAAAAGGCCATGTTCCGATGGGTCAATGTCACCAATCTCGACAACTTTCTTCTGGAAGCTTACACGTACTACGTCTACCACGGCTTCTGGTCCATCCTTCTCATGCGTTTTCTGAATCTGGTCACTGTTGCCTTTGTGGTTGGCTTCTCCCTATTCCTTACTCAGTGTATCGACTATCGAGAGATTCGAGGAAGCACCAAGATGTCGGAGATCCGTGTCCCTCAATGTGGCAAAAATATGGGCTTCATCCCGAATGCTTTGCTTTGGCTTACCACGTTCATTTGGATATGGAAATCTGCCTTGTACATTATTGACATTCCTCGCTTGAGGCACATGCATGACTTCTACCATTATCTTCTCGACACACCCGAACAGGAAATCCAGTCTATATCATGGCAGGAGATTGTCAGTCGACTCATGGCTCTCCGAGATTCCAACCCGACCATCACCTCCACCTCCAAAAAGCCGGGTGTGTACATCAGGTCGCAGGATAAACAACGGATGGACGCCCACGATATTGCCAATAGACTGATGCGAAGGCAAAACTACATGATTGCCATGATTAACAAGGACCTTCTTGACTTGACCCTTCCCATCCCATTTCTTCGCAACCGCAAGCTTTTCACCCGCACCCTTGAATGGAACATTGACGTGTGCATCATGGACTTTGTCTTCAACCGCAAAGGACAGGTTCGAACGTTGTTCTTGAAGGATACCTACCGAAAGGACTTGTCGGATGCCCTCCGAAATCGATTCATTCTGGCCGGCATTGCAAGTCTTATTTTCGCACCTTTCCTTGCAATCTTCTTCATTCTCAAACACTTCTTCGAAAACTTCAACGAATATCAGAAGAATCCAGCCCAGATCGGGTCGAGAGAATACAGTCGCTTTGCGCAGTGGAAGTTTCGGGAATTCAACGAACTCTATCACTTGTTCCAGCGGCGTGTCAACATGTCATATCCATTTGCGACGAGATACATCAACCAATTCCCCAAGGACAAAACCATCCAAGCGGCCCAATTTGTCAGCCTGGTCTCGGGAGCGGTGGTTTCGGTCCTCGGTCTGGCAACAATACTGGATCAGGAGAATTTTCTGAACTTTGAAGTGACCCCTGGTCGGACGACCATCTTTTATCTGGGAATCTTTGGATCGATCTGGGCTGTGGCTCGCGGTCTCCTACCCGATGATAACATGGTGTATGACACCTCCCTTGCGATCCAAGAGGTGATACAGTTCACCCATTACGAGCCACAGCACTGGGCAGGCCGGCTTCATACCATCGAGGTCAAGCAAGAATTCTCACAGTTATATCAGATGAAACTTGTCATTTTCATGGAGGAGGTGTTGAGTATGATCTTCACCCCTTTTGTCCTCTGGTTCAGCCTTCCGAAGTGCAGTGATCGGATCATTGATTTCTTCCGGGAGTTCACCGTCCATGTTGATGGGATAGGATACGTCTGTTCGTTTGCCGAGTTCAACTTTATGAAGCAGCCGAACAGACCGGCAGTCGATGAGGCCACCAATCAAGGTGCCGGAATCAGAATACCGGGGGGCATGGCGAATGTCAACACCAACACAAACCCACGGGATGAGTACTTTGCGTCGAAAGACAACAAGTTGGAAAACAGCTATTGGGGCTTTATGAATGACTACGCGCGTAACCCCAAGACAGACATCCGCTTTCCTTACAATCCCCCCCGACGACGATTCAATATGCCTCCTCCTGTACCTGGCTTCCCTTCGCCGTTGTTCCCAAGTTCAGATCAAGGTCGGGCATTTGGAGGCGGGATCTACGCACAACATCAAGGTGTTGCAGGCACGGGGGTGCCAGGATCGCCTTACCGTGGCGCCCAGCCTTATGGTCATGGATTGGGGCATCCGCCGTCTCAGCCTCTGGGCTCACCTCTTCAATCGCTCTTACTTGATCCGCATCATCAACCTTCTGCCAGCGGATTGGCATCATCGCCACAAATTCTGCGGCCGCGCGGGGTCCACATCAGTAAAGCTCGGCGCGAAATCCCTGATGACCTAGCAGAAGAGGATTCGCCGGAAGCCAGTGCGCAGCATGGGCCGCGGACAAATGGTGCCGCCAGAGAAGCTGGGCATCTCCCTGGAGGGGCATTACAGGACGGTGAGCTTGGGTCATGGAAATATGAGATCGAGTCCTCATCCGGAGATGCGACCGAAGATGAAGACAACGACAATAATGCCAAAGCCATCACTGCTTTGGGGGCTCTAGGGCCATTGGGATTGATCAGACAGTTCCAACAGGCTCAGACACAAGAAGGAGGCAGGAACCGAGTAGGCGGAGCGGCAATGTGAGCTGAGCTTGATGAAGTGGAAGGTGCAAGACCCAGTGACCCCGATTTTGAAGCTTCAGGGCCCTGCTACTGTAAGATAATTGCATCGCAATGCATTGAACGGAGTAAAGGGTTGGCCTAAGGCTAAGTGGTTGTGTATCAGGCTTTGCATAGAAAACGAAACATACGTCTTGGTGCACATCGGGCACATTGGTACACCGAAGGCCAACTGACAGAGCGTTGATTTGGCAGGATGCATCAAGCAGGCTCCGAAGACCTGTTTCTGACCAACGTTGTGTTAATCCGCTCTTATTCCCCAAGCCGGCAGGTATGTAGTAGCATGAGTCGGCATCATGATGGCGCCTAAGAAAATAAGGTACAGCACAGTGTTGTGGTCCTGGTGGGCGAGAGAAGACATAGAAGGGTCAGGATGGGAGTCTGCCACTCTATCATGTCAGTCGCGTCCAAAGGTACAATACTGCCATCTCGCGTGATAAGGTGCCCTGTACCACAGTCGCAAGCCTGGACCGGGATTGGGTCTCACAGGGCATGTCATATCATGACCGGACCGGGGAGGGCAGAGGAGTGTCAAGCTCATTCAGGCCAGGCTGTGTCGAGCTCGGGAGTTGCCTGCCGTGGTCTGATACCCATTAGGACGCGGTGAGGCGTTGTCCCCGGAAAGCATGAGTGAGACGTCCACATATAAGTGCGGACACAAAGCGGGGCCAGCAGGGTTAAGGGAGGCAAAGGAATATACCGGGCCCTTCGAGGGTGAAGAACTCCGGTAAGCACTCAAGCACCCCCGTTCATCCTGAAGTCAGCCAAGGAGAGTACTGTAGCATGCTGACGGGTTGGCCAGGGCAGAAGTGGATCAGTGGTTTGCATGAGGTCCTACAACCTGGACCTCGACCTGAAGCCAGTGGCTGTAATAGTGGTTATAGAGACTTGCGGGTCAGGTTTACATGTGCTGTCGCACATGTAGCATTGTCATAAAGGTTGGATGCAACCTATAGTATCGACCATCTGAATATCTCACCTCGTTTGGTGTATGCAGACGATAGAGTGAACAAACGCCGATGTTCATCAGCTCTAAATGCAGATCTTTAGTGTAGTACGATGACGAAGACTGGAATAGACTGGAAGCTTGGGGTCTGGCCGCCCTTGGGTGCTTTGTATCCGTGCCGTCCTACCAGTCTTGTGAGTGGTCGAGGTCTCGCCGGGGTATGTTCGTGCGGTGGGCTGTGAAACCATGTCGCTGACCGTATTCGGTGGCCCAACCCAGAGGAAACGCGACGCCACATTGATGCCGTGCAAGAGTAGCATGAGTGCAGCCAGAAGAACAGGTGGGCGGAGACAATATGTGCTAGTAGCACGACCCTTTTCTCTCCAGTTTGTGTGAAGTCATTTGGTAACTAGAAACGAAGGGGGTTGATACTTTTGTGTTCGTTGCGCGCTGCACTTGGATTTTCAACGTCGCTGAGCTCGGTACTTGTGTTCGGTGAGAATGGAGCACGCGAACGCAGCGCTGTGTATACTCCGTATAGGTGCTTCTAATTATGATATTGGAGGGGATTGAGTGATGTACGGATAGTCGGTGCTTTAAATAGGAAACTGGGGTCGGTTATCATGTCAGCAATCTAAGGTAGCTTGGAGCCAAGTATCCGTACAGATGTGGCAGGGATCTTAATTCCAGGTTACAGGCTGCAGCAGAGACCATATACGATGTGCCGTAGGATGAGATTCGAAGGTCGAGGATTTCAACCGTTGTTGCAGAGCCATCCGCTGCCGGGAGCATACCTTACTGGATGGACAGGTCGAGGAGGAGTGGCAGAATGAGTTCGACTGGCATCGGGGTTGTATGCCAGCCAGAGTGAGACTGACAAGGCCCCCAATGCTCACCGGTAACCACAGCCGTTGGGAAGTAAGCCTTGGCCTAGGAGAATCTCGCCATTGTTGTCTGGTACTATTGTAGTAAGACCTCACCTCAATCGGGATGCGAGTGCGGCTCTTTTGGGACCAGCATAGGGAACCTCTGGCGCGTGCAAGGGAGAGAGACGCCACTGTTTGTGATGTTGGCGCAGGATCTTCAAGCTCCCGAGATTGAGATTGCGGCTCGTGGCAGTTTGGTTGTGACGGCGGAACCAGGAGAGTGGGCCAAGGCGCATGGCCATGCCGAGAACGACGTGATACAGCACTACAGTAGTAGTAGCGAGTCGAATGGGAAGACGAAACCAGACAGACGAAAATGGAGGCGACGCCAGGGTGTGAGTTTGGTGAGATGGCGCAGTTGATAGTGACGGTGATAGGCGCAGGCGGGGATCTTGTAGCAGGACCCGATGGACGGCGCAGTTTGGCAACAGGTGATGTACGGAGTACTAGTACTGCGTACCTCAGGATTGGTACAGTAGCATGAATGGCTGAGGCTTCAATTTTAATAATAGGGGGGGAAAAGGAAACAACTGCGCTGCTGGGTCAGCCAGAGTTCTCGTTTGACAACTACCTTACGTATTGCTACCATCCAAGTAGGGTAGGAGTACGGAGTGTTCTGTATGGAGTAGCATCCCATCCATATCCCACGTCCGCCTCCTCCTCCTCAACCCGCAACCCTCAACCCTCGCGCATTCCGTCGAGACAGCAATATTACCAATACCATGCCAGTGGGCAAGCAGTAAGCATTGTGTGTCCCCAAGCAAGATGTCGCGCGGGCCGGGGCCTCCTGCTATGTATACTCCGTACTCCGTGCAAGGAGTGGAAATTCCAACGTGTGACAACATGCTCTTTACAATCATAATGCCCCTGTCGATTGATATTCAGGTTTGATGCTGACAGCCACAGGACCGGGGCGTCTAAGCCTAGCCCTATCATCAGCAGGGAGGTTCCATTGTTTCCCACGCGCCAAAGGCGTCGTCGCCATCCTCTCTCCCCTCCTCCTCCTCCTCCTCCTCCTCCTCCTCCTCCTCGCCCCTCTAGGGCCGATAAGGCTCCTGCTGCTCGCCTCGCCTCGATGCTATGTACAGTACCCCTGTCGTCGACCGCCATACCACGGCCACTGGCGGTCTGACCAACTCCCTAGTACCGCCCTACTAATAGTAGGATGCCAGATGCCCTGCTCGACTAGGGTCTCCCCTGCCCCTGGTCTGGTCAACATGCCAAAAAGAACCAGGATTGTCATACTGCTACTGCTACTCCTCCAACTACATACTACATAATAACCACATCCAACGCCATCTTCTCTGCTACTGCGTTCTTACGCACACTATTGTCGATACCCTTTTCTATCAAGAGCCACGCGGGCCATGCAGAAACGCCATCGTGCCTTGTCTCACTCGAGCAAAGCCCTGATTCTTCATCACCCTGATCTTCCAGTTGGCACGTGCCACCCTTGACCCCTTGGCCTGTCTTACCTTCATAAAGCCCATTGCCATCCCAGAGGGATTCTTGTGGCCATACCTTTGCACCCAACCTCACATCGACCATGGCAGCTCAATTTGGGTATGAACATTGCATTCCATGGCTGAGACATGCTCACTGACAGGTGCAAGGGCGGCGACAGCGGCAGCGACATCGTCATCATCATCCATTTCGACCGCCTTGTCTCCTTTGTCTCCTTCGACGACACTGAGCAGCTTGGACGCTTCCTCTACATCTTCCCCTGGTGAAGCAACATCTCTGCCAACTCCTCCTTCCACCACAGCTCCTAAACCCATCAAACTCAGAGCGGCCTGCAACCTCTGCTTCTCCGCCAAGGTGGGTTCTGGTCCATCCACCGTGTATCTTTTTTCTCGCTGACCGTCCCGGCGTCAGGTCCGTTGTGATGGGAACAAGAAAGGTTGCCATAGATGCTCAGAGAAGGGACGTTCTTGTATCTACAGTGAGTCTCGGGTTGGGAAAGTGGTAGGAAAGCGAAGGAAGCGACCCATTCGTGACCCCGTAGAGAACCTACACTCCCAAACCTGGGCCGTCAGTACCACCGCCACCATTCAATCCATTCCCTCGCCTGCCAACACCCAACAAGGTTGCGACGAACAGGCCAGAAGGCATTGCAACCAGCCAGTCTGGACTTCCTTCCTGTCTGGAAGTGACCAAGAATTTCTCAATTTTGACGACACCACAGACTCATTGGACGCGGTTGAAATGGCCGGCAGTCGAAGTTTCTCCGTGGCTAGCGAGCTCTCTTTATTCCCACACAGCGGTCTTCCCACTCCGACCCTCAGTCCGCCTCTCTTCGCTCGATATCTCTCACCCATTCAACCTCAAACTCGCCCTCCATCGCGGCAAGCCTTCACACCAGTGGACCCTTCCAAACTCCATCCGCAGAGCTATGGTGCGCCGCTCTCACAGAAACCACATGCGACGCCGGATGATGAGGAAACTGTGTGTATCAAGCTGTTGGCGCATCTGAAGAGGCACGGACAAGACGAATCACAACATCACGAAACCCAAATTGAACTTCTGAAAAAAAGCAACGCCGCCGTGCGAAGAATCCTACAAAATAAGATGCTCCGCTCCGACTACGCATGCCAGCTAGTTCTTTCAAGCATTGTGAACCACCTGGTCTGCCTATGTGAGCGGCTCTGCGGGCAATCGAGACTGGACGCCGACGAGGCGAGAAACGCCAATTCACAATGCCTGCAAGACCAACTTCATTTCGAAGCAGGCCCACCGTTTGCCAACTATGCAATCCAGCATCAACCTTGCAGTCCATCAGATCAAGAGATGATGGTGGCCTTGGTCGAGGATGTCTTGTACTTCACATCGAGCACAGGCGATATGCTGAAAAAGAAGCCCATAAGTGGATTCCAGACCCTTGGGAGGCATGAAACATTCCATGTCGAATTAGAGCAGAGATTGAAGCGAGCCATTGCCTTGATTCGAAGCTGATTTTCGCCTTCTCGTCTCGTTTTGCACTGGTCCTGGTGCGCGAGCGCCGCTAAAAATGCATGAGTATAAGGAGCAGGTCAAGGATGGCAACGCGGTCGGTATGGATTTGGATTTGGGAACATTGTAGACGGCGCAGCTGGCCTCATGACAATGCAATGGACTCGGGGAAGATATTAGATATTTTGGTCACTCTGGCGCCGGGCCGTACGCCGTCCGTATTGATAATGATAATGATAATGATACTCGGTGCTCCGTACTGTACGGAGCACAGGGAGTTGTGCTGAGACCAGGCTCCTTTCTGCGCGGCGGTAATCAGCCCCTTGCCCCGGTGAACGATGATTGGCGGGCGCCGGCGGACGTCGTAAGCTGGCTCCTCAGGCCCAAGGCCTCCGCCCCAAATGCAAGTCAATCGAGGCTCCCTTGCCTTCTGCCCTCTGCGTGATTGAAACCTGCTTCAACATTGACGCTGCGAGCATGCTGTCCTCTTCCTTGACCCAGCTTGAAGGCCCCCCCTCTTTATAGGCGCTGGTATTACTTCGGCTTTGCGTCGTGTCGAAGTCAGCCTCCTCTTGTTCGCCCTCAAGCCCCGGCGACCTTCACCTTCCAAGGCAAATGCGGGCTGAGACGCCATCCGGACCGTTGAACTGCCCACGTCGTTCGCACACACGTGTTGTCGAGAGAGCAAGATGATTCGCCTACGCCGCTATCGACTATTCCTCCTTGTGGCTCTGCTGGCGGCTGTCACTGTCTATCAGCTAACCCGAATGCACCGCTGGAATGGCTCAGCCTTGGAGGGCTGGGTCGGATTCAAACCCAATGCAGACCAGGCCACCACCCCCGACTCGCATTCACTACCGGATCCAGCCCTGCCTGATCCCCTTCCAGAGAATCAAGCACGACCGGCTCCAGACTCAACGCCTCCTCCTGCTCTGTCCGTTGAATCCCACTCGGCGATTGTTCCCGGCTCCTCAGAAACGACCTCGACGCTATCTTCCTCTTCCCCCGCCCCCGACTCGGAACCCACCATAACAGGAGACGAGCTCCTGACGAAACAGCCGAATTTTGAGGAGGATTTTGGCGAACATGGTCAAGGTCGCTATGAGGTCCATCCTCGGCCATCTGACCAGCCCAGAGCATACTGGAAACAACCGGAGGAACACTTCCCTGTCCCGTCACAGAGCTTGATACCTTTGCCCACCGGAGAACCGAATGTTCTTCCTCGGATCCAGCACCGGTTTGGACGCGAGACATCATCGAAGAAGGCCGATCGGTTGCGCAGACAGGCGGCAGTTCGTGAATCGTTCAAACACGCGTGGAATGGATACAAAAACCACTCGCTTCCTCATGACGAGCTCAAACCCATCTCCAAAGGGTCCGCAGACCCGTTTAATGGCTGGGGGGCAACGCTGGTGGACTCTCTCGATAGTCTCTGGATCATGGGATTACACGACGAGTTTGATGAAGCTGTCCGTGTGGCTGGCAAGATCGATTTCAAAACATCCTCTAGGAAAGATATCCCCTTGTTTGAAACAACCATTCGGTATCTCGGCGGACTGATTGCTGCATACGATCTCAGCTCCGGCAAGTATCCGGTCTTGCTGAACAAGGCTGTTGAACTCGCCGACATTCTCATGGGCGCCTTCGACACGCCGAACAGGATGCCTGTCACGTACTATAACTGGGCACCGTCATATACTTCACAGCCGCATAGAGCTGGTGCACACACGGTCCTGGCCGAGTTGGGATCCCTTTCCGTCGAATTTACTCGACTGGCGCAGATCACCCGGGAAGACAGATACTACGATGCGGTGGCACGTATTACTAATGCTCTCCAAGAATGGCAGACGAACACCACCATTCCGGGGCTTTGGCCTTTAAAGCTTGATGCTTCTGGGTGTCGGAAGCCTGAGGTCTTTCTCAACGCGGCTGGTTCTGAACAATCCCTTCCGGCACTATTTGAGGGCACCCACGATGACGCGAAGGGGATTGAAACGGCTGCTGATGTGGCCAAAACTGGGCCAGCTTCGAGGTTAATGGTGAAACGACAAGATGAAGCCGCTGACCCAGGGAGAGAGAGCGTTCCCAATAAAGAGGTTGTAGACGACCTCGGTGGAAGAGTGGTGCCAGTGTCCAATGATGGATGGGAAGGCGATTACGGCAGCGTTGATTGCGAATCCCAAGGCTTGAGCACCGAACCTCATTCCACCACTCACACCTACGGGATTGGTGCTATGGCGGATTCGACCTACGAGTATTTGCCGAAAGAATATGCACTTCTGGGGGGCTTGAACACACAGTACAAGTCTATGTACCTGGATTCAATGGCCGTGATTCGTGAGCAACTACTCTACCGACCCATGACTAAAGAGAATCACGACATTCTCTTCTTGGCGAAGCAAAGCGTGTCTCCTAGATCGACAACGGAGACCAACAAGAAAGTGAGCACGTATGAGGGCACACATCTGGGATGTTTTGCAGGTGGGATGTTTGCGCTGGGTGCCCAAGTGTTTGGCATTCCCGAAGACATGAACATTGCCGAGAAGCTCACCGAGGGCTGTGTCTGGGCGTACGGCTCAACCCCTGTGGGAATCATGCCGGAATCCTTTGAGCTGGTGCCCTGCGACAGTCTTACTTCTTGTACTTGGGACGAAACAAAATGGCACGAGGCCTTGGATCCACGTCGGGAAGAGAGGCTGCGGGCGGTGGAGGCCTACAACAAGGAACAGCAAAGGCTACAGGAGGAGGCCAATTCCAGCGCCGAGGATGCTGCGGAGGTTGCCGCCGAGGATGCCGCGGATGATGCTGAACCGGTGCCTGAACCGGTGCCTCCGGTCTCTGCTCCGTTCATTCCCAGGGTGCCATTGTCACACGAAAAGTACGTGGCGGCCAGAATTCAAGAAGAACGACTACCCCCTGGATACACGGCAATCGGCGGACGTGATTATCGCCTTCGGCCTGAGGCCATCGAGTCTGTTTTCATTATGTATCGCATTACTGGCGACGAGAGTTGGAGGGAAAAAGGCTGGGCGATGTTCGATGCAGTCGATAAAGCGACGAAAACCGAGACGGCCAACGCCGCCATCCACGACGTGACTAGCCAACTGATGGAGCAGGATGATACCATGGAGTCTTTCTGGCTGGCCGAGACGTTGAAATATTACTATCTGTTGTTCAGCGAGCCGGATCTAATCAGTCTGGATGACTATGTTTTGTGAGTACTTGAGTCCACCTGGGGGACCGCGTGCCGACGTCGACGGACTCTACTGACAAGTTGACAGGAATACCGAGGCGCACCCATTCAAACGCCCCAAGTAGGTTTGTTGGACGACTGCTGTGACTTGTCACAGCGATCAGCCGAGCAAAAGGATCAAACGGATCAAAAGTATTTGTTGTATGTTGCATTGTTCAGGCGTTACAGGGATCCTACCGTGATGTGAGAATTGCTCACCTAGGTAGGATGCCCCGCCCGTCCTATATGATATACCAGTTAGTATACGGAGCACTATGAGTCTCCCGTTGTTGGATTTAAAGCGATTACAAGGCTGTTGGGCGTTCTCAGCCTCGTGTTCCTGGCACAACACTGCTGGTGCTGCTGGTGGCGCTGGTGGTGGCAGGTATCCGAAGGCTGCGACGACCAACTCTGAAGATGTCAATCTTAGAGCTACGTCGATGGTTGTGGTGTTGGATGCTGCTACTCTGATGGAGTACAGAGTACTCTGTAGATGTGAGCTCATATAAGGTACAGAGTACTACTACTCCTGCCATGTACGGATACTGTATGGACTAAGTGCCAGGGTTGTTGCGACCACAGGTTTCAGCACCGCGTCATCGGCCAACAATAATAATAAGTAATATTAACACATACAGAATAATCCCCGTCACTCCGGCTACACGCCGCAGCCACTATCACCACCATCATCATCACCATCACCACCACCACCACCTCCCCCAGTGCTTTGTCCTGTTATTGTTGCTACCGTTGGCTCACAGCGCTGCACCCTGTCGGCGGTTGGGACACTATTCATACCTATGTTCATATAATGCCTGCCTCTCTTCCCCTGTAAGGGTCTCTGCTCGCTTCCGTCTGTCTTCGGTCTTCCGCCCAACATCCGCCCTGGCAGAGACGATATGAAGCTGGTCGTAGTATGGAACACGAGGCTACTTATGACTTCGAGGACGAAGACCACTTCTGGACCGGTCAGTCAAGACACCGAGCCCCCTTCCCTGATCGCCTCCATCTAACCTTCCGCCTCTAGTTCTCGACCAGACCATCTCCCGAGACTGCGACAGCCACAGTGGGATCGACGATACCTTGCGGTCCTACCTGAGTTTGGTGTGTTCCTTTCGGGGTACGTTGAGACTGGACCACAGTAAGAGAGAGGAGAAACGTGATGCTGATGGCCGGTCATTCCAGAACGCTTTCTGCCCACCGACGAGGATCTTGGTCGCTGTGCATTCAAGTTGCAAGATTCGACCCTCTTTTCCATCCACGCCGATTACATTCGCCGGCAGTTTGTCCAATGTTTACTTGAGGTGTGTGCTTTGGAGTTGCCATACCGTCCTTTTCCTGACGGAACAATACAGGAGGATGAACCCGATATTGTCCTGGCGTCGACTGCCTTCCTGCTGGCTGATGCACAATGCCATGAGAGGACTTATGAATTGTTGAATGAAGAAGGGGCGTTTCCGAGACTGGTCGATCTCATAACGAGCCCGAAGCGACATGGCCATGAAGTGCTTCACAGGCTCCTCATGGAGCTGCTCTACGAAATGTCGCGCATCCAGAAGATCAGTCTCGGTGACCTAGGTATGTCGGGACATTGGCCGAGTTACGTGTAACGAGCTAACTCCTGGGGTCGGAACAGCGCATGTCAGTGATGACTTTATCAAGATGCTGTTCGAGATTATAGAACAGGTTTCCAACGATGTCGACGACCCCTACCATTATCCCACGATTCGTGTTTTGGTGAGACGAGTTCTCCCCCAGAGACGTGCGAGCTGACCCTTTCTGGTAGCTTGTTCTCAATGAGCAATACATGGTTGCGGCGCACGCTCCTACAAGCGGCCAGAATGCCGTCCCACTTACCAACCGGGTGATCAAGGTCCTATCCGCCCATGGCAGTGAGTACATGACGTTCGGTGAGAACATAATACTCCTGTTGAACCGGGAAGGTTTGAGATCATCGCCCTGTTTGTCTGTCCCCATTCTGACCTAGCCAGATGAGACATCTTTGCAGCTGTTGACTCTGAAGTTGCTGTACCTGTTGTTCACCACTCCTACCACGTACGAATACTTTTACACAAATGACCTTCGAGTTCTGGTGGACATCTTGCTTCGGAATCTGCTCGACCTCCCAGAAGAGGCTTCCTCGCTTCGTCATACATATCTTCGCGTCCTATACCCACTTCTCGAACACACACAACTAAAATACCCTCCATACTACAAAAGGGAGGAAATCCGTAAAGTATTGATGATACTCGGTGGCAATCACGCCATCGAGAACGCTGGTGCCCCAAGCTGGCTGCCTCCTTGGAGTCATTTCGATACCGTGGACGAGACCACGAAGCGGCTTGTCAGGCGATGCGAAGGAGTGAATTGGTTGATGGATTCCGTGACCGACGCTCCAACAGAGAGCGAATCGCCCACGGACGACACAGCCTCCAACACTTCGCCTCCAGCTTCGCCATCGAAAGGCAAACCCCCAGCTCTGCCTGCGCCGCGCAAATTGAAGAAGCGAGCCTCCTCCAAAGGTTCGACGCAGACAATTGGCCAGTATCTCATCCCTCAACTAGAGAGCGCTCGCCAATCGAGCCTCAGTATGATGGAAGTGGCCGCGCAAAGGGAGAAACCTGGAGTTATGACGCCTAGTCGCAACCCGAGTTTGAAACAAAACCTTCGGGCCGCGATAATGCACAAGAAGGAAAGGCCTCCCCCGCCACCCCAAGCCCGAAGGTCTGGATGGGGAAGGCCAAACATGCGGGCCCATCAAACTGACTTGGAGGTTGCCAAAGCAGGAATTACAATTGCGGAACAGGAAATCATAACCGAAAATGCGAGGCATCGCTACGATCACAGTCATCAGGCGAGACATGCCCCGGTGCCAGGGGTTCCAGAAAACGGGACGGGCACATCCCAACCATTTCAAGAACCGCCTCCGGTACCGTCCCGTCACAAAGGACATTTCAAGAAGCCTCCGCCCACACCCAAGGCACGTCGTTGGCGGGTCAAGCGTGGTAAAGAGGAAGATGGAAACTGTGGCACAAATGGGCCTAGGCAACCCGGAAAATTCAATTCGAATCTACCTTCGATTGTGACCACTACGACCAAAGGAGAAGATATCCCAGAGCAAAGCCCATCTTCGCCGCAAGAAAAGACATTCAGTCTGGTTGATTCGGTATCTGCAGGGTCAGCGGGAAGCAATGTGAAAGTGCCAGTTAGCCAGGCTCTGGAGAACGCCCAGGCGCAGGTTGTGGAGGCTATCACGGACACCTTGGAACATGTTGATCTCAAGGCGGACCAGACGAGTAGTAATGCGAGAAATAGCAACGACACCGGGTTGGAAGAACTGAGCAAAGGGACAGAGGTCAATCATATCGCCGAGGAGACCACCGAAACCAGCACTGAACGAATTCAGGGGCATTCTCAGGACGACGCCGAACCTTGCTTCCACGATGCCGTCATGAACCAACCCCAACCAGTCTCTCAAGCTCCGTCTCCTGCTCCTCAGCCATCGGACAGGAACGAAATCAAGATTATCGCGCCGCTCGAAACGAGTTCCGCCGTACCAATAGCGCATAGGCCGAGAATGGTCCTCACTCCCCCAGCGCAGGAACCCGTGCGCGGTGTGCCAGGACCGCAGTACGAACTTGAACGAAGTCCGTTTTTGACGGACGAAGATGAGGAGGAGGTCGAGGTCGAGGGCGAAGGCGAAGGCGAAGAGAAAGAGACGGAGATAGAGATACGGGGCCGATGAACATGAAAGCAGAAGGAGACAAGCTGTCGATGCTATCTACCGCAGGAGCCGAAGCAAGACTTGTCTCCGGATCTTGGTCTATTATGGCGTTGGAGACAACGTCAATGAGATGGTGAGGGAATCATTACCCCAGGTTAGGGCAAGGGCAAGGGGTGCACTGTACAGAGTACTTGTACCACGAAAAGACTAGTATTGGCGCAGGGGCAGGGAATGGCAGGAGTGTTTCCTAGATTCGGTGGTGTCGCATATTATAACTAAACCATCCACTATTTGTCATTGAATGACCTGACGACCGACGGATTAGGGGCTAATCTCACGTGTGTGCAAGAACTTGAAGGGTTGCAAGTGTAGTCAAGGATCTTCTTGTCCAACAGCAGGGGGATAGAAGAGGTGTCGGGAGCATTCAAGGATCAAAGAGGCACTTGCGGATGGTAAGAAAGGACACTGCTCATCATCTTGGTACGTAGCTAGCTCGGCTATCTAGGCCCCAATGTCGGGACTCCGGAATCTGCGAAAGGGCAGGTAGATTCCATCCACTCGCGTGGCAGTTCATTTTTGTGCGCACACGAGGACAAAAGCCCAGGCTCTTTCTTATCCAGCCTCGGGTCGTCGCCATCTGAGGGGTACACCGTTCACTCCACGGCTGAGTCTATCCCAGATGACAATGCCTGTCTCGAAAAATATTCCATCTGGATCTCATTGCTGGCCTCCCTTTCGAGTCGAGTGTGCTTGCCCATTTCCGAGTAGAAGGCGATGGTATAACAAAATTGATCTTGGTCAGGTGGGGTTCCGTCTCGGCCAGTGCTGGTGTAGAGTTGGAGAAAGTCCGGTGATTGAAGGGCAATAAACTGAAAAACAAGGGGTATCATGCGGATGTTCTTTGTTCGGAAAGAAAGGGTAAGGTCTGTTAGACTCTGTACAATCAAGGAGATGGTTGTGGATTTCCGAACCCGGTTGAACAAGATGCTGCCAGTAACGCCGCCGCTATGTAGAGGCTGAAAATCCACTGTCCTCAGGTCTGGGATGTTCCCAAGCAGGACAATGATGTTGTGCACTCAAGACCAGCCTTGGATGAATCGAAATTGCGACTCCAGGTATTGCTGACACGTTCGTCATTTAATGACCGTAGATGCCAAAGAACTGCTCAACTCCAAGAGGACCTGGCGCTTTATAAGTCGCGTCGTATGCCTGGAACAGAAACAAGCCACCAGGATTGCCATTGAAGGCAGTGTTGAGACTATTGATGGCGGTTTGTTGATTTGCAGGCGACGGAACAGCCAGACCATTTGGCGAGCCTTGCCATGGCCAGCCAGACTCGGTGATGATGACTGGCTTTCCATTGGCAATTTTGGCAACTGCGGCGGCAGCATTCGTGACAAACTTTCCTGCCCCATCGGCGCTGGTGTTGGGATCGAAGAAGGCATGGGCGTTGGCCGCACAATAGTCTGAAGCTTGACACAGTTCAGGGTGAAGTTCATGCGCGTTGAATGTGTCTACTGTCACGACATTCTTGGAGAAGCCGGCAGCTGAGAGTATAGGGCGGGCGACAGCAATTGCGGCAACCACCGAACCTGCATCACCACCATTGTTGACAACCTCATTGCCAATGACCACGGTGTCGATGGGGCTCCAGTTACCACTTATCATGCTGACCAGCGTGGTGATGTCGTTGGCGACGTTGCCAATACTGTTAAGACCGATAATAAGCTGGAGTCCTTGAGCTGCGGCAGCTGCAGCTGCAGTCCCGAGGTTGCAGCCAATGTCATAAGTGCGGACTTTGGTGTATCCCTGGCTCGCTAGAGCAGCAAAATCGGAATCGAGGCTTCCTTGGTCCTTGCATCCGGAATCACCAATGAGCTCGTAGCAGATTCCAAATCCGCTGAACTGAGCAGAGGCGGTATCAATATGCTGAGAGATCTTGTCGCCGCCGGTGCCTCCACCACTCGTATCAGATGAGGGTATAGCAGTAGTAGAGTCTGAGATGGGATTTGAAGCTGCTGGAGAAGTTGACGAGATCAGGCTGGAGGATGCCCAATTCGAGGAGACATAGTTGGATGAAGACAAGATGGAAGGGGCAGAAGTTGGAGCATAGGTCTCCGAAGGGGACAACGTGCTGCTGGCGGGGACATTGGGAGTAGTAGAAGTAAGGATGGACGCAACAGGGACCACACTGTTTGAGGCCGTAGTTGTTGGAGTTGCGACACCGCGATACTCGGTGGAGATGATGTTGTTGTATTGGTCGACCCAAACGACAGCATTAGGGGCGGTGATGGTGACAATGTCCGTGACTGTAGCGTAGTCGGTCAACTCATGGCGCAAGTGAAGTCGATGGTGTTGATTGTTGCCTTGTATGTGTTAGTGTTGATTCAAGCGATATAGAACTTTTTCAACCTACCATGAGGAACAGCCTTTCCAAGTTGCGCACCCAAGGCAGCGAGTCCAAAGACGATTGCCTTCATGATCTGGGGCTAACGAATGTGAGGAGGTGATCAACCAAAGGAGTGTCGGATCCTATCTGGCGCAAAGAAGAACAAAAAGTGAGCAGTGTGTTACCAACCAGCGGTCTATGAAGGTGTATGCGGGACAGGGGCAGAAACAACGTGGTCCAGTGCTATAGCTCGTGGTGTCGACGGGGCGATACGCTGTTGGCAGAGCAGACAGGTGGGTGGAGGATATGGGGGAAGGGAGAGGGAGATTGCCAGTCAGTGCTCGCTGGTCCATGCGCTGTCACTTGGGGCTTAAATAGTAGCCGAGCGACAAGCATCTTTGTTGACCAGGGCGACCGAGAACAATGCACAGACAATGGCGGACTGGTCTGGCCTCGTCTTGCTCGCCGCTTCTGGAGCAACAGGAATGTGATGTGGGAGGAGAGAGAGAAAACGGACGGAGGAGGAGGAGGAGGGTGCGATCGATGATGCAGCGAATATCGGACGCGTCTCAAAGCCTTGTGGTAGCCGCGAACGGCGAGCTGCAGAGACAGAGACTGCGCACGGACAGAACAGCAAGCATCTTGTATTGCGAAGGATCGAGAACTCACTGTCAAGAGCGCGGTAGAGAGCGAGCGCGATGGAAGGTGTGGAGAACGTTGGTGGAGTGGTGGCCGGGGATAGAGTGAGAAAGAGGCGAGAGCGTGTGTATACAAGGAATGCTGTTTTGGCGCAGCGCAGAAAAGGAATGTTGGTGACAGGTATGTGAAGCCATCGTCGTAGGTACCAGTAGAATTCACATACACGCGACCGCGACTGCGATCGTGGCTCACGCGATGCCGCGGGCGGGCGACAACGGGACGAAGGAGGAGTCGACGGCCGATGTAAATGTGAATCTGAATCTGTAGACGGATGATCAGCTGCGCAGCCAAGTTGTCTGCTTTGTTAGATACTCTGCACTCTGCACTCTGCACTCTGCACTCTGCACTCTGCACTCTGCACTCTGCACTCTGCACCGGTGCGAGCAGTCATGGCGTTTCACCCAGTCAAGAAGGAGCGGCAGCAGACCCAGGCCGGATTGAGGACAATTGAGAAATGACAGACTCGCGTCACCAACTTCATCATCCTCATTTCTTCTCATCATCATCAGTGTCAGTGCCAGTTATCACTATCGCCGTCGCCATCGCCATCATCATCGCCACCTTCAAACTCCCTGCTGGCCACTGTGTCGCTCCGCTCGCTGGTTGCCATGTGAGTCAAAGACCAACCAAGGTAAAGCTCCCGTCCCATCACTGTCGCTGTCACTGTCACCATCGCCATCAGTGCCCACCTCTGTCAAGATAAATACCCTTCCGTCGAGTCCCGCCGCGGTCTAGGTGACGCCTTCTCTGTCCATCCTCAAATAATAAGCCTTCAAAGTTGCGGCTTGCTTCAGGTACACGATCGCACCCAGCCACTTGATCGTGTTTCCGTTTCAACCAAATTGCCGTCCGACGACAACAGCAGCGGGTTTCTCTGACCGATGGCATAATGTCACGGTGTTATATCAGCTCGAACGGTCATGCAACCCCTGGCGCATCATCCACTTGTGTGTGACGGACAACAGAGGGAGTGGGATGCTTATGGACCTCACTCTTGCGCAGTCTGTGGCTCCCCGTTTGTGCCTGCGTCTGCGTCTGCGCACTCATGCAGTGCTGCACAGAGCTGGCGAACATGAAATATAGGAGTGGGAAATCAGACGGCCTTGACATAGGGGAAAACGTGCACACGAGAGGTCCTCATGGAGGCCCTAATGGGATCGCTAAGAGAAGAGAGAAAGGAGGACATTTATGACAGACGGCGCACGCTCCATTCCGCTTGGCCTTTGCCTGTTCTCAGCCTTGTTGTCCGACAGCCACAGCCTCAGCCTTGCTTACATAAGTGCTCTCATCCTCATCCGTGTCATCACCATCCATACCTAATCTTCGATTGTCCATCCAGTATAAAATGCGGTAGTTTGGTGTCATCGTCAATCCTAGTTTTCCTCGGTATCTCTATGTTATCGGAGCTGCGTCCCGTTCCCCCAGACGCCATGTGGTGATCCATGCCATGCCATGCCATTTCCTTTCCAAAAGCCCGTCGAACGTATCGTCTTCCCCCCACGCGAATTGTTCGAGTAATCTGTGACCAGTACGGATACTCCGTACACAGTTTCGCCTCCTATCCACCTCGCTCCCCAAAATCCTGTGCCCACTTCTCAAACTCTTCCAGGCCTTTCTTGCTTACACTGGGGCGGATGCTGGCCAGACTGGCTTCGAAATCCTCCATGCAAATGGGTCGGATCTGCTCCTTGGGCGTGTACAACAAGGCCTCTCCCAGATTGCGCAGAGGCCCCATAGCGGCGTCTTTCGCGAGTGCCGTGATGTCAGACCCTGAATATCCTATGCCACGTTAGTTTTCTGCTTCGAACAGTGTCGTGGCCAGGGACCCAGCACTTACCCTCTGTCAACTCCACCAACCGCTGGATGTCTTCGTCCCCAAGGTCGTGCTTCTGGTGTCCGAGCAAGGTCCGAATCTGGATTTCTCTGGTCTCCGCTTCCGGCAAGGGAATGTACTGCCGCCTTACAAACCGACGTCGCGCTGCCTCATCGATGTCCCATGGGCAATTCGTCGCTGCCAGAACCAAAACGCGACTAGCGTCTCCAATTATCGTGTCCTTACCTGCTGCCGCCCTTTGCAAGTCCGACCACTGGATTAGGAATTCGGTCTTGCTCCGTCGCGATGCTTCATGCTCGCTCGCTCCACTCCGGGTGCTGAGCAAAGAGTCAATCTCATCCACAAAGATGATACTTGGGGCCAAGGCTTTCGCCATCGCAAATAACGCCCGCACCAGCTTCTCCGACTCGCCATGCCATTTGCTCGTCAGGCTCCCTGCACTGATGGCGAAAAAAGTGCTTCTACTCTCAGTCGCCACCGCCCGCGCAAGCATGGTTTTACCCGTCCCGGGCGGTCCGAATAGAAGCATCCCACGAGCGGGTTCTCGCAGCCCCATAAAGAGATCTGGCCTCAGAAAAGGATACACCACCGCCTCTTTTAGAGCCTTCTTTGCGGCGTCTAAACCTGCGACGTCGTCCCAATGGACCTCGTCTCCCTTGACCACAATTTCATTCAGTATCTGTTTGGCTGCATTCTCGTCCAACCCCTTCGGTAGCTGTTCCAGAATTCTCGCAATCCGCTTTTCCTCTGCCGACGTTGAGCCATCGCCTTCCAAGGACTCGACATCAGTAGATGGTGGAGTGATCGTGTTAGCACTTTGTGCCCGCCCGGCTCGAGGTCGTCGATTTTTGTCGAAATCTCTCTTCAGGGCTTCATCCTCGCTGTCAGTATTTCCATCCCTCCTGAGAGGGGATCGACCCCTCACTTCCCGACTCGGCCTTGGATTGGCAACGGGCTTGCGGGCGACACCTGGCACACTGGTACTGGAAGTGGTGCGTGCATACGATCTCTCCAGGAAATTGTTGGTGAGGGGTTGTGACACTTTTGATGTCCGTGCCGGATACTCTTTTCGATATAGAATGTCGGGTGCCTTGGGAAAGCCCGGAGAAGAAATCGTTCTCGATTTGGCGGCAACATATCCGGGTGATGGGGAATGAAGGGGTGGCGGTGGCGGTCTGTCTGAATCCGGATCCAAGTCTATCAAATTTGGAACGGACTCGGAGCTCAATCTCAAACTGTCCATAGACTTTTGCAGTGACGGCTGGCCGTAGGTAGGGTGTGAAATATCGCGCCAGACTTGCTGGGGAAGGACTTCGGGAACCCCCAGTGTGGGAGGGTTCGATCTTCTGTGCTCGTCGTATCTTACGGTGGCCTCTTGGTCAATACTCCGTCGGGCCGCAGTGGCACTCAGTCTGGCTTCTATTGTCGGGTCTGAATCCGGCCGAGTGCTTATCTGGGAGTCTCTCCGGGGCTGCGCTTCCCACGCCAGGCCTGCTGCTTTCATCGTCTCTGGCATTCTGTCGCGGTTCGGAGCAGAGCGGTACTGCCTAAACCCCTTCTTCTCGCTGCGCAGTGTCGTCCGCATGGTCTTCCTGCTGCCATGGTCTGGACTTGGGCTGCGTGATACTTTGCTGGGGGGGACAGCCAGCGTCGGAGGTGCGGCAAAGGGGGAGGAGCGTGGTTTAGAACTCGTCTTCTTCCCTGTAGTCTCACTGCTCCGGCTGCTCGCTAATGGCGGCCGCGTAGGTATTGTTGGCGTAGCGCTGGGAAGTTCTGACATTTGCATTGGAGGTATGGTCTCGTCTCCGAGCCATGAGCCTTGTTTATCAGTCATTGTCTCTGGAGCACCTCTATTTTTTTCTAGGCGCTTCCTGCCACCATGGTCTGACTTCTCCTCGCTGGGTGAATCCTGCCCAAGATCCTGTCGGCTCCGCTTAAGCGCTTCCAGGAGGTCGACACGCTCTTTACATTGTCTCTCGAGTTCTCGCAGTGACTCGTACAGCGCTTTTTCAATTTCTGACTTGGGTGTATAATTGAACGGGAGTTTGTAGGCTTTGTAGTAGTTGATCTGGTCTAGCGCAGATTTCCAGGAACGCAGCGCCTCCGCCTCGTTACCCTGCAAAACAGAAGACAGTGAGCGAACGGCCGATGCACAGAAGACGGGGAGGGAGTGTACCTGGCCTTCAAAGAAAACGGCAGTGGAGCATTGAAGATAGCACTCATCATAGGTTTTTTGCATTGATGAGGCTGGTTTGCTCCGCATCATGATTGCTCAGTGTATCTCGTAGGAACATACTCGTCTCGATGAGAGGGACGATGCAGTGTTGACCTCGTTTACTCTCGTGCGAATTGCAAGTCTGCGCCTCAAAACATAACTGGAGTGACTTGTCGGGAGTGTGTCGAAGAAGGCATACAGCTGAGTTCAAACACAACACAGCCCGTTCCACTACGTCACCCATTTGGGCTGCCTCTGCGGCTTCCAGCCTCCAACTCAGGCGCCCGTGACAGCCACATGAATATGGGATCTACTCTATCTCGAGGTCGACGTTTTGGAGGACGAGCTCACACTGCTGAGCTGCAAGAATACACTAGATTAACAATTGTCCTGTCGTCTTTTGTAACTCGTGCAAACGACCACATTAACCCGGCACAGTGGCGCCCTTTTTCATTGCTGATCCCTCTGTCTATCAGATGACTGAACAAGAAAGAAAAAGTGATAGGCGCTCAAGCTGTCCCTTTTGTGATAGATATACAGTAGTATCCAACCCCTTACTGTGCCCATCTGGCATAACAAGCGCCAGAGCGCTGGTCTCTCCGATTTAGAACGCCTTTCGCATGCAGATGGCCGCCGCCGCTCTCAAAACCAAGGCCGGGCATAAGGCGCCCCCACAAACACCAGTTGCAGTGCGGATGTCGTGCAGTGTTCGGGCGCAGAAACATGGGTATCTTCATTAAGCCGAGAAGTTCGACCGAGAATGAAGGGATTCGGCCTGCCACCTCTCGGCCGGTAGGTATGCCGCAAGGCAAGAATATTCGGAAACCGAGTTTCAGCAGTGCAGTTCCTCAGAGCTTGCTGGTATGTGCCATCTGCTCCTCCCGTAAAGTGCGCTTGAAGTATGCCTTCGCCATTTCATACGATGACCTAGAGGGGTATATTTAGCCACGACCTCCAGAAATCTCCAACGGGCGCCTTACCAACAGATGGCTGTGCTTGGCATGGTGGTGATGATCCGTGGTCGCCAGCCCCTCATGAAGCCACGCCACCCAAACTCCTTTTTGATGATGGCGGCGGCATGGACTAGTCCTCGTACATTTCGAATCTCATCCTGCTGACTGAGTCCTCGTGTCTGTAGCAAAGTCTTGATCACGTCGAGCGGGGTGGTGAGACCGGCAGCGACCGCGCCAGCCAAGCCACCAGCCACGCAATGTGTAATCGGGTCATACTCTTTCCGCGGATTCATGACCTTGGACAACGACTCGTAGGCCATGAATTGAGTCGCCGTGAATGGCACCGTCATGCACAACGTCGTCGGGTAGGACAAGTAAAAGGCCGAGAATCCTTCGGTTTGGATGATTGAACGAGCGCAGTGTGTGATTGATCGATATGTCGAACCGTGGACTTGCATTCTCTGTTTGACAACTGCAGAGTGTTAGTGATCATTCTTCTATGCGGCAGCTCGTGTCTCGGGTCGCACCATCAAAGGGATTCATCAGAGCATCACTTGTAATTGTTGCGCAGGCTCCGCTGGCCGCTGTGAACTACGCATTAGCATCCGCTTCAACCGAGAATGACTTCCAAAGCTTCGTACCAGCAGCAAAGGGGTGATGCTTCCCATCTGCTCGGTTTCCACCGGCCATCTCTTTGATAACTTCATACGTGCCAAAATACACAGCGTGAGCAGGACCTGGACGAGAAGTCAGTCATGTCTGTATATGTCTGCAGCTCTTGGATGATGCACACCTGCTCCGACTATCACGCTTGTCACACCTCTCCATAACGTCCTCAGACCTTCTATTCGGTATATTGTAGATACTGCGTGAGATAGACCTGTGTAGAGGCCACCGGCCGAAGGGTTTATGATTTGCATCCGTGTCTAGAAACAATCTCAATGAGCCACTTCCTGGTCAGTGTGCGGGAGAGGTTGTCATACTTTCATTAAGTCCACCGGATACATCACAGTGTGTTCCTGCAATGCTATCAGCTTCCTGAACGGACATCATGGTAACCTCTTGGGGTTACGCACCGCAATGCCAGCGAATGCACCGGCCAACATGTTATGTCCCAGGCCATAGTTCGGAGGCAGAGCTTCGTATCTGCAAAAGTATCAATACCGGGCCGTTCACTCCGGAACTGCTGCAGAGACACCACATACTCGAACTCTTCGCCAGGTACTGCATCTGGGCTGCTCGATAGTGCCATATTCGCCGCGGGCAACGCCGCTGGGAATTTGGCTGACGCCGCCACGATTGGAGTTGTATGGATCGCTCTCTTTCTCCCGGGGGCGGCGACGAAGACGGTGTCGCCCACAGCACAGCTGCAGTTCCGATCGGAATCTCTCTCGGTTGCAGTCAGAGATTCGCGGAGGAGAGGAGATCAATAGAGAGAGAGAGGGCTGGCTAAGGGGAAACTAGTAGCCGATGCAATGGCAGTCAGAGACACGGCGAGGCCTGCGCAGGACAATCAGATCCGCCGCCTCTCGAGAATTTGTTCACCGTGCTACGGATAACTTTTGGCAGGGTTAGACCTTAGCTAAAAGAGTGGTTACTGGCTGGCTCCCGTCAATCATGACGCTTTGCTGGCTGCCACAGTGCCACACAAGCCTTAGGAGCCCGCGGCGCCACCACTCGCTTCCCTCCGCGGCCTCCCCGGCTGGTAGTTCCAGGGGAGCCCTCCGACCTCGCTGGTGTTCTCTCAATCTGGCTTGGGCTCGCTACATAAACGGTGACAGTGACTCTTGGGTTTCCTGACCTTTCCGTCCGACCCCCAAGTCACAGTAACGCCGGAGTGTCTTTTAAAAAGTTTTTCGATGCTGAGCAACTTGCCCGCCTAGCATCCCATACATCGATCCTGTAATAGTAGGTTTCCACGGTCTTAGCATGGACGCAGAGCGTCTCCTGGGGTTAGTTGCCTAAGGTTCCGTGCATAAGATCACTGGTAGCGTTTTATGCACTGAGTGGAACATTCAGCCCCAGGGAATAATAATGGGCAATATTTGCATTTCCCATTCTTGGTAATCTCCTTGCTCTGTTCAACATCGGCTCCAGTCGTGATGGCCACACAGCTTGCTGGTAAAGAGGACGGATACTCCTGCACAAATGAATTCTCAACCTCCTTATGCCTTCAACGCCGTCTACAGTCCAGTGTCCTGTCATCAAGTGTAAAGCTCCCCGATTTGAAGTGCCATTCTCACGACTATGCATCCAAATAGCCCGTCGCTGATAAACGCCTTGCTATCTGATATGAAACGCACCGACTGCCTTGGTCAACTTTGCACAATACTGATCTTCTCGGAGTAAATCACAAGTCAACGATGAACTTCCACTGGTCTACAAAAAAATGTCAGCATTGCCTCACACCAAGCTCGTGCATCCCGTACCTTTCTTCAAATTCTCCGCTGTGTCGCTGAGCAAGATTTCGCGTCTGCGGTTGCAATAGGTCGTTTTGTCCAGGATCTCAACCTTCAGGCTGCCAAGTTCATTTACTGGCTTCTCAAACATTTGGCTGAGATTCTCAACAGCCATCTCCAGGTCTTTCTGGTTGTCCTCAAAGATCTCGGTCATGTTGTTTCGTTGTAGGTAAAAGGCGAACGCATAGGTCCATTTTAAAGTCTGGCGGCAAGCTTGCAGGGCCTTGGATGCGGTGTCAAGGAACTGTACCTCGATCCAGGACATGTTTGACTGCGTTTGGAGGCTGGTCATTTTCTTCTCCGTTTTGATCCACAAGTCCTTGTCCAACTTGGCAGATTGTTCGTGGTTAGCGTAGCGATTGTAGTAATGCAGGTATCGTTCGAGGGAATGTCGGGAACGTGCCTGGGCATCGCGTGCGTCGGCTCCGGACTTCTCTTCAAATCGATTGCAGTTGTACCAGCTTGTTCCATGTTCGGACCAGGGGCCCATACACATCCAACAAAACTCGTGCTTGCATTTCCGACAAGTCATATGGTTGCAGCCTCCATTCTTCTCGATGGTCGACCTACACTTGGGACATTCCTTCGTGTTGGCGGAGATCCAGTTGGAGGTTTCCGAATCATCCTCGCACTTCTTCAGCCATTGCTTGACCAGAGAACAAGGAGCTGGACGATGATCCGATAGGGAGCATCCAAAGCAAAAACTGTGGTCATATGCGCATCGAACTGTTGGGACGATGTGATTCAGATCGCGCTTCTTGACCGCACACTCCACAGCATATTCACACTCTGGCGCCGGACACCACTTCAGGTTATCTTTGTCATCCACATAGGTTCTGGTAAGGAGCACTTCGTATCGGTCCTGAATGCTCGGGTCGACCAGTAACTTCAAGGATTTGGAATCCACAATACGATGACAACCGTCGAAAGGACATTCGATTCTGGCAGCTTCACCTTCCTCTTTAACTTTCTGCGTCAGATAGTGAGAGTAGCAGCCGACGCAATATCGGTGACCACACTTCATAGCGTACGTTTGCATCGTGGGGTCATCTTCATAACAAATCTCGCATGTAAAGCCCTTTACAGTCTTTGTTTTTGGTGACGCTGCCAATGTTGGACCCAAGCCTGCAGCCTCGAGGACTTGTTCGGGGTTATCCATGTAGGATTCAATCAGTTTCTCTTTGTTCCATCTCATGTAGCGTAGGAGGATTGCGGCTTGTTCAGGCGGTAGTTCTATGATTGAAGACACTTCATTAAACTGACGTTCTTGGTGGGAGTGTATATCTTTGGGACTTAGGATTCTGTAATCGACTTCGTAGGGTTTCTGTGGGTTTGCAAGGATGTCCTTTTCGTAGCCGAATCCATTATCATGATCATGATCAAAGTCTATCATTTGTCAGCGCATGTATCTTAGAGAGGGGTCTCGTATGGGGGTTGTGCAAGATCCACGTACCACCACTTAGGCTCCCGATATCACTATCTTGTGTGCCTTCATCGAAATCGATCTCATCACCGCTAGGCGGCTCAGACATGAACTCATCTTCAGAGTCCATCTCCCGCAAGGACGGCGAGCCGTGCTCTGTAATGGGGGTCGAGGGACCCTGTACCCGGGTGAAGGATGTCCTGTGGGATTTCAGAGAGTCTTGTCTCAACGCGTCACTGACGCACTCCTCGGCCTTTCTTTTCTTCGCTTGAGGTTTCGTCGTGGCTCGTGGTAACGGCAGCTGTGTCTCCAGATGAGACGACAGGCTGCGGGTAGAGATGGTACGGAGTGATCCTGATCTCGAGACGGTGACGGGGTTCCCTGAATGGGCGAACAGGTGCACGGACTCGCTCGAAGGCCAGGGGCAGGCAGTGGTTTCAATCACGAAGTGTAGAACCACATATGAAGGCACGCAAGGGAGAAGGACAATTGGTTGAGTGTAAGAGAGTGTAAGAAGGGCTTAGAACCAGGGCAGTCGGCACTGACCGTCCGGAATCGTTCCAGGTTCATGACTGATGGCTGTGGTGGCGGCGTCACGGCCGGTCCGGACATCCTTCCCCGTCATCAACTACTGGTGCCCGTCGGCTATTATCACGTGACTGAGTATGCTGCTTCTACTCAAACTGGATGCGTTGCTCCTTTGCGGTCTATCTGGCAGCCACCGTCTAGATGACCGTCTGCGCTCACGCCTTTATTCGTCTTCTTCCTCGCTCCCACTTTCACTTTCACTCTCGCTCTCGGCGTTCTCGAGCCATTCGATGAATGGGGCACTCTGTTGCCTGACTGCAGCCAAGTCAGGATCACTGCTCGATCTTTCGTCCGCCCACCAGTCAGCGAATGCTTCCTCGCCAAATATCTCAAGGTCATAAAGATCTTTAATCACGAACAAGAGCGTCTTCCCGCCCTCTCTCCGCCGAGTCAGATCCCTCTGAGTATCCAGCAGGAATGCCACCTGCGCTTCGATTGCCTGATCTGCTCCTTTTCTGCGGATGAGTGTATTGTATGCGGTGAGAGCTTGTCTTGTAGCTTCGGCGGGGGACACCCCGGACTCGATCTGGCCGTGTATATGCTTCATCAAGGCGACTGCAACAGCTTTGCGAACCTGAGTCTCGTCCGCACCTCCACTGAACCTTAAGCCCATGAGTTCGCTGAGCATATCATCCGCTTGTTTTCCCTCCTGCATTCGCTGTACAAGAATTGCCACTGTATCATGCTGGAATCTATCAGTAGGGTCGTCATCGGACATCGAGGTCGCAAAGCTTTGACTTCTTGATCCGCCTTTCGAAGAGAACTCATCTTCTGAGAGGTCGGAGTCCAAAGTGGATAGTGAGGCTGCGAATTCCGGCTTCTCGTATATCAGTCTGGACGCCCTCGAACCCCAGTAGTCATCCTCTTCATTATCAATATATGCATGGCCTTCACCTGCATCTCCACCAACGAGCGCATCATTCTTCGGCCCGTATGCTGGTTCCCCCTGCGGGTTGCAAATCCTAGAACCAGCAGGTACAATTGTTCCGGGTGCTACTTTGACACCATAGGAGATCAGGGCACCTTCCCCAATGGTGCAGCCGTCCCCTATAAATGCCTCGTTTCCGATGATCGCCCGTAAAATTTTGACATTGTTCCCAATGGTAGCATCATCCCAGATGTAGGCACCGTCAAGGCTTGTGCCTTTGCCGATCTGGCACCGTTGACCAACCACACTGTTTTTAATATCACAACGAGTGCCAATGCTACTACCAGGGCCAACGATAGATCCTGGTCCAAGTTTGGTAGATCTCGCTGTAATCACTGCCCGATCAACAACGTATCCCCCCTGAGAACGGTGGTAGTGGGTGTCGCCAAAAACATTGTTCTCGACGGCAAGGGATGTCACCAGGCCGCGCTGAAAGTCTTGAGAGATTGCATTATAAAACCAGAAGTCGGCAGCCCTCGAGGCATAATGGTCCTGGACAATGTATGTGTGAATTGTCTTGCCATTCAACTCATAATCCTTCAATACGCCAAAAAGAAAGTCCTTTCGAGGTGCTTGATTGTCGAAATTGTCCGACCAGAGACTGAGCACGTCTGGTGTGCAAATGTCTAGCCTGCAATCAATCAAATCCTGTCTGACATCGGTTTCTGATGACTTCAGAATCTCTGGATCAATGTGGGCGGTGAATTGAGTGCCGGGGAATGATTCTTCGTAGTGTAGGCATCTATCTTTGGTTGGGTCGAGGACGAATGTGGGCACAATCCCACTCCCGTAATCGTAGGCACCCGGTCCGGCCTCTCTTAGAATCATGGTCATGATGGCATTCTTATCTTTCTCTCTTCGGTTCTTGTGCTGGCGCAATGCTGGTTCGATCGGGAAGTTGGAGACGATATCACCGCTCACGACGATGAAGTCACCGGCGATTAGGTGCTTTTGGTCCAAATCTCTCATGATATCACCCACTGAGCTCGCGATACATCGCAGGATGGCGAGGCTGTCAAAAGGCGAGTTGGACGACTTCCAGCGAGACGCTTCAAGATATGTTTCCACCTGATCGGCATGAGCACCCGGGTAGATGTAAACAAGCTGTACACCGGCACTAGCAAGATATTCCAGGGTGTAGTCAATCAAGGGCACATTGGCAAGCGGGAGCAGACATCTCGGTCTCTCCAGCGTGAACGGGGCAAACCTCGTCTCGAAACTATCAGCCACAATGACTGCAGCCAAAGGCTCCTCTTTGCTGTCATCTCCCGACCTGCCCTTCCCTCCGGCAGACTTCTGATTCTTGGGCGGCATTGCAAATTTGGTGTGTTTGCTCCAGCAAAACGAGGAATCGAAAAGCAGTTGTGTTGCTGGTTGATGTCTTGTCAGGGTCCGATCAAGCAAAGAAATTCGAATTGCATATCCTGAGGTTGCGAGGGCGCTTGATGCATGTCGTTCTCTTCATGGATCAATGCATCGCACTACTGACAATAGATCGAGATGCAGGATGACTAGTTGGTCACTTCTGAGTGGTTGCACTTTCGCAGTCGGACCCCAGCAAGAGATCTGATGAGATGAGTCGTGCAATGGCCGGTATGGCGCCAAGGCGAGGTTGCGAAGGGAAAATTATGATGAGCGAGACCAAGGGGGTCGTTAGTCGTAGTAAAGCTTCTGCGTCATCGTGGCCGAGGGGTGCCTGCGCCTGCGCCTGCGCCTGCACCAGAGATTAACAACATTATTCTATCCTCTAAACAACGCCTGTGTTGGACCCAATTTGGTCACGGCAGAGTGTACCACTACGATCACTCCTACAGTTCAACCATCCCTCCTTGCACCCGGATTCTCTTGTGTGCTCACTGCGCGTCCTTCTCCAGGTTATCGTCAGTGCTTATCCCCTCAGTACGGTTTGCAGTGCAAGACTAAGACTAGTATTAGACATCATCATCCCCTGGCCTGTCTGCCTCATACAAGTGCATCATGTCGCGAATATCGAAAGACTCCCAAGGTGCCAACCGGAACATGGACCTAGACCCCAAATACGACGACTATGACTTTCCCACCACCGCCCCCGAGTCACAGCCGGGACATCCAGGCCACACGACAAAGGAGCAAGATGCCCAGGTTTACCAGCTCAGAGCAATGCTGGAACAAGAAGGCTACAAAGAAAGACTGGACACCTTGACCTTGCTGCGGTTCCTTAGAGCACGCAAATTCAACGTTGAGGCGGCCAAGCAAATGTACCAATCACTGAAAGTATTATCATTTGTGTTCAGTACTGATGGAGCTACAGGTTCATAAAGAACGAGCAATGGCGAAAGGAATTTGGTGTGGAGGACCTCGTCCGCAACTTTGACTACACGGAGCGACCGCTGGTGTTCCAGTACTACCCCCAGTACTACCACAAGACGGATAAGGTGAGGACCCCTGCATCTCCCCCTAGTATCCTCCTTGACCTGCAACATTGCTTACAAACGTGCACAGGATGGTCGACCTGTTTACATCGAGCAATACGCCAAAATCGACCTGACCGCCATGTACAAGATTACCACCGCAGAACGCATGATCCAGAACCTGGTTGTGGAGTACGAGAAGGTCGCCGACCCACGTCTTCCTGCCTGCAGTCGCAAAGCTGGCAAGCTCCTAGAGACCTGTTGCACTATCATGGACATGAAGGGTGTCGGTGTGAGCAAAATCCCGTCCGTTTACGGCTATCTTAAGTCGGTCAGCGCCATCTCTCAGGATTACTATCCGGAGAGACTGGGCAAATTGTACATCATCAACGCACCTTGGGGTTTCAGCAGCGTGTTCAACTTCATCAAGGGCTTTCTCGACCCAATCACTGTCGCCAAAATCCACGTGCTTGGTTCTACCTATCAGGCAGAACTCCTGAAGCAAGTGCCTCCGGAGAATCTCCCAAAACAACTGGGCGGGACCTGTGAGTGCGAGGGCGGGTGCGAATATAGCGACGAGGGTCCTTGGAAAGATCCTACGTGGTCGAGGCCGCCGAAGTGGGCGAGGCAAGATCCTGTCACGGGCAAGGACGCTGCGAACGCTGTCCAACCGGCGCCCACTGACGGTGCTCAGGACCCCTTAACCGTAGATAAGCCTGCCCCAGCGTCGGCGCCGGCCGAGGCCGAGAATATTCCTGGCGAGGGACGCCCAGTGTCGTAAGTGCTGAGCCTAAAGATCGATGGATCGGACCGGAATCGAGAGTCGAGACTCGAGAGGTTGAAGAACAATATGGACAGCTATGCTTGTGCCAGGCAAAGTCAGAGGGAAAATGCTGATTATATTTCTGGAGCAACCTCGTGGAACGCTTTTGATGTATCCAGATGTGTTCTGGGCATGATGCTGGTATCTAGCGAGAGGCTCTACTGGCATCGCTGACTGTTTGCCTCGATCTCTTACAGTGAGGTACATATGTTGAGCCGGGGTTGGCTCCATAGAGCACGATGATCGGTTGATTCTAAAGAAGCGACACCAGGGGGGAATAAGGGTTTGAATTTTCCCGCCTCTGTGATGTCTCATCAATCTTTGCTATCTTTCTCCTCTTTGGGGGCATCTAGAGGTCCGATCCTGCGCCGGTGATCGCATTCCCCCCTGCCCACTTTGCCTCGTTGCATTCATCGCCGTGGCAATCTTGGTGATTGCTTCCGTCTGTAGAGTACTTCAACGAGAACGACGCAATTGCGTACCGTGCTCCACGCAGTAGCCACATGCGCAGATTCGCCTGTTTTCGGGGTGGTGTGCAACAGATCTCGCCACCAACGATTGCTGGAAACAAGGAGTCTTGCGAGCGACATTTCCGTCCCAATCGACCAGGACAACAAAGTTAGCGGCCCCCCCTAAAATGGCCGATGAAGGTCTATGATTGGGCGGGTCCCATCATGCAGCCTCCAACGCGCTGTCCTGGCGCAGAGGCGACAGAACGCAGTCGTTTTTGATTCTAGGCACAGCGGAAATAGAATCGAGTAGATGGGCGCGGTCAGGCTCAGTCTGCTGATGACCCAGATGCCTGTTTGGAGGCATTGGGGCATTGGCAAGATCCTCACTCAAACTCCATAGCCACGTTTCTCGCCCGTTGGACCTTGCCCACTGTCTCTGTCAGGCTGGCACGGCCATACAGCGAAGGGCCAGAATTAGAATCGGCCTCGCTGGCTGCGAGACCTGCCAGTGCAACCAGTTCGCCAGTTGCCCGTTCGTACATAGCCTTGACATCTTCGTGCCACCCCTCTCGCAGCGGCTTCAGCTGCAAGCCAGCGTCTGAGATGCTCGTTCCCTTCTCGCGCAACTCCAACATCTGAGCCTGGAACTCTTCTTCCTCTGCAGCGAGTTGCGCCGTCAAGCTGTCGCGATATTCGGCCGCGCCCTGCTTCGGTGCGGTCCTTCTTAACCGACTCACCTGAGCCGTCAATGCTTCCAGCTCGCCGTATAGCCCTGCAACCTTGGCCTGGAGTCGAGTGTCGTAGGCCTCATATACAAAGTCAATCCCTTCCAGCGGTTCGCCCGGATGCGCCTTTGTAGTCGTCGTGCTCGTCAGAATCGGGAAGGAAGTCGCATCCATGCCGTTGACCGTGATATTGTGACTTGCACCCTCCCATGTCCTGGTCATGAACGCGTCGACGAGCTGCTGGACACGGGCGCGTAGTGGATCTTCCGGTTCCTGTGCCTGGTCTGCTTCTGCCCTACCCGTCGACGCTGGTCCTCGGCCATTATTCCCTCCTGAGTCAACCCCATCTAGGGAGATGACTGTCGCAGGCTGCGCTGAGACGACGGCAGTCTGTTGCGCTGCCGAGAGTGGAAAATGAAGGTCGAGTTTCTCCTTCGCGGACGCGACCAGATTCGCTTGGAGGAATGTGAGGTCGAGAGGGGACTGTAGTTCGATCTTGCGATGGTGTGAGTCGGGTATGCGATGAGGGTGAACATTGGTCTCTTGCTCCATCTCGGAGAGAGGGGTTATGAGTCTGTACGGTGTGCGCAGAATTGTATGCTGCCATCCAAACCGTGCAGTTGTCGCTGGCTCGTAGTAATACCGAGTAAACAAGCGGGAATGGATCAAGTCGGTTTAGCGTTCCTAGCTCGGGCATGTCATTGGTTCAGCCAACGCCCTCCAGACTTATTCGCCATCGAGTGCCATCTTGGGTTGCAGAACTCCACGAGGAGACAAAGTTGTTAGTAAACTCGACCTTACAGAGATTTGAAATACAAATACTCGGGGTGCAACCGTCAAGTAGTATGCTTGGATTGGAATTTGCCAATGAACTCTGGCGACCCCATGGATGACGCTGATTGCCGGGAAGATGTAGGCAAACTTACTACACAGAAAAGGGCCAAACTAAAAAGGGCCAAACTAGGACATTTGCAAGGGGGCTGCGATTACGTTTCCGAGCACAAGACGGACGTGAGTGGGCAACTAGGATAGTCTGAGAGCAGGAAGAGAAGAAACGTCAAAATGTATGGAGACATTCTTTGACTCAACCAGCGCTGAGGATAGCTGCCATATTCCATTGTCTAGCTATTTGCTGTGCCTGAGTCATTCTCCAGCCGGGCCGTTTGAGCAGTTCTGTGCGCATAGCCTACTTGGACTCATCAAAGACGTATGTCAAGTGGCAGCGACCACAGTATTGGCGGTTGTGCATGGCAGCCATGAAGACACCAGCGCCACATTCCTTGGTCGGGCACTCGCGTCTCAGGCGTTCAATCTTGCCGTCGCCATCGACCTTGTAGTACTTGAGCACGGCCAATTTGGTCTTCTTGCGCTTGTGCTTGATCTTCTTGGGCGTGGTGTAAACCTTCTTCTTGCGCTTCTTCGCGCCGCCACGAAGGCGCAAGACCAGGTGCAGAGTCGACTCCTTCTGGATGTTGTAGTCGGAGAGAGTGCGCCCATCCTCGAGTTGCTTGCCGGCGAAGATCAGGCGCTGCTGGTCGGGGGGGATGCCTTCCTTGTCTAGAAGGATATAGTGAGCCCAAAGTCCCTCAAGGAAGCGCGAGCAAGGTCGGCACTCAACAACGTACCTTGGATCTTGGACTTGACATTGTCAATGGTGTCAGAAGACTCCACCTCAAGGGTGATAGTCTTGCCCGTGAGGGTCTTGACGAAGATCTGCATGTTGAAGATCTAGAGAACAGTTGCCATGGTCAGTCCTGGTTTCGCACGGGGGGTGGCGATGCTTCAGCGTCAGGATGGGATCTAGGACGGTCCAGGAGAAGGCAGAAGAGTAGAAGGGTAAAAGGCAGGAGGGGGTCTACTCACCTAGACAAGAATTGTCTTCCTCAATCTTCTTTATGCAGAAGGGCTGGCAAAGACGAAAAGGAAGTGGAAGAGCGATGTGCAGTGGGAATTTCAAAGCCGGCCGTGTGGCTTGCCAAGGATTTTGGTGCCAAGGACTTGAGTTGAAAGTTGAAAGTGAAAATCTTATCTAATCTGACCATCACGTGCTGTGTAAGGCCTGAGCTTTGGCGCTTACCCGAACTTGAAGTTGCAGACGATAGTGGCTGCAGTTGCTCCGCCAACAGCCCGTGTTGACGAGCTTCTTGCGAACTCACCTGAGGTACCTGCCGCCGTGACGACGAACACTCTACTTCTACCCTGCCGTCAACACCCTCGCCTCTCCTCCATCCTCCCTCACATATCACATACCATACCCTCTAGACCAAGTCTAACACCGTCGAGAGAACAAGACCCTACAAAAGCCTATCGAGAAGCCTCTCGGTCCCGAGTTCTGACCTACCACTGTGCTCGCCCGAGAGGGCCCCTTCCCTTATCCAAGAAAGTCGCAAGCATCGTCTGCGACTGGTGAAAGCTAGAGAGAAGAAGACCGTTGCCCGGTCCGCAGCCCATTGCGCTGCGTGAGGTGAGTGAGATCAAAATGCAAAGCCGAAGGAATACAAAGCAGAGAAACTAATTGTACCTCCCATGCAAAGTCTCGAACCACTGAAGGAACCATTAACCGGAAATTACCACGACACCTTCGACAAGACACCATTCGAACTCATCTCGCCCAAGATGATGTCCAATCCACCTTCATCTCTTCAGCAACGACACAGGCTACATCGGAGGCAGAACTCGACGCCCGTTGTAGCCTTCGAAGCCATGAAGGTCAGCACCAACATGCTGCCACAACGCCAAAATATGCACAGAAGAGGACAATCAGTTGATCAACAACGAAGTCCCATTCGCAAACAGCAGCATGGCAGTGCGGTAAGTATGACTAACCTAGGACCAATCCACGGACAACAGATTTTGCGAGAAGCGCAGCAGCAAAAAATAGCAAGACCGGGCCAGCAACAACAAAACAACACACCCTTGGACTTACCAATCTCACCCGAGTGCGGTATATATACGGCCTCTCCCAACTCAATGCCAGGGACGCCGTACGAAAACATGACAATGAATGGATTCATGCCTCAGAACGCTCAGGGCATTGATTACTCACATTCACAACAGTTCTTCTCCGGTCTGAACATGTCAATGCAGCATGGGATCTCAAACATGGCGCTGATGGACGAGAACAATCCACAGTATTTTCAGGATACTCACATTATCCATTCCCAGCCCAGCAGAGGACTCGCGATAGACACTCGGAGAATGTCGCAACCGGATCTGCGAGTACAGACTCAGTTACGACCGCATACCCCATCACATCAAATCCAGACTGGTGAGTTGAATCTCCCGTATTTTGGCCCTCTCCGTTAGAAGACATACTGACTTTGGGCAGCACAATTTCCTCTCACGCCTCCGTTCAGCCAGCATACCCCAGCGGTACAATATTCACGATCACTCCAAGCATCACCTTCATTGCAGTCACCGTATCCAATCCCGGTAGCGCGAGGAAGATCTCTTCAAGAGATCATCGAGAACGAAGAGTTCAAGCATGACTATATGGCAACAGCTAATGGTTCATCGTTCGAGATGGCTGAAATGCCAGTCCCAGAGTCTCGGCGTCGAGTTCGAACTCCGCCATCGCGCCTCCAGGAAGGATCGGTGAATGTCAAGTTGGAGTCCGCGCCAGTCAACTACGAGCTGGGCTTCGGCCAGGATGCAGGATTCCACATGCCCAAGCTCGCAAACCAACCTGTACCAGATCTGAGTCCCGAGCGAGTTGCTGCTGGCAGCAGTTCTCCGGGAAGACCAGCTCTGTCACCTCGCCGCATGTCAATTTCAGATCTGAACCTGGAACCGGGTATAGAGGCTTCAATCGAAGAAACAAGCGTCACATTGGACGACATTGCTCAATTCATTGAAGGGCCAGATCCCGCCGACAACAAGTGGATTTGCAAGTACGACGACTGCAACAAGAGATTTGGCCGGAAGGAAAACATCAAGTCCCACGTTCAGACCCATCTCGGTGATCGGCAGTTTCGATGCGGTCACTGCAAGAAATGCTTCGTCCGAGGCCACGACTTGAAACGTCACGCCAAGATCCACACTGGAAGCAAGCCATACCCTTGCCTATGTGGTAACTCCTTTGCCCGTCATGATGCCTTGACTAGGCATCGGCAGCGCGGAATGTGTATCGGTGCTTTTGACGGCGTCGTCAAGAAAGTAATCAAGCGTGGCAGACCCAGAAAACACAGACCGGAGATGGAGGAGCGCCTCGACAAAGCCGGCCGAACAAGGCAGCAGACCAGTGAGGCGCGAGATGCCTATGCCTCCTCGGCATCAAGTTGTTCCCTCTCCAGTTGGGGATCACCGCCGACGGAAAACATGGACAACCTAAGCATTCGGGGCTCATCGCCGATTGAAAACATGGCTCTTTTCGGCATGCCGCAACAGAACAGCATGAACATGGATCAGATGATGAGCTTCCCGCCTGACACCTTCTCTTTCACCCCACCAGCTAGTCCAGGCTATTCGACAGGCAACAAACCCAGTCCCTTATACAGGGAGCTAACGCCGGCAGACCTAGGCGATATTCCAGAGCTCCAGCACGACGCTGAGTCGCAACTCCTGCCCGACCTTCCGACCATGGACCAGAGCCTACCACTGATGAGCACCGTCAACGGCTACTCGGGGCAAAGTCTCCCCAGTCTATCACATTCCAGCTCCTCTCCAGCCGCTGACATGGTGGCGTTCGACTTCTCCAGCCTGCCTACAGACTCTTCGGTCAGCATGTCCTCCTCACAGCTACCGACCAAGCTAGACTCGGAGCGGAACGAGTTCGATACATTCCTTGACTACGGAGGGATGGAAATGGGGTTAGATTCTTCGGCTCAAGATTTCTTTAACATTTGAAGCGACCTCGCCCAAAACTTGTGATGACGAAACGGTAAATCTGGAAATTGTCAATGTCGTTGGGAGCTCTTCAATGCCAATTGGATGTTTTGATGCCGCCCATGTACTGTAAACTAGCCAACGGATGAAAGCGTTATTGATGAGGCGAACGGGTGGGCTTGGACAAGGACAAATGGTATCAATGTCATTGGACTCGAATGATTGTATGGGGAATGATAGCGTGGAGACAGGAGCTTGGAATGATAATATGTGGGATCGGTTCTTTGGTTGGGGATCTGCCTGGGCTCGAATTGGGTCTCTCTTGTCACAATGCGTTGGTTTTCGCACATTGCACTTTCATGGACCCTGGTGGTCGGGGACGGGACTGTACATTCCTTCTTGACCAGTTTTTACACTCACTCCTTTGACCCATTTCGGCGGAGCGCCGACTTGGACGGCGAGCCTGCACTTTCCTTGCTTCTGCCTCGCTTTCACCTCTGGGGTTGAAAGTGAGGCAAGCGGAAATTGGGCAGACCGCAAGCGAGGTGGAACACATTCTTTTGTCGAGTCAGGTCACTTTGGCTTCGGGGTGGGACTCTGTTTTGTGGCCGACTAGGCTCACATGTCATATCCGGTGGCGTGGCCGATCGGTCTTTTGGATCTTCAGGTCTGTGCCGGGCGACCTTGAAATGAAAGGGAGAAGGCGGATCGACAATGCTGGAAATTCCTGACTCGGCGGCAATGTCTAGGTAAATCATGTCAGGGCTTCCAGAGGTGTACCCTCGGTCAGTCTTTGATGAGGTTCAAGGCAGGACCACAGTCGGCGGGTTTCCGGTTCTTCTTCCAAAGACCATGGTCAAGCAGCAGGCAGAGTGACTGTGACCTAGTCGTGGGCGCCTTAGTCCTCAAGTACAGGTACCCAAGCGAGATAGTACAAATACCATGACGATTTAGCAATGCCAGAGACCAATGCTGCCCGCCGCGGCTCGCTAGCTGTATCCTATAATCCTGCTGTGAGGCTATTTCTTCCTTCACCCCAAATGCATTCGACTCTGTCCAGCCACATAGAAGGACCGTGACCCTGAAGGCGTCCAGCACGGTTGTGAACCCAATGGCCTCGCGGTGGAGGCCACGATACATGAGACGTGAATCTGTATTTGGCGGAACGAACCAAATCTGGTGAATGCCCTAATGCTGGGCTCTGGCAACCATCAACTCCTTTTCTGACGTACAGGAGTTCACCAAGGTGAAGATTTTCTGACATACAAGACTAGCCGTTTTCATTGAAGGGTGAGGCTGGTTGAATGTGGAAGGTTGCCTCGCTCGGACGCGATGGCTTCTCGCCTGGTCAGTTAGAAAATATTCCCTGAGTGCAATCCATCTAGTAGATACACCGCGGTAGGTGCGCGGAACATCCTGTCGGGGCCTAAGCCTCGCGTTCAGGGGCTGTTTCGGGCATCATTGCCGCGGCTTAGATTTCGTGCATGAGTCTGTGACGGGCGGGTTATTGGAGACGACCGCTGTGCCACTATCTAAAAGATCTGCAACACCATCAGCGTGACCATGTTCGATCTTTAGGACTCCAAGGAGCAGGAATATGGAAGAGTTGCTGCGAAGAAGCCACCGCATCCGAAGGTGTATCCGACAATGATCGCCTGACACTGCCAAGTCGGGACGACTCCAATGCCTCAGGTCCTAAGTCATCCATGTGATCATATAGGGTGTCATGACTTGAGCTGATCGGTATCCTGCTCACTGCCTAAAACTTAGACTCGAACCTGACCAAGATTGAATTGAACAACGCTGGCCTGGGCATGACAGAAACGGCAGGCCCTCACGTCGAGTATGAATGACCGACTCAGCAAATCCCGCAATGAGCGCCATCAGGAAGATAGAGAACTGAATCGAATGACGCCGGCGTTGCAGATCACAAATAGTGAGGCAGAGACCAACCGGGCACACTAACGTGAATTTGAAACGTCGCTTGTCGGACACCAGTCCCTGAACGTGCAAAAGCCAGATACCGTAAGGATCTCCAAATGGGCGGCAGTTTAGTCAATGATAGTCGCCTTCCCAGCATACTGGTGACGACGTGAGGACTCTAGAAGCGTGTGGCAGGTCGATTCGCAGTGTAGATCAATGCACAATCAACTTCAACTGAGATCTTCGGCCCCAATGCATAAAACGAGCCAAAAGACAAGGGGTATAGCTACCCAGCCCAATTATGTGCCCAACGCATAGTCTTGCTCACGGCCATAATGGGCGCTGTAGGTTCAACTGAGGTGGCAAGTCAATTTCACTGCCGGCTGTACATCCTCTGCCGTCATGCGAGGCAGGGAGATTGGAAAGTTCGGCGGTGGACAATATCGAATCGACCGCACATAGAACAATGTCGATATTGGACTGCTCTCCATTCGGCCTGCGGCTGCGAGTCTGAACTAGATGAAGAGTTTGGCGTTTCGTCCACCTTCCGGCACAGCCTTGTTGCCTATGATTGGTCAACCAGTGATAACTGGCCTGGCACCCTTGGGCACAAGTCCACCATCACAGCGGCCCAAATGTTGGCTAAGCGAATGTTGCCCTGTGGCCTGCCTCGTTTGGATACCGACGTATCAGACCCCGGGCTCAAAGCTATGTACTCCGTACCGACGAAACGAGAAGCCCCAGGTAAGGTTGGTGAGGTGACGTGGATGGCTGACAATGAGCGGGCCGGCTTCTTAGAGACCGACCGATATCAACGCCTGATGCGAAATGTGACGCCATGGAAAGTACTCCGTACTCGTACAGGCTTCTTCTGCCGTCTCTATGCCCTGTCTTCAACGCTGAAGCTCCACACTCGAAACAAAGGAACTAGTTCAACCTTAATCATTGAAAATCGGGAATTCCAGCCTCTCTGATATCGGCTTGAGAATAAATGCGGCCAACCATGCGTCATGAACACCGAAGACCTAGGAGTTTCTGACTCCGTTGTTCGAGAGCACCAGTCGAGTGCGATCAAGCCATCCTCGCGTAGGTAGCAGGATGCAAAATTCAGAATGTCGCCACCTCTGACAGGTCAGGGAAGACCGGGCTGCCGTGGAAACCAATGAAGCTCCATTAGCAGGCGCCATCTGTGGAATTGCGAATTTGAGACAGAAAGAGGTAGTACGAGAATGAAACCTTCGCTGCAACCCCTCAAGACTCTAGGTCCCAATCTGACGACAAGGACGCGGTGTAATTGTCCACGTGTGCCAACAGGAAAATGGGTATAGTGATCAGCCAGACAGGGAGGGCGGTGCTGCGGCTGCGTTCGCGTTACGCTGAGCGGTGTGAGGACAGGTCTACTCTTTGCCTGGGGTCGTCTGCATGGCAACCCACGGCAATGCATAGTGCAGTGGTGCATCAAGACGTGCAGCTGTCTGTCAGCTTCTGCATGCGCTGCGGCAGCACCCCACTGCTGAGGCTCGCCCCGCGCTTGGGGGATAATTCTATGCAGCGCTGATCGATGTACTCCGTAGTTGCCCTAGAGACGAGACAAGAACTGTCTTGCAACCCGACAGGGAGGTGCGAAAGAAGTCTGCCGATCAAATACCCCTTTCTTCGAATGTCAAGCAGTGATCTTGTTTGCCACCCGGGATGATCATACTCGGTTGATGGCCCGCGTGGCCATGTAAGGGCGAGGTGGGTAGCGGCGGTACTCGCTGTCTCCTGCGAGTGGAACACGGTGTAGAGGACTAAACGGCGGATGGCCCAATGGCGAGGCCGAGGGGGACGTGGTAGAGATCTTGCGGGTGGAGATATTGTTGAGCCAGGCCATGGTGGAATGCCAGATGCTGAACGTATGGATGAGGTCGCTGGATCGAAGGTGGATGAATGATGGGATGATGCTGAGGGAGTCAAAGTGAGGCGAAGGGAGGCGTCTGGCTGCGCCTGCGTTGATTGGCGGGGCATCCCTGCCCACCTCAGCCACCCGAGCAGCGCCGGTCAAAGACACCAAAGACAAGGCAACCATTAGAGTGGGATTTCTTTACAGCGAACATCAGAGCCATCCTTCTTCCTGCCCGTGGGCTTGCACTGCACCGAAACTCCGTTGCTTCTGGGCTAAGACAGTCGTAATTGGCCAAAGCCGTTCTCCCACCGGACCCCTCCCGCTGAAAGCCTTATAAGATCATGCTCGAGGCTGCTGCTGAACGCGGTTTATCCTCCTCTCCGTGGTAAGGACTCGACAGCAATAGACATCATCCAGCAAATCCAAGTTCACGTCCAAGGCCGTCGTCATCGCTTCCTTCATACGTTTTGTGACTGCTGTACAGCGCCCTTGCCACCAATGCCTCAGCCCGCAGGTTCGACCCAGGAATACTGGCTGCCAGGCTATGGCCTCTCCCGGCATATCGTGCTTCGACAGTTGCAGTACTTCTTGGGACCTTCTGCCACAGTCAGACCATATTCCTACCATGTATGAAAGCACCTCTCTCGCTTGGGGGCGCAAACTCATTGCAGAACCAGGGTCGAGAAGGCTACCTGATCAACGGCACTCCTTTGACAAAGGTAAGACGGCAGAGGCCTTGAATGAGCACTATCTCAGGAGGATGCAGGAACAAATCGAAGATCTCAGGCGGCAATCTCGCGAATACGAAAGGCAGCAAACAATTCGGATGTCTGGCAAAGCTATCGCAGCCACCGATTCGGCCGAACCCGACATCAATGAGCTGGTAGTTGTGGCCGTCGGCCGGCGGAGCAATCCGGTAAACGATTCGAAATCCTACTCGCCCTATCAGCGGACCCGATGACATGTGTGAAGTGGTCGGTTGGGAGTGTTGCTTGTAATGGATGATCTCCTGTAAATTCTATTCCGCTTTGCTGAATGGCATGATGGCCCACTGGATCAAATGCAGCGCATCTGTACATCTTGGAATGGCTGGTCAAAGCACACCGCCGACGTTTCTCAGTCGCCGCCAGGGGTGACAGCCATGGGGTACAGTCGTTCCGCGAAACTGAGCTCCTGTCAAGGACTGCGGTGACTCGGCAGAGTTTCAAGGGTGCATGTGCCACAGATGTCTCAGGTAACCCTTGTTGGAGAGGAACGGATTTGCTTCGGAACGTGAACGTTGATCTTTCTAAAAGAAGACTGTTGTAGGGCTGGTAGATTGTGTTGGACTGGTCCGTTTCTTGTATGTAGCGGATCTGTAGGAAAGAACTAGATGATAGTCGTGCAGGCAAGCTTCCTGGCGGGTGTTCCCAATACACCAGCAGGAAGACTCCGCAGTGCAATGAAGAGGACTTGACATGCTGTAGCCAAGAAGCAATTTTGACTGGTTGTACGCCGAAACGGGGTTTAAGACCCTCTATAGGTAGTGTAGGTCCATGGTCCGACCAACACAGGCACATGATAGTGTCTTTCTCCCTTTTTGACATAGAACTTGACCTCGACCTCGGGCCAGAAGCTTTCGATTCCCTGCTCTTCATACCAACGGCCGACGTCGAACTTGATGCTCCAGGGGATGCGTTCCCCCGCGGCGAATCTGTCCATGATATCCGACAACGTCACGCTCGAAGGCGAGGTCCACTCCTTCACGCGCCCGTCTTCGTTGGTGATGGCATGGAAGTCCACGTTGGTCTCCGAGGACGTGGATTTCGATAGTAGGGTCAGTGTAGCCTTGAGACCAGCTGCAGGCGTCCCGGAGAGGGTGTTGAGGACATGGCAGGTGATGGGAGACGCCATTTTTCGCGGACGGTTGGTGGACAATGGTAGCAGAGAAAGCTGGCTGTGCGACACAAAACAATCTACAGAGTATGATGGCAGGAGTGGGATATAAATCCCTTTCGAAAGCTGTTCCACCAGGTCGGAGGGTGCCGACGCCCTGGAGGAAAGTTTGGAGGTGGCCGCTCGTACTACTAGTAGGGTTTGTTAGGAGGGGCAGATGAGATGCGACAGCCCGTGCCAATAATACTGCAGAGCATTTCAGCGAGAGGCGTAGAATCCTTAAGCGGCACGTGATGAGGCTGCCCTTGGCGAGGCTGCGCTAGTATTACTAAAGGAGGGCGTGAAATGCAATCGGGTCTCTAATTGGCCAGTGAAGTAAAGCATACTGCCTCACCCACGAGGCTGCCTACACAATATATATCAAAGTCGCAGATTTCTCCTCAACAATCGCAGCTGTACATATAGGCTCTGACCTGATGTTATGTGACTGATCCATCTTCACGTCTTAGCTTGTGCTCTGCATTATATGGATATAGTTCCGCTTGCGGGGCTAGAAACCCAAATTACAAAACCAACCTAAGACACTAACGGTTCTTACCGACTATGAGGCGAGGTTAACTCCACTGCGTGAGATTTTTTGCTCCTTTGGTCGGCTGTTCGATTCAGTGTCGTCTTGTAGGACTTTACGGCTCGAGTGTGTGGAATTTTGGTATGCAGAACGTGGGTGATTCTGCCGCACCCCCGCGTGACTAGGGCTAACAGTGAATGGAATCTCAGCAGTGACTTAGTCGTACCTGGCGATTAACACGTGCCTCCTTTTAGGGGAGGCTTCGATACATGTATCTTAAGATAAAAACAAGTTCAACTGACTGGCCACTAGTGACATGGCTCAAATCAAGTACACGCTCGAGTGGAGTACACCTTGTCCGTCGAGTTTCGACCTAAGGCATGTCTTCCTCCTCATAGTCGGTTTCAACAAGTGCTTGGTATTCCTCTCCAACGGTCAAAGGGTGCAAGTCGGCGTTTTTCTGCCATAGGATGTAGCGCCTTGTAAACCACGACAGGTATTCGGTCAATTGGTACTTAATGAAAGTCCGTGTTGGAATAGAGAAGACGTGGTCGAGTTCGTCGAGCGTTTTAAGTCGAGTCTCTGGGACGAACAGGAAAACTAGCACGAGGGCTACAATGTTGAGAGCCGCGTATAGGGCAAAAGCTCCTTGCGGCTGCAGGACCGTCAGAATCCGTGGGAATGTGAGCGAGAGCACAGTTGCCCAGAAAGACGCCGTTGCCACCGCAAAACTCATCCCAATCTCACGATGCGACAGCGGGAACACCTCTGCTGAGTAAGTAAAGGGTACGGGGCTGTATCTGGTCAGCATTGGATTTAGATGTAGCTTGGTTGTGCTTACCCCATTCCTGGAGAATATAAAGCGCAAAATAGGTAGATGAGCGCTGCAACAAAACCGAAGTGCGCAGGGCGATCCGCAGGTATGTTGAAGCTGAATCCTGCTCCAAGCATCGTTACGGCCATCATTGGTAAGGTCAACAGCAGCAACGAGCGCCGGCCGAAAGTGTCCATGGTCAAGACTGCAGGGAATGCGCCGAGGAAGTTGACGAAACCGAAGACACAGGAGGCTAACAATGCTCCAAAGGCAGAGAATCCGGAATCGGCGAAGATCTATGGCGAAGTCAACATTTGTTGGAGACTGATTTCAAGATAGCGCAGCTTTTGCTGGTGCAGCACTGTCGGCCAACTTACCGTTGACGAATAATAAGCAATAATGTTTACTGAGGTCACGCTTGTCAGTATCGTCCGTGGGGTAAGGCACAAGGCACAAGGGTGTTCATACTGCCGCAAAGCTGTTGTGACAACATGACAACGTAAGACGCCGTAATCGCTCGCCGGTTGCGAGGAATGGTGAAGAGTTCAGCAATCTTCTTTGACCATGACACCTCCCTCGAGTCTAATTTTGACTGGGCACGTCTTAGGAGATACGTAGAATATATCTCTTTTGCAGCTTGCAACTCGCTGTTTCGAACCCTGCACAGTGACTGGAAGGCGAGGTTGTACCGTTGGCCATTCTTGACAAACCATTGTGGCGATTCCGGGCAGAAGTACACTGTGAGGAGAAGCGGGATAGTAGGCAAAACAGGTCCAGCAAGTTGTAGCCTCCAAGCTTCGTCGCCATACTGAACAGGTCCTTCGTCAGTGAGGGAGAAGCATCTGAGGCAAGATACTCACATTGTACACTGCTGTATTAGCAACGAAACCTAAGAAGATTCCAAAGGCGGTCCAAAGCTGCCACGAAACAGCGATGCCACCGCGGATGAGCGGCGGCGTGACTTCGGCTGCGTAGACTGACACAGTGCTGGCATTGATACCCAAGCCAGCGCCCAGAATGAAGCGGAAAGCCAAAAGCTGGGGCCAGTTAAGACTGAGGGACGAGCCTGTATTAGAAACAAGGCATATTAGACTGCCAACGAAAACTGCTCCCCGTCGGCCTAGTCGATGGTTGATGGGTCCAGATAACCATGCACCCCTGCACCAATCAATACGGTAAAAGGCAGTAGAAATAACGAAACTCACAAGAGGCACACGCTGAGGAAGATACCACTGTTGATTAGCCCGAGCAGGAATGCGTCATGTTTGCTGTTTGAATCAATACCGAATGCCTTTGGGATTCCCAGGTTCGCGCCGTTCATGGCCGTCTGGGCCCAGCCTTGCTCAACGGCCCCTATTGAACAAACCAGGATCGTGAAATAGAGCGTCTTTGGTTGTTTCCATTTATTTTCCGTCTCCTGTTGCAAAGCGCGTAGTTCAGTGGCGGTGATTCCTGGAACACTACTCAACGGAGTCTCCCCTAGGACGATAATGGCGGCCTTTTCAAACACAACGGTATGATGTGCTAGATGGTGCCGTTGCACAAAGCAGTGGACATCGCCCAGGTCGACTGGCCGTGGAATATCGCCATCAGATGGAAGCTCGGTTGCCGACAGGTCGCGATGCGCGGACGAGCCGGCAGGGATGGATGCTAGAGATTCATAGTGGTCTGCGGCGGGTTTCGACATACTTTGGACAGCTGCCGCCCATGCGATTGCGAGGATCCTATCACGATCCTCGCGGGATACGACGCGACAGATTCAACGCCTGATGCGGCACGGACGAGGAAGATCGATCACCCAGCGATGTAGCGATGTGGTCACGACTCACCAGAGAACGACAGAACGACGGGCTGGTGGTCGATGTTTGACCTCAAAATGGCAACTCTAAGCGAAGTCGCTCTCAGGGGCTGTCACGTGGCTGTGACTCGAAGTCATCTTTGAGGTATCACGATATCGTGGACAATGGACATTGCTTTCCCAACTTAGTCCTCCGTATCACGAGCGGCCATATTTATTTGGTCCTAGGTGGCGATGGCCATCTGCGATCCGATATTTTGGCTCCGGCAGCGGTCGTTCGTTATATGTGGAGTCGTCACGGTGCAAGGCGCTTCGATGAGGACTTTCAAAATCTAGACACCACTGAGCGAACTCTTAGTGGTATGGTAGCGACGGCACTGCGTAAAGACAACAATCCAATGTTGCACTAGCTGTCATACGGTCTGGCTCCACCTTAGCCCCAAGCTGGAGAATGCATCCCCAATTCTTGACCTTCTCAAAGCCGACAAAATCAGGAAGAGCAGACCTAATCTCTCCAGCATAGGCAGGTAGTCCGTCCGCATAGTTGACTTGCTCGAATACTTTACCTGGCATGGTGCCTCACATGTAGGTCGATTTAGTTGTCGGGGAGAGACTCTTGTCGGACAACTCGTTAATCCTCTTTTTCCACTCCTTGGACGCTTCAGCTGCTGGATTGATATACTCCAAGCCTTGTCGATCGATCTGCTTGATGGCGTCGACGATCCACCGGCCTTGAACATCCACGCTGCTAGGACCATTGCTCAGCAAGGTAGGGCCGTGAGGTCCATATAGATGGAACATGTTTGGATACCCGCTGATGGTCGTACCCAGGTAAGTGCAGGCAGTTTGGGGTTCTCTACAAAACCTTCAGGTGCCCAGCTTTTGGATCCCTTCGCTTGCCATATTCTCGGAGTTCTGTTTTGATGTGAGGCATGTTGCGAGTGCCTTACCAAAGAGACAGTGTTGTGATCTATCAGCCTTGCGCGGATCCGCCAGAGCAGAAAGCTGGGGAACCCACTCCTTTCTTTACCTCGGGCTCGGGATCTTACATGACAGCCGTCCGGAGGGGCATCTTGGAAACCGACTTGTAGCTATGTACGCTGGTGTTCCAACACAAGAGTTGTTGAGTTGTCGATCTGCAAGATGCAGGGGTACAAGTGCTGGGGCCACCAAGGCCCCTCTTCTCCGCTTGAGTTGCGGAACCGCCCTATTCCGCCTCAGCAACATTGGCTGTCTTGCCCAGAAGCTTGAAGACGGGAGCCGTCACTTTCGGGGTCCGGGGAGATTTCCATCGACAGAAGCATTCGCACCGATTTGTGTCTCGTCCGAGGGTGGCAGGCAGGACTTCATGCGGTTGATGCAAACCGAGAGAGGCTGTGACCGTCTGGGCACCTTCGTCTAAGCACAACCACTTCTTGCGCAGGCTGTCTGTACACTGTGTCAAGCTCATAGATTGACTTCTTCGCAGTCAGGTCAGCAGCAATGGTAGTGATGTACACTGCGGCATGACTTGCGAGGTGGTTGAGGTGAAGTCGGGTACATCGGATCATTGTTAGTTCAGACGAAGTATCTACGGCGGGACAAATGGCGCACTCTGGCAGCCGCAGTTTGCCATTCAGTTGCCATGTTGACCTTCAATTGATGCCATGGTTGGCGTCGAGTTCTGTTCTTGAATGAAATCTGTCGGTTAGCAAGCTCTGTAATGCCCGGCAAGTGTCTTCCCTCAAACCTGGGAGCCGATCAAGAACTATTCATCAACCGCAACCGCTTCACAATGCTGAACTGTCATGCAATTTTGATCGCTGCCAGAAAGGACTGATAGCCTGCTATTTACTCGTCCAACTCGTTCAGACAATCCTTGAGGAATTTCCCTGCAAGATAAGCCATATCTGACTTGTTCCCAAGATTCAGAAGACCTTCAATGCAATAGCCGCACCTTCTTTTTGCCAGGTTCCTTTCGTCCTCGACAGTCGACCATCCTGCATTCCTCCACCGTCGGGGTGCAATCAACTGACTCACAAAGACGTATCCCGCCCGACTGAAAGACTGTATCAATACTAATGTCCATGGCTCCGACAAGAGAGCAACCTGGTTGACTGGAAATGTAAACTCGCGGGCTGTGGGAAAAGACAGTGAATCGCCATGCAAAGAGCACCGACACAACTCGGAAATGGCGGTGGCGTTCTTTCTTCTCATGTCATTCGAGAAGTTGGACATTCGCCGCCTGTCTCTCTGCGCTGACCGGCTCAGTCCAGCCTCATCCATCTCTTCCACAACGTCTGCGAGTAGGATGGTCCCAAGGTGCCAGTGCCCAGCCAATACCAGATACCAGGATTGGATGCGAGCTGGAAGGTCGTGGTGCCTGGTCATGCACTGGGCAATGAATCTCCCGTACGATCTATTCCAGAACGCATAGACTCTCAGGGCTTTTTCCACTGCCTGCTCAAGCGCCTCGCTCCCGGCCCGCCGGGACATCAATTTTTGTATGTGGCCTACTTTCCGGAAAAGTAATACTTTCACCGGGGCAGCATCACATAGAATTGAAGCGGCGTCATCCAACTTGTAAGACCGTTGGCTTTCGTTGCCGTCTTCGAGGTCCTGACTCTGAAGGAAAAAGCTGTCCCAGATGTCCGATGAACCAAGTTGCTTTTGCGGTTTCGGTGACATGAATACAGGATCCCAGCCGTCAAGGTCGATATCCCGCGCCGATGAAGCCGAGAAGTCATCGTCCGACAGGTCGGGTGGAGACTGTGGTGTGGTCTCCCATGGATCCGAGGAATCGATGCCGGTGTCTTCATCTGGGACGACTGGAGGGCGTTGAAGAATTGCAGCAGATATGGTATCGAACATTATGGCAAGCCAGGAAAGGAGTTGGAAAGTCTCTCGGTGTTTCCGGCTTGGGGTTACGCTTGCTGTTGAAGCTCGACCCCTTTCCCAGTGAGACCCAGATGGCGACCTGACGGTTTCCTTGGCCTTCTGCCGATTATACCGCTCCCACTGCCACCGAGAGGATATAAGCTGCCTTGATGCGGCCTCCAGGAAGATTGGAGGGCCATCCGCATTGATTATCTCTTGAAGAGCGTCCCATCTCGAACCAAGTCCTCTATCGCGAAGACCAGATCCGCCAGAATCAGATTGAGGGGTCAGTCCTGACCGGACGCTGCTCGCACACCTTTGGTTTTCGTTGCGTGGCTTCCAGGTGGTGCTCTGAGCCCAATCCTGCAGGTTGAGCGGTCGCTGGGTGAGAGAGAAGACGATGTTGGCGAAGGCAACCCTGTAGGATTGTATGCCGGCGGCGTCCTGCAATGCTTGACGGGCTTGGTACCACAGTGTTTCCTGTACCGATCTGCCGAACCCGTCAGCGGCTGGAAGATTCATCGCATTGTGGACACTTGATGTGGCCATGAAGGATGAGATGCGATCCCGAAAGCTAGCCCGATCACCAGCTTGGGCCCACTGGACACCGAAAGCCATCACTGCTGCATTGAGAGCCTTTCCTGCCATCGAGTTTTCCGTCCTCGATGGGCTTCTTCCAGGCAAGTCATTGACGAACCTATCCAGACTACACACTCTCTTGTAGATACGATTTGACCACTGTGGTCCCCATACCCCGGCAAGGCCATCGGCGTCGTTGCGGGCGAGTGTGTACGGGCAGTTTCTCTCAGTAAGCCAGCAGGAAAGGGCATTTTCCAGGCTGTCATGATATACGCGCAACCAATTTTGAGCCAACAACCATCGGTTGGTTCCTGAGGACAGAGTGCTAGTGGAAAGCAATGACGAGGAAATTTCGTCATCCGATATCATCGGAACTGAGCTGCACTCGGAATTGGCGAAGAGGAGTGATGTCTCTGGTTCTTGAAACCATGGGTCTGTTGGGTAGAGACCCTGTCCCCCTTCCTGATATGACTGCTCTTCGAGATCCATCACTTCCTGGTCTTGGATATCTTCGAGCGACGGCAGCTCTGGTTCGTCTTCGATCCAAGATCTAGCCATGGCCATCGGAGGTGGTTTGTTGGTGCTCGGTATTGGATTGCTTGCGGCACACGGATTTGTGAACCCGTCAAAGTGGGCTGCGGATACCCCATGATCGAAGAGGATATCTGGGGACCTCCAAATGTCGAACAGGTCAGCATCGTCGATGTGGTCGAGGCCAAGATTCGCTGTTCCAAGGTCTGCGAAGAAGTCGGGGTCGCTCCCCAGGGTTGATGCATAGGCCGGCTTCTGCGTGGAGAAGTGGGCGGTAGACCCTTCTCTCGACGCGTCAATGTCGTTGCGTGGTTGAGACTTCTTTTTGATGCCTTTGTTTGCCTTGGGCAAGGCACATTCCAGCCACTCGAAGGTACAATTTCGGCCAGCCTTCTGGCAATTGGAACACCGTGCTACAGGGATTTGCGGCTTGCCTTGATGGGCAGTGTGTCGCGGTGTCGATGCAACTGGCGAGGCGTGGTGGAAGTGTTCATGTTCTGCTTGGAAAGCGGCGTCACAGGCTCGTTTCGCTTTCCTACATTGATCACAGCTGCTGTGCTGACGGCGGCGCACTCTCTTGATCAGGACATTTCGCTGGTCCATTCTGAATCTGATGGAAGGGAATGCATGGAAGGGACTGGGTTGACCCACGCTCTCTGATTGATGATGAGAGGGTGTGCCGCAGTATCTCCCAGGTCCGTCCGGGCGTCATCTCGGCTCCAGGTCATGCCAACTCACGCCGCCGTCTCCGGACCCCGCAACAGATGGAGCACAAGGCGGGGAAATGGACGCCTGGTCTTTCTAAATCCCTTGTCTCTTCCCACATCCTCGTCAATCTTCGCTCTGCAAGTACTGATTTGTCCGGCATTAAGGCACTTGATGAGGGGTTGCCGCAGATCGTCTATACGGGCAGCGAGTCAAGCTTCCATTGTTCAATCGTATGTGGGTTTATCCTAGCAGGTTGACTGCTTTGACACTAGCCTCAGTCAGGGACGAAATGAGGAAGAGGACGCATACTGCGGCCTGCCCCTGGATGTGAACTCGCTGTTACATTCGATGCCGACACAAAGTCTTCTCCTGGAGACATGATCCTTGTGCCTTGCAAGGTCAACATCAACCTCTTCTGGGTAAAGAGATGCCAAGTGGAAGAACCCTGGGGTTGATGTTGACAGTTCTTTTTAGCCAACCTCCAGTCTTCGTTGCCTGAGCTAGACATGCCCATTGCTTCGGTGAGCTCCTTGGCCGGGCATGTGGTCCATACTCGACACCTTTGTGCAAAGCATAGAAGTCGTCCAGACTCCAGGCCAGAGCAGCAACGTCAGGTGCTAGCTACCTTGAGCGACCTCCTCCACTGCTCTTCCACAGCTCTTGGGCATTGATTATGCATCGAGAAAAGACCCACTTACTTTTCTCTAGAGAGGGCTCAACATTCCTTACATCCTCGATCATTACTGTGATCTTGGAGAGGTTTCAGACCCCACAAGCAACGCGCGTGCAAGAGTGGCGGTGAGGAGTGTAATGCCCGCTCTCCGACCCGGACAAGGATTGGGCATTGGGCAAAGAATCTCATGTGAATGAAAATAGCCTTACCTGGATTATGTGCAGATTTGTATGGGTTTCCATGTCCACTTCGCCAGCCTCAGCTCCACACAACGAGGAATGCCTGAGAGTGCATGAAATGATCCTCTCGGGATTTCTCCTCCAAGACAGCGGACATGTCATGTTATACCATCCCTTCAGATACGAGCTCGCTCAACTAAATAGGGTCGACGATGCCATACACCTCCCTATATTCATATCAAACCCATGACAACATTTCTTGAGCACAAATACGCCGAATAATTGCAGGCTAAGCCTTCTGTCGCTCAAGCGACAAACATCGTGCAAGTCCAGGGAATGATTCCCTCGAATTGTCATCTGCGCAGTAAGCGTGGTCCGAATATTCGAGGAGCATCTTTCAGGGGCTGTTCTACTTGCCACGTACTTCGTACAAGCAAGGCTATATGCAGTATACCCCTGGTATATGCAACGCCTCAAAAGCCCACGGAATTTCCCAACGAATGATTCAGCTGAGGCTAGCCAGTCTCCTGTTCTCTTTGCCCCTGGATGCGGTCTGCATTAGGCCGTGGGCGATGTGGTTTCTTGTGGACACCGGTGACAGGGCCATGTCCATATCGTCGCTACATATGGCCATTGCCCAAAGGCCTATCCTTGTCATTCCACACCACCTGGGTGCAGGAGGCAGGAATCCTCAGGATTGGGGCGAACAGCGCCAGGCAGCAATCGCCATATGCCGGCCTCCCGGGGTGGGTGTGGAAGCTGGATTTCCTTCTTGAGAGTCCCTGAAGGGTCTGTTCAGGGTAGCCAAACCCCGCACTCCGTAGTCCAACTACTCTGTACTACGTCGTCGCCTTCCCAGATGCCTTGGGCTCGATATCTGTTGTATACCAGGCACCACCGTCAGTTGTGGCGGCCTTGGGGCCCCAAGCCCGATCAACAAACAAGCGCTGGGTCGGGGTCCAGCTCAGTCGCACCCTTGCTCTCGTCCGCATTGCACTCGGACGCATATGTCACCTATTAATATACGTAAATCACTATTAATTACCTAGTGGTGAGTGGTGCTAATAGTTAGATGAGCCAGCGCCACGAATCACCTCCGGCTAAGGGGTCCAAAGGCTAAGGGGCCTTAGGAGCCTCAATCGAGCGGATCCGTCGGATACGAGTTGCCAGCTGGCATGTGTCGTATGGGCATTGGGCATTGGGCATTGGGCATGGTATACGGAGTACTCAATGTTGTTGTGTTTATGCATTTACCTAGTATCGCCTAGGTCCTCCGTACTCCGTACCTACAGTTTTACAGTACGGATACTCCGTACACAGTATCCGTACTATATACTCATCACTACTAATATGTAGTGGGATTCGAATGGGCGGTCATGCCATCCCTATCTATGTCTTCTATGGTACCGTCACCCATCGGCTAGCACATGACATGACAGATCTATCTGGGAACACTAACATGTGCCGAACGAAGGAAGCCTTTTTAGCAGAAAAAGAAAAGCCTCCTGCCCCCTCCACCCGGAAAAAACAACAAGACGATTAGGGAAGAAAAGAAAAGAAACAAAACAAAACAAAAAACAAGCTAATAGAGACTAAACTGCGCCCTGATTCTGATTCTGTTCTCCAAACAGCCTCGTACATATGTACTGTACCTATAACGAGTGAGACCCGGCCCTAAGGCTTAGGCTTTAGCCATCCAGCCTACACCAACAACCCGCCATGTATGTATTTTGACACCCACCCTGAGGCTTAGGGACCCAGAATCAGAATCCAGGCTGATAAGTTAGGGCTAAGGATAAGGATAAGGATAAGGACTACCAACCCAACCGGGCCCATAGCTATCTGAGATGGCATCATCCAGCCTGATCCTGGTCCATGTGCCTGTGCCTGATCCTGATCCTCTGTACGTATCATGCACATGCACGCTCCCCCATCGGATATGAGCACATGCATCTGCATCTGCGTCCTAGAGCGCGATAAGCCTGAGACAAACGGCGCGCGCGCGCGCGTGTGTGTGTGTGTGTGTGATGTGATGTGATGTGATGTGATGTGATGTGATGTGATGTGATGTGATGTGATGTGATGTGATGTGATGTGATGTGATGTGATGTGCATGTGATGTGATTGACGTCGAGGAGAGTCCGTGTTCGTTCGGATCCGGTGTCGTTGTCGTTGTCGTTAGACCGGTGAGTGACCTAAGCTCGCTTGACTGCCTGACCTTCCTATCGATTGGAGACGCCGGAGAAATGAGCAATTGAGGGAGTGAGGGAGGGATTTAGTGAGTGAGACATCCTAATCTTGTCTAAAGGAGCTTAGCTTCAGTATGTACATATACAGTACCACTAGATAGAAATTTGAAGTAGAACAGAGCAGACCAGAACAGACCAGACCAGACCAGAAACGACGGGGTTTCCACGCTGGTGGGCAACACATGCTTATGCTTGCATGCGTAGCGCCGCTCCATGAGAAGGGACGAACGAGCCGCCGATATGTACAGCATGTCTGTATGTCCGTATGTCTGTATTTCCTGTATCTTGACGAGCACGACAAGGTTAGACCTGAAACCTGAACCGGGGAAAAGGGGGTGGGTGCATCTGTGTATCTATCTTTGCGCCCATCACTGCCCTCGAGCCTGAGCCTGAGCCTGAGCCTGAGCCTGAGCCCCGTCACCGCACCCTGGGTATCTGTACAAACCAACCGCGGTTGTATGGCTATGGCCTCAACCAAGTCCCCAGGGGAGAGCTCAAACAACCCGCCAATCCAGGCCTAATGAACGACCTACACCTCCTGCACACCGGGAGAGAAGTCGGCAGGATGAATGTTGACTACTCATCGAACCGCAAATCAGTGGGAGGATGGAGGATGGAGGATGGAGGATTTCCAGTCTGACCTGCTTCAAAGCAGTCCGGGTCCTGATCGCCATCGAAGTGTTTCTTGCTACCTCGTCGACCGCGCGGTAGGAGTTTGCTCTGTTTCGCCTTTCGGTTTCCTAATGCAATCTTTTTTTGGGTTTTGGTTTTGATCTGTGACTCCACAAGTCCTGGTACTGCCATCTTGCCCTATTCCATCCTCTCCCCATCCACCGCACCAAGACGATCCCCGACCGTAGAGGACCTGGCCAGGCCAAGAGGCTTCACAATTCCTCCGGTTCCTGGGGGTGTAGCAAAGACCTGTCCCTGTCCCGATCGTTCATGATCCACCCCTCCTCGAACTGGCCTGGGACCCCGTTGGATGTCACAACCTTTCCATGTGTGAAAAAAGAAAAACAAAATCCCCCAGCGCACTGGCAACTCGGCCATGCCGGTTCGTGTGCACGCCCGTGCGCATGTGCGTGCAGAAAGTTTCGAGTAGAATCATACAAGTACAAACTGAAAGCCGTCGAGCAGGGACAATCCGCCCAGGAGGCTACAGGATTGCCGTCGAAGGGAAGGAAACAGTTCGTCCGTCGACGAGAGCGATGTGCAAGAGGCTCTACTCTTCCGTAGGCCGTCACATCATCTGATCTTGTGTCATGCCACCCATCCCTTCTTGCCCTTCCAAAGCCTCACTGCCGTTGGCGTTTGCATATTTGACGTAGGACAATGCAAGAGGACGGCCGCCGTACACGTAGCCGCCGAATCTCGCTGGACAATTGTTAGCCGGGCCACTGAGAGGGATAGGAGCACTCACAGATGGCTGTCTCTGCATTTTCGGCACTGTCAAATTCCACCACGCCTGATCCTCGCGAGCGTCCACTTGGCTCGTACTGGATCTCGGCACGTTCGACCTTGCCGATGGTGATGAAGAGTTCAACCAAGTCATCGTTGCTGGTGGACCATGGCAGCTGCAATCATGTTAGCCAAGATGGAGACTGACTTTGACCCGTCATCACTCACATTTTTGACGTAGATGATCGGGCTCTTCTCTCCTCCAGAGGTTGCGTGGTCGGTGAAGGGGTTAGGACCGACTGGTTCGAGGCCAGCAGGACCGGGGCCAGCAAGGCCGCCACCGCCGCCTCCACCAGCACCGCCGCCGCCGTACCAACCGCCCCCATAGCCTCCTCCTGCTCCCGCTCCTGGCCCTCCTCCTCCGCCATAGCCACCCCGAGGAAAGCCGCCGCTACCAAAGCCACCACGACCGCCGAAGCCGCCACCACGAGCGCCAAAACCGCCGCCGAAGCCGCCGCGCATACCAAATCCTCCCTGGAAGCCTCCCCGACCGCCATGGCCCATCCCAGGACCACTTCCTGCGTATCGGTCTTCTCGAACTTCGAGGGCGCGGCCGTGCCATTCGTGACCGTTGAATTGTTGGATAGCGGTGCGGGCGTCGTTGGGAGACTCGAAAGCAACAATACCAGTTCCTTTGGGTCGTCCAGTGGCGTCAACATGAACGTCAGCTCGGATGACGTTTCCTTCCTGCGCTGCACACCATGAGATTATTGTCAGTTGGTCATCGAGGGGTGGGGGACGTACCAGCCGTTCGGAACAGATCCTTCAGATCCTGCCAACCGACGTTGAATGGGAGCTGTAACGTTAATGTTAATAATGCCTGCATGGTGTCAAGGTCACGCAAGGGACGGAGAAACAAACATTGGAGACGTAGAGTTGGCGGCCACCACCGCCGCCGCCGCCACCACCACCCATACCGCCGTAACCTCCGCCGTAACCTCCGCCGAACCCGCCTCTTGGGCCACCTGCGAAGTCACCGCGATTAGACGGGCCGGTAAAGCGTGGCTCTGTCTCACGATCCTGATCAAAGAAATATCATTGTCAGTGGCAACGACCAACGAAGAACTGTTGAGCCCGGGCCTGCGTACCTCGCGAACATAGACGAGACGACCCATGAGGCTCTGATTGCTTAGAGTTTGGATAGCTTGCTGGGCTTGTTCCCTAGTTGCGTATTCCACAATCCTGGAACAAGGTCAGCGACGGCGTCAAATGACACAGACAGAAGTTGACTCACCCGCATCCCTACATTAACCCGAGGACCAGGTCCAACCCGTCAATCCAACGTCCAACAAAAGTAACCAGAAAGGAAGACCAGTAGAACCAGCCGCATCACACAATGGCGCCCACCTTCGACATTCCATTCGGAAGAAGCAAGACATCGGCGAAGAGGACTTCTCCAGCTGAACCCAGGCATCAGCGTATTGATCCCACGACTCGAGAATGTCAAGTCCAAACTAACCCTGTCTCATGAAATCTTTGAGATGGTGCCATTTGACGTCGTAAGCCAAATTGCCCACATAGACCCGGCGGTCTTGTTGGGAAGTCTCGCGCACCGACTGCATCATTTGTTCTTTTGCTGCAGACCGATCTTCGAACGATCTTGGCCCTCCACCTCTACCACCGTGGCCTGAACCCGCGTATCCTCCCGAGGCGTTCGGTGCACTGCTCATGGGACTGCGAGATCGACGTTCGCTGCGGTGGTAGTCGTCACCTCGACTGCGAGATCGGCTACGAGGAGAGTAAGAGCGTCGACTTCTTCGTGGGCTGCGCGACCGGCGACGAGGTGAACGAGATCGGTCCCTCTGCAACTGATCAGAAAAATATCGAGCAAAGGTGATCATGACGCAAGGAGTGAGGTTGATTTAATAGGTTGGGAAAGTGAACTTCAGACTGCGTCGCACGTGAAAGTGAAGGTCCGCGTGACTGTTGGGCAGAAACAAAGATGGTGAAAGCCGCTTCACTGTGTCCTATTGTTGCAGTGAAGGACACAAGGCATAAGTGGACCTGGGACCAATTGGGAACAAAGTCGCAGTGAAGCCGCATCTCTTGTTCCAACTCCATTTGGAACTATGACTGCGTTCGATCTGTGCTCACAACAAGGAATCGTGTCACTTACTATACGATCAACAAGGTTAGCCAACGAACCACTGAGTCCAGAAAGATTAGGAAGAGGGAAGAGACGGTGAAGATGATGTGGTCAAGAGATGAAGTTGACACAGCGGAGGGGAAGAAGCGTGGGAATAACAGGTGATACCGGCCAAAGCAGACCACCACAGAAAAGGGCTAGCCTGGGGCACAGGATTGATGAAGGAGACGCACCCATGATTATCGATTGCCGAGAGTCTTCTGCGGCGGGTTTGAACTGTTGACTCTACAAGATCAGGATCGCGCATGCACGAAAATGCAGGAGGGGAGGGGAGAGACCAGCTAACAAGGTTTCCCGAGTAGGACAAGGGCTTCCGGAGTGTTCGCAAGACACAGACACCACAATTTGTCTGGGTGGAGCGCGTTGCAGGGCCGCAAGAGTCGGCAGCGGGCGAGCAAGGAATTGGTGGCGGAGGAGCCGGAGACTGGTCTGACGGAGCCTCAGCGGCGCGTCTTCAGGGGAAGTCGTGCAATGGCTGTTCTGGCTGCTGTTTTGCCTGATGGGAGGAAATTTTCGCTCGAGGAACGAACGCGACTTTTGCGGGGCACGAACGAAAGCAAGCTTAGAGCAGACCCTGGTGGGGACTGGATCGTCGCGGGCTTGACGCTGTACGCAGGAGAGGGTACTCGTATTGGAGGGCGGAGCTGATATGCTGGGAACAGGACCTCTACAGCCACAGGTCAGCGAACACGCTCATCACTCGGACCTGCCTCGCACGGGATCGGAGTGTTCTTCTCAAAGGTCGACAGGGCCATCGGGGTTGTGTTTGGAGTGTGTGATCTTATCCCGGCTTCCTCCTTCGAGTCCCAGGGAGTCTGGCCAACCAGGATGAGTACTCACAGCGACCGCGTGTTTTCTGCGTCAGACTCGCTGCACCACAGAGGACCAGTTCGCAGGTGCGCCCAATGGAATGGATGGTACGTGAGGGTCTAGGATGCCTGGGAAGGATGGATGATTCGCGTCAGCAGAGCCCAACCAAGGCAAGGTCTTGTTCGGGGCCTAAAGGCGGGAGAAGCGTACCAGGCAAGGGTCCGGGAATGGCAATGGGATCAGTCGAGAGGAAGAGCTGTCGGGCAACCGTAGGTTGGGATGTTTTGAGTGCAATTGGGCTGCAGCTAGAGGATGAGGTTCTCGCAGTGGCAGTGTGACGGGAGCTGTTTGTTCTGAAGGCACGTCGTCTGAGTGGGTGGAGGCCTTGGCGCTAGCGAAGTCTTGCCTGCGCCCTCACGGCCCTATCACCGCGGAGTCGGCTCTGCCAGAATGCCATCATGGTTCACACCGCCAGCACCATTAGCATCAACATCTGGCACACACACCTCGCTCGACCCTCTGCACACCAACCTGAACAGCAAGCCTCAAACCCCACTTTTGCCACTTATCCTGCGTCGAGTCAGGGAAAACTCAAGACGAGCACATTATTACGGCCCCTGCAGCAACGATTGCCTAGGAACATGGCACTTTGCCCAGGTGGCGTTACTAGAGAATATCCGAGAAGACAAGTCCGACATTCAGTTCCTGCCATGGCGGCTTATTAGCCACTTGCAGGAAGGTCGATTGCGCCAGAGACCAGCATTTCCTCTAGGTTGCATCGACAAACAGGAATTAATGGCAGACTGAACCGACCTTTGAGCCTAGCCTCAGCCTTTGCCCGTTTCCGGCCGGCAGTAGGACGTCCGCAGACCCGGACACGCTACCACTAAGCAGTGTCCACGAATCACGATTCAACTCCAGGGTAGACTTTCCATCCCCTCGTACAGGCACGCTCGCAGAGGATGCCCAGACGAGCAGAGGAAGTGCAGAGAACTACGCAGCTAGGACTGCTTCCCCCAGTCATCCCAGAAACAAGTGGATACAGTACTACAAATGCATATACGGAGTACCGTATTTGAAGACACCGTGCAGTGCTTAGCTTGTAGACACAAGATTCGGAACAGTTTCATTGCCCTGGACGGGATGCTGGCATTCTGGCAGCAGAGACTGTGATTGGCATCTGGACTACCATCGAGGGCCTCGAGTCATTATTTTCTCACCTGTCCACAGGGGATTTTTATGCAAGGACACTGGTCCTGATCAACTGGATATTGGCATGCGAGATGGCAAGGGTTTGGACGAACTAGGAGCAAGCTAGATTCGCATCCTGATGAATCCTGGTAGCAATAATGGCTTGTCATCTCCCGACTTCGACAAGCCTCACACTATTTACGCATAGTATGTGTGCCTATTCGCGGTCGAATGGGACCGGCACTCGCCAATTACTCCGTACTGCGATATTGAAGCTATTACTGGTACCAAGATGAGACAGTGCAAGCCCGCCCACCAAGCACGTCTTTGGGTGCATTCCTCAGCCATGTGTAGTGTTTGAGAAAGCTCTGACGGCATCCTTGGTCCACGTATAGTCGGCGCGATCGTTGCTCATCATGTGCCATGTCAGGCCGATTCGACACAGGCAGAAGCACGGAGGAGGAGGAGGAGAGCAGTGCAGGCAGTTCAGCAGCTGTGGCTGTGGAAAGATGGAGCCGAAGCCAAAATGGATGATCCACCGCACCAAAATTCCAATCCCCGCACGTTTAGCAACCATCTCAACCTTGCATGTGGTAGCGTCGCATCGTCGAGACTGCAGTGTGTTGCGTACCTGCTTGTACGTATAGCATTGTTCTGACATGGTGTGAAGCCAAAACCAGAACACCAACACGCGTCCCCTGGCAATCGTCGCTTGAGGGGTACTGCGAGGGGAAAGTTGGTTTTCGGCATGTGTTGGAGGCTCAACAACTCTGCTCTGCGTTCGGTAGACTCGGCTGACTCCAAGCCCTTTGGACCAAAGCCATTTGTGTACGGAGTACGGATCGACGGAGTACGGAGTACCCCCCAGGGGACGGTTGCGCAGGGTCAAATTCTCGGAGCCGAGCAGGGTCGGGAGAGGGAACAGCGATCTTGCCTGCAGTTCTCCGGTCTCCGTATTTAGTCTACGTGTCCCGCCCGCCCAGCTTGATCCGGTTCAGGTTAGAAATGAAGCTGGGTGCGAGAACAGAGAACAGGATGCGCCCAGTGTATATCCTGCAAAACTATCTCCGCCCATTCCTATCTCAGCCCGGGCAGCCGGAGTTCGTGCCAAGAAGCGGCAAGGCTGAGGGCCAGAGGTGAGGCGGTGTAGGAGCAGTGGCAGTGGCACCATCTTATATGTCTAACACCGGCTTCCGAGGTCGAGTCTATATTTGTCCCGTCCAAAAGAACCCTATTCATCCTACCTAGCCCAGGGACCGACGACGACAACCCGGCCACTCACTCGTCGTCTCATCTGGCTTTTGACCGACACCCAAGCCAGCCTGCCACTAAGCTAGCTTCCTCCTCCGAGTCCGCCACCAAATGTTGTGCAGCCTAAGCCTCTGCCCATCCATTGCCGGACTTAGACGCCATCGTAGATCATCTCCTCGTTAAAGATTTGACAGTCGACTCTTCCGCAGCCACTCTTTTTTTCCTATACCCAGGCAGCAAATCATGTCGAGTGCTTATATTCCCTCGACCACGCTACTCAAGGCCTTCCGCCTGGCCTCACCGACGAGGTGTCGTGGCTGCGTCCGCAACCCGCGCCCTCTCCCTCAGCTCCGACGATCCTACTTTTCCATCCATCACCCCGATCCGCCCCCATATCCCGAGACACACGACCGAATCCTATCCGCCGCGATTCGACGCGTCCCCGAACACGGCTTCTCGGAGGAGGCATTGGTGCTGGGCGCAAAAGATGCAGGATACCTCGATGTGACGGTGCAGTTGTTTCGCCGGGGCGTCTTCGACCTCATCAAATACCACCTGATCAATCAACGACTCGCATTAAAAGACAATGTACAATTCCCGGAAGGTGCAACACTGGGGCTGGGTGCCAAAGTCAAGACATTGGCCATGGCGCGGCTGAGAGCCAATGCAGATGTTATACACCAGTGGCAGGGGGTAAGATTGGCACTGTTTCTGTCTTGTCGAGCCGAGCTGACAGCAAGTGGTGCAGGCACTAGGATATATGTCGCTGCTGGAGAACATCCCGGCCTCATTGGAAGAACTCAACGCCCTGTCTGACGAAATCTGGTATCTTGCTGGCGACACTGCGGTCGATTTCTCCTGGTATACCAAACGAGCCTCACTAGCGGCCGTCTATGCCAGCACGGAAATGTTCATGACGACAGACACCTCGAAGAACTTTGTCGCTACAGAAGAATTCCTCGATCGCAGGCTGAAAGGTGCACAGGTTGTAGGAGGCACTGTTGGTGGATTGACGCACTACTTGGGATTCTGGGCCGGTAATAGCGTTAACCTAGCCCGCTCGTGGGGAATGAAGGTATAAACCTGCCATGGTCCTGGCCACGGTCGCGGCACCGCTACTTGGAACAGTCAATGATGAAAAGGATATTGGCCACTGCGGACATGGAAGTCTTAACTTTTGCCCAGTTTCACAGCAAGTCAGGGGTTCCCAGACGACGTAACCATGAGGCCTATCTGGAAAAGGGGGATCCACGAATGAAGAGGATTCAAGATGAGCATTGGAACGTGTCTTGCACATGTTATTCCGGCAAACTCCCGACAGACAATCAACCCAGCTAAGGGCACAAATGACTGATACGCCAGTGAATTTGAGGAACTCCTGACGGCTGAAATGCTCCGACGGTCGATGAAATGATGCCTCAAGCTCGTGTGGCAGGATAGTGATTGAGTCATCTACCCTCACCATTCAGGAGGCTGGCTTTTGAGTCACACTTGGGATTGAGGATGGATTTGCTCCTTGCACTCCAGTAGCTGTGCAAGCGGCAGGGCTGAAAGGTAGTGGGGGGCGCAGGATGGAACCGAGTTGAGAGAAGGCCATTTATCTAAAGCAAGACGCCAGCGGTATAATACAAAGAGAGACAATGGATGTTATGGCGCGGACGGCCTCCCCGCGAGGAAGAAGATGCCGACTAAAACGTCGGCAAGTGCCAGGATACCAATCTTTTCATCGAGCATTCCCCGAGCGAGCGTGGACCTGCGGTGGCAATGAAGACCCATCTCATCTCTTGACTGCCAGAAATCAACGGATGACTTGTACTACTATTTAAAGAGACGAGGCGGAGGAAGATGTAGTACATGGCCGTCAAGTCTCTCTGCGTCTACCGTCTACCGTCTACCATCTACCGTCTAACCGTCCCTAACTCGATGCAAGGCTGGGCCGGGGCGGGGTCTTACATGCCGCACCTCAACTGACGGTCAGCTCTTGTGCTCTGCATTGACAAGCCGCGGACGGAGTAATACGTAGTCGAAGTATACCGAGGACTCTGTAAATGTGGTTCGGCTGGGTCTGGCTCCTTGCTTGATATGTCGGTTGGCGGAGCTTATGTTGCTTTACATCACGAAGTGTTTTATACCCATGGGCCATGCCATGTAAGGCAGCCACTGTATTGAATGACCTTATAGCACAGAAGTGCCCAGGTCTTAATATTCAATTGAACTTCGAGTCGGATGGACATCGACTCATGACTCTCGCGACTCGGAGGTGTTTCTTGTTTACTGTATGCCAAGTCTTCAGAGCACGAGTCATGCGTGAGTGAGTGACAGCTAACGGCTGACAGAAACACGGCCGTGCTTGGAAGGGGTTGCGCAAGGCTGGAATCCCCCGTCCTGGTCCCGCTCATGCTCCTACTCTGTACAGTAGACATACTGGCATAGCTATTAGGTGGCTATAGTGGTTTGTCAGACGTCATGTCCCTACTCTACTCGCAGGACAATTGGAGAGAGGAGGCAGAAGACAGCGAGACGGCAGAAATGCAGGCGTCGCCGTCCAAAGCGCGCGCCGCGGCGCTCGAGGCGCACTCGTGGTCGCTGGTCCTCTCGTGGCTGTCGGACCTGTACCAGCCGTGGCCGGTGCCGTCGGTCGAGCGCAACGCCGCCACCCTCAAGGCCCTGCAGGGTCTGATGGCCGAGAACGTCGCGGCCGACCAGGTGCGCGCACTGGTGTCGGCGGCGCAGAGGGAAGAGGTGGCCGCTCACTCTCACGATCCCGACCGAACCAACAGTCCCTTGGGGACCACGACGCAATCGACGAATGCAGAAGCACGGCTCCGAGCTCTGAAGTCCTCGCTCCCGCCAGCGTCGAGGCCGGCACTCGATTCTCTCGCCGGGGCTGCCGTCCTGTTGGGCTATCCACCACCACCACCATCGACGGACTCGTCTTCCTTCGCACGAGGCCTTCATTTCGAAATCCTCGGCCTTGCGCGCCAGATGTGCGAATACGAGACCCAGCTATCATCCATTGACGCGCTCATTGCAGACCTTGACCGCCAGATCGCCCAAGTCCAGCACACAATCTCGGCCTTTCCACGCACCACCGCCGCCAACGTCCTCGATCCCTCGTCCACTTTATACACGGGCCCAGCTGTGCCATCGGTTTCAGCGTCGTCATCTCCTCCATCGCCCGCAATGACAACCACCACAACAGACGAGGATTCTTTGACCTTGCACGCCCAAACGCTACAGCACCAACGCGAGACCAAACAATTGGCCCTGAAGTGCGCCGAGTACAGAGACCGCATTGGGGCATTGGAGCGACGAGCTGCGGCGCGTACTGGCACCGGCAGCCGCGGCACCACGGCCGCCGAGCTCGCTGCAAAGCTCGCCGCAAAGCAGGACGCGATCCGGCGCAAAACCGCAAAGATCGACCTGCTCGAGGCCAAGGTCCGCTCCTTCCACGGCCTGCCGCCGGACTTGCACGCCTCGAGGGCCGAGGTCCATAGGGCCCAGGCGGAGTTGGATCGATTGGGTCGGAAAAGGGATGCCCTGTTCGAGCGCATGGGGGCGTGAATGAATGGGAATGTGAATGGGAATGCAGCATTGGATTCGACTGGAGCGGCCGGCCGTGCCTCTAAGACACTCGCTCGCTCGCTCGATCGATCCATCGATCGTAGAGCTCGCCGTCTCAGATACCATCACTTGGCTATCTAACATCGCCTTCTTACCACTTACTACCTTCCTTAGCTACATGGTGGAAATCGAGGCCTGAGGCCTAAGCCCCAGGCTCCTCTCTAAACGTCGCGGCGTAATGATCCATACGAGGCACGCCTCCAATACACAAACATGGTCCAAAGAAACAAGACGCGACGGGCAAAGCAATAATACTGTTGTACTTATCTGTGCGCGTAGGCTATCCTCCAAGTCCAGCGCCTTTGCTGGTACGCATGTGTACTAAACCAAGATGATCCATGCAATACTACCCTGCCTCCCTGTGGGTATCTCACTATTGATAACATAGATAGCCTCCAATATTCTATCGCCTTAGACCGTTTCGCGCCCTTTCGTCTGCCGTGCCCGTTTGCGCGCAGCGACTTTCTCGTCTTCTCGCGCTCGTTTCCGTGTAGCAACAATCTTGTCGCGCTCAGCTTTCGCGGCCAAATACTTCTCGGTGTGAGCCAACGGCTGACCGTCTCGACTTCTCACCGTCGTGTCGTGGATCACGGGAGGTTTGGTGAAGAACAGCACGCGCCCTTGGTCGTCTTGAGGGAAACTGTCTCGAATGCGTTTCGGGATCGATGCGTTGGCAATGTCGGAGAGCACGTAGACCTCGGCCGCACGTTGATCCGGCAGCGTCGGCGTATATGGGGGATATGACGGCGCAGCTTGCACTGGTGGACGGACGTAATTCTGGACCGGTGTGGCTGCACCGTAGCCGGGGGCATGTGCGGCGGTCAGGTTGGGCGCAGGATGCAGTTGCTGATGGGACGAGTAGGGCAATGCTTGCTGAGGAGCGGGCGTCTGCGGAGTGATGTTGGGCTGCAATGGAAGATGCGGCGGTTGCTGATATAGATTTTGACGGCCATACTGAGGGGCAGGTGAGATTGATTGCTTTGGAAACGGCGCGACATGAGGAGTGACCGATGGAGACGGACGCGTCAGTTGAGGCTGTAGATTGGCGGAGCCGGTGCTGGCCTGCCTGTCCACACTGGGCCGAGACTGGATGTTTGGCATAGTGCTGGTCGAAGGTTGTCGCACCGGTTGTGGCGGAGGAGTCGGAGGAGTCGGAGGAGGTGGCGGTGTAGGTTCAGGAGGTGGTGATTGCTATTAGAAGGTCAGCAGACGTCGCAAAATGCAGAAGCAAAGCCGGCCAGCCAAGTCTGGGGGACAAGCCAACTCACATTTTCCTCCCGAGGCTGCTTGTGAATGGCACCCGTGATGGGAGGCGCGTTTGGATGGCCCCAAGTAGGAGCTGGAATCTCATCCGTCTCTTTCATCTCGTCCTTCAGCAGATGCTTCAGTGGGCTGGGGACCTTCTTGATCTTGCGAGGGATGTCAAACAGATCCATCTCATAGTCCTTGTCACGAACTTCGTCTGGCAAGCAGCTGGCCCAAGTCTTGATCTTGTTGAACCGGTGCTTTTCCTCGTTGTACCGGGCCTCGCACACGTAGACCTCTTTCGTCAGGTCGAAGTTTCGAGGGCGGCCGCGACTGTACCTTGTGAAGAACATGACGAAGCACCGGTCCACGACCTCCTCAATGCGGTGATCCCGGTACTGGCCCGTCTTGACCACCTCGTTGGGGAAGAAATGCTTCTCGTACTGATGCACGGTCTGTTCCGGACGATAGTACCAACACGCGTTGATCCACTTCTGGCCTTCAGGGTCTTCCCACGTCCGGTAGATTTGGGCCACAATCGGCTTGGTCACGTCGTTCGGGTTCTGAATATGAATCCAGTCGCCAACCTTCCAGAGCTCATTTTTGTACAGGATGCCGGAGGGCAGAGGCCGTCGCCCGTCCTCCATGAGATATTCCTCATCTGGCTTTGCTTTTTCAATTTCGAGCAGTTTCTGCGCTTCGGCTTGCAGTTCTACTGCATCCTGATAGATCTCGCTGCCATCTTCGTTGAATTGTTTCGCATTGCTGAACATCAAGTCGAGATCCTTCATGAATTGTTCCAAGGACTGATACTTCTTCCTTTTGGATTTCTTCTTGATGGCATCGAGCGCGATCGGATCCTTGATTGCAAGGAAATATGCCGGATACTCTGCCTTGTCGGGCAGTCTCTCGAAATGGCGGATCTTGAGGTTGCCGGCATCGTCTTTCGGCTTGCGAATGCCCTTCAAGACGGCCTTGATCCGGGCTTCCATCGGCGTATCAACTTTCGGAGGGCGACCCCGGCGCTTGCGAACATCGCCATCGTTGAGCTTCTCGTCGTCGTCGTCACGACCTTTTCGTCCGGATATGCTGGGTCTCCCGCCCTTCCGGCTCCTCCTCCTCCGTCGATCATCGTCCGAGTCATCAGCATCGTCGTCCTCGTCGTCCTCGTCCTCCTGCTCGTCTTCGTTTTCCTCTTCGTCCTCCGATGCTGGATCTGGTTCTGGAGTGGCATACGGTATCTCACCCAGATCCGGGAAGACTGTTTCTTCTTGTTTGATCAACCCTTGGTCGACCAGCTTCTGCAGCTCGTCCTTGAACAGCTTCTGCAGCTCCAACACATCCCGCACTGGGCCTGAATTGGGTCGGTTGTATACTTGGGCATTGTGAACGATGCAGGCGAAGTCGCGCACGAATTCGGGGATCCCTGTATATTGCTTTCTCTGTATCTTGCCCTTAAGCGTACTGAGCGCGACAGGATCCTTGATGATTTCGTGGTAATCGGGAAGGTTCCGTCGGTTAGGGATGCGTCTGAACAAGGTAGAAGGGAAATGTTCCCTGCCGACCGATTAGCCCCCAAACACCCACACCAACACGCTTCCTGGAGGGTGCATACTCATCGCCCTTGAGTTTGATCTTGTAGTTTGTCAAGACGTCCGTGATGTTCTTGAGCGCCTTGTACTGTTCGTGGGTAACAGCCGGCTCTTCCCCGTTCTGTGCTTGTGCTTGTGCTTGTGCTTGTGCTTGTGCTTCTGCTTCTGCTCCATCTTCTTCGTTGTCCGACTTCTCGTCTCCCGTGTCCTCGTCTTTGACTGCGGGCTTCACCTCGATGGACTGCACCGGCACCAGCTCTGGCGCGCCAGCTTCTGCGCTTGAGGTCTCCGCCATTGTTCAACTGCGGTGACCGCGACCGCGACTTCACGCTGGGAACAGGAACGACAGAGGCGCATAGGATGGTAGTATACGGCGGAAATGGTGGAGCGAGCGAATCGCAGGCATCGAAAGTCGCGACGCGACTCACTCAAATTGAATGCGAGATGACGGCGGGACCCGGATCGGCGACAAGCGACTGGCGGAGGGGAATCAGATGCCTAAGGTACGGATAACTAGGTTAATTAGATGGTGAGTGGTGACAGGCTCAAGAGACCAGCGCCATTCCTAGGTACTATCATCATCGTACAATTCCATACTCTGCCCGCTGGACAGTGGACAGGATCCTAGACAGTGGACACTCTCCGCTGCCAGTTCCCATGGGAGGCTTGGCGCAGTCGGGCCTCAGGCGCTCCTGCCGTCTTCCGCACCTCATCTCCCCGCATGCCTGGTATAGACATACAGGAGTTACTAGTACTCCGTGCATACAGTACTCTGTACATAGACTCCCTCGGCGTCCGCGTCTCTTGCTCTCGCCCTCTGTGGCTTTTTGCTATCTTTATCTGTTTGCTTGCCTGGCCAATTGCTGATTGCCAATTGCTCTTGCTGTTGGATCCCACAAGGACGAGCCACCGCAACCCTTCCCCGAATCGACTTTCGTCTGATGACACCCTGACCTGACATTCCCCTGCCACCGTCACCGAGATCTGGCTTGGACAGAAGTGCTCCTTGCCTGCTGCAGACGGAACAGCAGGCGCTGCTTCCACTTCTGACCAGGCCCTTCGATGTGGCAAGAGTGTCCACCCAAGCCCATTTGTCATCGTTGAGACAGCGGCCCTCGGGGACGATATAGACGGTTTCCTCGCACGACTGTTCTTCTCCTCGAGTGGTGTTCCCTCATCCAGACCGCCTTACCCTTACTAAGCTCAACACGATGCGGGTCCGTATCCGAGACCCCTCGGGCAAATCAAGCACTGCGACACTCGATGACTCTGCGACAATAGACACGCTGCGGAAAACAATCGCAGCTGAAACGTCTTTGTCTGCCTTTGAAGTCAAGTATGGCTATCCTCCGAAACCACTGGTGCTCGACCAATATCCTTCTTCCAAGCTGCTCTCGGAGCTTGAATTCAAACTGAACGGAGAACAGCTGATTGTCAATTCTGTTGAACCGTCGTCAGGCCGCAAAGATATTCCTCAGCCACTTCAGTCGGCACATAGCAGCGGCTCTCAGCAAGAGGCCCAAACCGGTCCCTCCAAGGACCCGAATCCCACTTCTCGATCATCCGCGGCCGCATCCCAGCCGGCTCCCACCCTTCAGGGATCCTCATCAGCACCTTTATCACTCACCCGGAAAGACAATAAAGAGATGTCGGATCCGCCCGAAATCTTCCTCCCAGATCTAGGAGGGAGCTTGGTTCTGCGAATCATGCCGGACGACAATTCGTGTCTGTTCAGAGCGATTGCCAGCGCTGTCATGTCAGACATGGACACAGTAACGGAATTGAGATCCATCGTTGCCCAAACAATTCAGGCCAACCCTGATAAATATTCGAAGCCAATCTTGGATAACAAAGAACCGGACGCATATTGTCGGTGGATACAGAGTGAGGATGCCTGGGGTGGCCAAATCGAACTTGACATCCTGAGTCAGCAATTTGACATCGAAATTTGCAGCATTGACGTCCAAACTTTGCGGGTTGACAGATACAACGAAGGAGCTCGTCGACGTTGCTTCGTTGTCTACTCGGGCATCCATTACGACACAATCGCACTTAGTCTGTTCGGGATGCCACCAGAGGATGATGTCAAGCAGTTTGAGCAACCGTTGTCGGATGAGGTCCTTCCACAGGCTGTGGCTTTGTGTCAGAGGCTCCAGGAAAAACATTACTACACCGACACTGCTGGATTCAGGCTTAAATGTGGTGACTGCGGCGCCACCTGTATTGGTGAGGCTGGAGCAACTCAGCACGCCCAAGCGACTGGCCACTATAATTTCGGAGAGGCCACATAGCATGTGGTCCATCCCATCCCCTAGGATGAGTCTACTCCCTGGATGAACCTGGTGTGTTGCGCACAAGCGAAGAGGAGCCCCGCCTTGATCGTACCAGAAGAGCACACTGAGATGCAGAGTATTGGACAGAACTGGGCCTGCCTTGGAGGCCGACGCTATCTGAAGAGACATCCTCTATATACTCACATCCTTCCATGAGAAATCTGACACGTCGATCGAGTGATAGTTTCCTTTGTGTTTTCTCCCAAGTTGTCCCAACTTCGATGACGACCCAGGGGGATGCTCAGATGTAATGTGATTTCTCTGGCCTATCGACGTTGGTGGAATGCGAGAAGCTCGAAGAACGGACAGGCGAGATGAGGTCCACAGTGCCACGCCTCACCTACTTCAGGTCCCGGTTTGGTCCTGGCAGTCTTTGGCCAACCCCGTTCAATTGACGTGCCGCAGCAGACTCTTACACATAGTTTCTGACTCGATCTTCGATCAGGCGCACTCTTTTCGCTCGGTTGATTTTGTGAAGAAGGAATGGGCTTGGTTCCCTCCCGGTGGTGAACTTGCTTCAACAGGCTTAGACCCCACGCCGATCATCCCCAGTGCAACAGACTCCGACAGACAGGCTTCCAGATTAGGTTTGGTTCCCACTCCAGGTTTTGGGGTCCTGCTGTGTATCCGTATGGAATACGAATCTGATCTCAACATTTGGCCGGGCCCCTCTCCATTTACCCATAACCGAGGTTGTCTGTGAGCCTGTATATATCGGGCGTATCCTTCCTGTGATGCTTCCTCCTCTCCTGTGCCCTCATCTATCTTGCGTTCGCCTGGCGACTTGGTTCTCGTTGACAATCCCGTCTCCCCTTCACTCCCCTCAAGCGACTCAAGATGAGCTACGCGGACTCTTGGCTCGAGGTAGGTCCTTTCTGCTAAGACAAAGCGTCAACCACTTACCACAAGACACAGTTGGAGAAGAATCTAGGCGGTCGTGTGGTGCTGCATGGAACCCCTGAGGAGATACAGGCCCAGAATGATCAGCTGATTGAGATATTACTGCCCCAACTACCTGCACCGTCGGAGGCCGTCGAGAGTAAAGACGGCGAAGTCGACGGGGTCAAATACCGGCTGTACACGCCCAAGGAAGCATCGAAACAAGGCCCTCTGCCGGTCGGAATCTGGACACATGGTGGCGGGTGGATGACGGGCGATCTCAACTCAGACGATCTTCTTTGCAGAGTTGTTGCCGAGCATGCCCCGTCCATCATCGTCAGTGTCGACTATCGGCTGACGCCAGAGCACAAGGTCCCTACACAACTGCAGGATACGTTGAAAATCTATCGATGGGTATGAACCATCCTTGTTGCGGCAGGTTGCGTCGGCACTTCTGACCGCGATCAGGCGCACCAAAACGCGAGCTCGTTCGGCGGAGATGCAGACAAATTCTATACCATCGGTGGCTCTGCTGGTGGTGCGCTGGCTCTTCAGGTCGCCAACCAACTCACCAAGGATCCCTCAAAGCGCAGTAATATCAAAGGCGTCGCTGCTGTCGTCCCGTGCACCCTTCATTGGGATTACGTGCCGGCCGAGTACCAGGGCATTTTCAAGGCTTACGAGGACAACAAGGAGAATGTCCCGATCATCGACAAAGGCTCGATGGAGGTCTTCTATCACCATGCCGGGGTCGACCCCAAGGACAGCGACATCTTCACTGCTTTGGCCACCGAGAACCACAAGAACTTTCCACCAACGTACTTTGTCAGTTGTGAGAAGGATCCACTGCGAGACGACGCGTATGTAATGGAAGCGGCGCTGAAGAAAGCTGGTGTCCCCACGAAGCATGATCATTACAAGGGCTTGCCGCATTACTTCTGGATCTTCCCCTCGGTGCCCGAAGGCCAACAGTTTGTGGGAAATCTGATAGGCGGGGTGAAATGGTTGCTTTCGCAATCTTGACTGCAGATGGAGGGTTAGGCAGACGCAAGCACGGAATCAGTCTGAAGCAGTTTTTATTCCAGTCTGGTAGGATCTTCATCGTGAAACAACTACGGGTGTCTGTCCGTAGACTGGAGGTTCTGGGGTGGTTTAGAAAGTTCAGGGGCCACCCTCGAGCTGACTCGCGTAGCACATGTTTCCCGCATTCGCGCATCCTTCCCCACAGAGTACCCGTACAGAATCTTGCCCTTAAGCCCACATTGCCCTTTCCCTTTCCCCTTCCCTCTCCCTCTCCTTCCCTTCGACACGCATACATGGCCACTCAGTACTTTGGCAGCCTGGATGGCCTCACCTCAACCGGCCCCGATAGCCCTACTACTCCGGGGACCGACGGTGCCTCGTCCAAACGAACCAATGCCCTTAGCACGAAACTCGCGACCGTCCTGTCCTCGTCGTACGCCGACTACGAGATCCGCGACGCGCTACGTCTTCTCGACCGGCGGGATGTGCACAACGATGAGGAAACGAGGAGGACTCTCAAATCCAATGCCCAGAAGGAGGTAATTGACTGCAATGCAAAGATCGTGGACGATTTCGGCCAGGTCGCAGAGGTATGTGGCCCCGACGACATGCCAGTGGAACGAAAAGACATGCGTGCGCGCAGAGGAATCTCACACTGATGCCTTACTCGGGGATGGTACTGTAGCAACTTCAACGTGTCGGCGCCATGATTGCCACCCTCAACGAGACCTGCGCCGCCATGCGCGAACACATCATCGCGGCGAAGCACGAATCCGATCCTGTCCTCGAGGAGGCCAGCACGCTGATCTCGCGCAAACAAGAGACGGAGACGAAACAGCAGCTCCTAAACGCTTTCACCGCCCACTTCCTCGTCTCCACGGCCGACCTCAATGCCCTGACCAGCTCCGCCGAGCCGCTGGACGATCAGTTCTTCGCCGTGCTCGCTCGAGTCAAGCAGATCCACCGCGACTGCGAGATCCTTCTGGGCTACGAGAACCAGCGGCTTGGGCTGGAGGTGATGGAGCAGACGGCGCGCCATCTCGACGCCGGGTTCAAGAAACTCTACACCTGGATCCAACGCGAGTTCAAGGCCTTGGATCTTGAAGACCCCCACATCTCGGGCTCGATCCGCCGCGGCCTGAGGGTGCTGAGCGAACGTCCCACGCTCTTTCAGAATTGCCTCGACTTCTTCGCCGAGGCCAGGCAGAGTACCTTGGCAGATGCCTTCCAGGCGGCCCTGACGGGCTCTGCAGGCGCGGCAAAGGCGATTGAGTTCTCCACACACGAGCCGCTGCGCTACGTCGGCGACATGCTGGCCTGGGTACACTCGGCCGCCGTGTCGGAGAAGGAGGCTCTCGAGGGCCTCTTCGTGTCTGACGCCGACAAAATTTCAAAGGGCCTGTCGGCCGGCCGGGCCAGCGAGCCGTGGGCACGCATCAGCCGGGCGCGGCGGACGAGTGTATCGTCCATGGCCTCTTCGCCGTCCTCGTCCTCGTCCTCCTCGGGGACTGACGAAGAGGACGTCGTCTTCGACGGCCGCAGGGCCTTGTCGGATCTTATATCCCGCAATCTCGCCTCCGTATGCGAGACGCTGAAGTCTCGCATCGATGTGGCGATCCGCAGCAGCGCCGATCCAGTCGTGGCCTTCAAGATCTTCAACCTGCTAGACTTCTACCGGAACATCTTCACCAAGCTGCTCGGCGCCGAGTCGTCGCTGTCAAAGGCCATCGGGACCTTGCAGTCCTCCACGCTTGCCCACTTCGAAGCCATGATGGAAGAGCAGACTACCGCTGCTACTGCTGACAACACGCCGTCTACCGACCTCGCCCCGCCTGCATTCCTCACCACAGCCCTAACACAATTCTCCGAGGTCGCCCGTGCGCGAGGCCCGCAGATGAGCGAGACCGAGTTGGAGCGGCTCTTTGCCGCCGTGCTCAGTGGGATACTGACTGCATGCGCCGAGGCTGCGGTGCAGATCCCCGACGTCCGCCGCAGCACCATCTACAGACTCAACTATATGGGGGCGATGCGCTCGACTCTAGCTTCGGTTTCTGCCCAGGTCCCGCCGGCGCAGGTTCCCCTGGAGAGAGCCACCTCTGAGGTCCGGTCCCTGCATCATCAGTTGGTGGATCACTTGAGCACCACGTTGCTGGAGGATTCGGGCGTCAGAGACCTCATGCAGGAAATTGATGCGCGCCGAAGCCACGATGCCCAGGCTCGTAGGGCGTGGGCGGCAGACCATCTGGACGAGGCGGCACAGCGGCTGGACGATTTCCTGGCGTCTGCACTCATGGACGCGCAGGAGGGCCTGAAGAATCTACTCGATCGGACCCTCGCCAAGGACGTGGTTTCCGAGGCCGTGGAGCGGTTTTGTACAGAGTTCGACGAGCTCGAGGGTATATTGGAGATTATGAATACTGAGCATGTCGGAGCAGACGCTGACCAGGGCGTTGGAAACGACCATGTCAATGGGCAGGCAGTTTCAATCAGGGACCGCTACCCTCGAACCAGTACCGAAGTCCGGGCCTTGTTGAGTTAATGACAAGACCATGTACAGAGTCATCGCCGGATTACGAACGGTGAAGAGGCTAAGAGCAAATGTAAATTGAGCTTGAGAAACGTATCCGATGGAAATACTATTTCAAGTCCTTGCCCTTTACCGGCATTAGACTAGAGCTAGTAGCAGCTCAATAACGCTCTGCAGTTGGCCATGCATGGTCAATGCTCTTAGGAGGCATTTTCAGCTTCTGTTGTCAAGCCATAATGATGTGATGGGAGTCTACAACACTTTATCCGCAGCGGAAACTGTTGCAAAATTAGATGTGGGATGGGTATCAACTCGGACTGAAGAACTCACCCGTGAGGCCGGTGTTGTCGGGCTCAACAGCAACCTTGACAGCCTTTCCATCTTCGGTGACCACGGCGTAGCGTTTGCTTCGTTTGTTGCCCAAGAGTGGCGTAGCATCAAACTCGACATCCCAAGCTCGAGTAAACTCGCCGGCAGGGTCAGCGAGGAATCGAATGCCGCTGCTCTTCGACTCGTCGAGACTCTTTGCCCAAGCCTTGGTGCTGCAATAGCAATCAGCTGGTTATGTCCGTGTATAGAGGGTTTTTCTGGAGCCTTACACAAAAGGATCGTTGACAGCTACCACAAAGACCTTTCCGGCATTTTTGAGTTTATCACTGGCAATGTAGCCAGGGATGTGGGTGTCGGAGCATGAGGGCGAGAATGCAGCGGGGACGCCGATGATGACCCCTTTGCCGGAACCGAGCTCCTTGGAAAGGTTGACCTTGTTGCCGGGGGAGTCCTCGACCAGGTCGATGTTCGGGATGGATTCGCCGACTTTGACCTGTACCAAGCAGTCAGAGATAGAACGTGGGGAGCTGCGGAGACATGGGACGTAGAGGGAGATACCATGATTGCAGGTGTTGACGAGAATGATCTGATGAAAGAGGGAGACAAAGCTTGCCGGAGTGAGGGTGAAGAACGCAGGACAGATCGAGCGAACATTGCAAAAGGATGCTGAGGGGTTTATCGCCGGCGAAGATTTGGAATCAGAGGCAGGACAAAGTGAAAGGCAGGCGCAGTTCAACTTGGCCTGACGTGTTACGGAGTACTCTGTCTACATAGGGCAAGGAAGGTGCGAATAAAGGTCCGAGGATGGCCAATTGCGCAATCCGACGGTGTTGACAGCGTATCAGCTCCTGCCGCTCCTGCTGCTCCTGCCGCTCCTGGCCAGGCACACAACGTCATCGCTGCGGGGAAGCAGTGCCACTGCCACTGCACTGCAGCTGCACCTTCAAGTTGAGGTGCCTGCGTGCCTGCTCCCACCGGGGACCACCAAAAGCTCAACCCTCCCACCACCAACTTCCCGCCCTGCAGCCTGATCGCCTGCTAAGTCTCTACTGTACTGTAAACGGGGGGCGCGGGTGGCAGTCAAAGAACACTATTATAATATCGCCGATGTCTCCGATTGATACACGATCCCCCTTACTTTGCCCTAGACGACACCAACTACTAATATTGCGCGACGACTTAACCGGTTATCTTGCCCTCCCAAGTAAACCCGCCCCGTGTTAGGTCACGAGTTGAGGTGAATGCAACTTCAAAGACATCAGGAGATGGATACAGTCGTAGTAGGGTAAGGTGGTTGCAGCCGAAACGTTTGGCTAGAATCCCGCAAGACGGTGCGATCCGAGAAATCCTCAAGGACGGTAGGTTCGAGCGGGGAGACGGGCCAGTGCATTATTTGATCTGGAGTATACTACCTCCAGTAGGTACCTACCTAGTACATAAACATATCCGTATATACGGATAGATGGCTGACGATATCATTACCTAGCAGCCTTTGTTCCTAGATGGACTCGGGACGAGATGCAGCTACAGTACGGAGTACGGATACACGTGGTGACCACGCCTTCGCACGCCGTTCTCGCTTGCTACTTCGGTACACTTGATGCAAGTCATGATAGGGTCGACGGTTCTTTGATGCATGCACGATGCACGAATGCACAATGTCGGCTAGTAGCAATTACGGGGTGCTAATAAGCAAGATCCTTCGTGCTTCCTCGACGGCTTTGCCCTCCGGATAGAGTTAGCCATGTCCCAACTAGTAATGCTATAGCCGTCTGAATTACCCAAAACAGAGCTGTCTCCGAAAGACTCCTCAGTTTCGACGTTGTGACATGTCCCAAAGGAGCGGCCTGTTAAAGTCAGCCTCGACCCAGCCCTGTCGTCAGATACTCGTTCGAGGTCCAGACCCTCCCCTTCCAATCTCAGGCCACCTCTACATCTCGGATTACAAGGACAGGGACCCTGGAGTGCTCTAACCGATCCTATCTTGACCCCAGAGCAGCGGCTACCCCGTGCACGCCGGTGACGACTTCCTGTCACCGAAAGTGCCCACGGCCCACGTGAAACTAGTGTTTCCTGCACGTTGCACGTTCTCGGTGCGCAAGGAAGCTTGAACCGGCCTCGGTCGGCTAGTGCAGTGGCCGACAACACTGATCGTTCTTGCGAAGGTAGGTACGTATATGTGTTCCTTGAACTGCGGATAGACCGAGGCTGAGCTCGAGCTCGCCATGTAATAGTGTGCGCTGTGCGGGCTTACAAGACCAAAGACCATTCCAAAGGTTTGTTTGGCCAGGACCCCTGGGGGTCTTGTTGTGATAGAAGTTGCGCCGCCACGACGGCAAATTAAGGTGTGGCTTCGAATCCGAGTTTCGTCTGTGTCGGCCACGAAGCGGAACCATATAGTATATACTATTTACTATAGTAGTATAGTATTTGGACCTAGGTATGTACCTACTGGTACCGAGTGCTCCGTAATCTGCATGGTGCATGGCATTCCAGCGTGCTTGAGCGTTCTTCTTACCCAAATTGGCTTGAATGGAAACAACATGGCACCAAAAGGGAAGCACGTACCTGGCTGATGGGTCAGTCCTCGCGTCGCGGCCCTTCTAGCCCCAGGCACGAGGGGTAAAGTGACAGGGCCGTCAAAGGCTCTTGCAGGATGCATATACGTATCCTACGACAACACCCTCGCCCCGAGCTCCTGCCCATACTAGGTAGTAATACAGCTGTAAGCCTCAGGAGATGTCATGTCACCAGCAGGATAGCTGCGATGAAGCTAACAAAGACTTGCAGTTCCGAGCCTGTTTTCTCGCAAGGGATACCGTAATGAGGCACCTGCACCTGCTCATGAGCTATTAGGTGAAATCCTACAGATTCATTTCCAACGTGATTTAGGGCTGGTCGGCTTGAAAGCATCACACCCCTGCGCGAATCAACATTCCCAGTCTCTGATGCGGACAAGGGAGGGCGGCTGTCAGTTTTCGCTCATTTCCGGACAGGGACCATGACCAGCCACAGGGCATGCAGTCAGCGACTCGGTGGTGGTGTAGCAACGCCGTTCAGTATTCCTTGGCTCCTCTGCTGCGAGTCTGAGGCTATCCGCGGCCGCCGTCCATCGACAGCGGTGAACGATGAACTGTTGACCTCCTCTTCTACGGAGTACTTTTCTGGAAATGAATCTCAATGTTTCGGGGGACGGGGGAGGGGGGAGGTGGGACAGGGGGTCGCACATTACTGAGCTCTTGGTAGACTTGGGGATCCAGATTCGGCGTGCAGGGGACTTAGGGGACTGACCTGGATGGTTGGTCCCTCGTCGCGGCGCAGCCATCACACTGTTTTGGGCGAAGAGAAAGACGGCAGAGAGCAAGAAACAGAGCAACATTGGTCCAATCGGGGAGGCTGAAGGACCGTCCCCTTGAAGTTTGTTCCTACACTACGTACAACACCCCGGCTACAGGGCCTTAGGGCCGTGTAGCGATGGCAGAGGAAGCGGGGAACATGCTTGCTCGTGTGGTGATTGAGTTTTTTTGTGGTGATTGAGTTTTTTTGTGGTGATTGAGTTTTAGGGAGATTCAAATTATTATTACAGTATCATTCAAGCCGGAGGGAATTGGCGCAGACTCCATCGAGGGCAAAGCAGGTACGACTGTAGGTCCTGCCTACCTAAGGTTGGTAGGCACGTTAGGAACTACGAGGTGCTGTAACTGGAGTCTCCATAGATACACCGTACTCCAGACCCTGATCTGGTCGGTCTCTTGACAATATCACCCAGGCTATTCCCTCCGTGCTAGGTGGACCTGTCGCATTGGGCGAGCATTTTGGGTAGTGTACGGAGTACCTGTATCCGTTCACTGTCAGTGTTCACTCCCTGGTAGGTACCGTTCAGTACAGTAGCCCGCCGGCGGCGCTGGCCGCTTGATGCACGACGCACAAGCCTCCTGAGTGCTGAGTCCTAGCAGCCCTTCACAACGCTCCCAGGCGTGACCAAGCCTGAAGGGTGGCTATTCATTGACGTCCGCCATCCGGCCCCCGCCATAGCATCCACTTTCAATGCAAGCCCGGTATGCTAGTAAGAGCACCGCAACCAATCCACGGAAGTGTGTATGTACTAGCATCCTCGGCTCGCTCACTGGCTTCCACAGTATTGGTGTGCTTGATTGCTTTCCAGGGCCTGAGCCCTGACTCTATGGTGGCCCTTGCTACGCTGCTGCCGAGGGAAAAGGAGAAATGAAATGGAAGCAGAAGCAGATGCGGAACCAGAAGCACAGTAGAAGCCGAAACAGAACAGAAGCAATCATTTTGATGTGGTGTAGCGGGTGTCAGTCCGAGAAATCCTGGCGCTTTTGGCACATCCGACCCTGGTTTCGACACTGGCGGCGCAGTCTAAGGACTAGCTGGACGGCTAGCAGCCTCCAGGCAGGTAGCTGTACCCGTCCTGTATGGATGGAGTCTAGAGTTAACTGTATTCTGGGCATGCAGGGCCCCCCAAGCCTTTTCGCTACCCATCTGCTACCCATTCGCTACCACTCGCTACCACCCATGACGGGGGTCGGATAGGGCTTTAGGGCCTGAGAGCCTCTGTGGCCAGCCTAGGGATCGAAACTGCCACACTGACTGCTGTCCTGTATGGATCTTGTATGGAAACTGTACGGCCAGTCAGTCCGACCGATACGGAGGACGAGGGACCTAGTTAGGTGCTAGCAGTAGTCACTCTAGGGTCTCCTAAGTCCTAACTTAGGTCCTTAGGTCCTTAGTCCCCTACGCCCCTACGCCCCTAGGTCCCCAGGTCCCTCCCAAACCTCAGCCTCCAACCCCGGCGCCCTGTCTCAATCCCTCCCTCACTCTCTCACTCAGCTTCAAATCGGTGCTGCCCCGTCACTGCCATGCCAGTGCACTATCCACCATCCACCATCCCGACATCCACCATCCACCATCCACCTCTCCTCCTCCCACTCACCACTCACCACTGGCAAACTGCAATTGCAACTGCACCCACTGACCCGATGACCTTGACCGTGCACTGCACCTTGTTGGATCCTCGATCCTCCCTCGCTCCGCTACTGCTCCGTAAACACGCCTCAACGACCTTACCTGACCTCCCGACCTTCCTCATCGCACTCCAAACACATCTCCCGCTCGCCCTCCCTTGTTATCCGCCTAGCGCACACGCCTATTGTCTCGGAGATCTCTCATAACTCCCGCCGCCGCCGCGAACCCTCCCCGTCCCAAGATTCTCCTCCAGTGCTCTGCTACAACCCGCCGCCCGCCTATCCAGCCCTGCCTACGCAGCCTGTGTGACTCGCATATCGCTCCCCAGCATTCCATTCCATCGCCCGCCATCTCGCGACTGCATACACAATCAACCCCCTTGGCTCACCTGCTCGAATCTGCTCTCCTCTGTGATTGCCGCGCATCCCAAGGGATGTGTTCCTGATCCGGCTGCGTGCAGTTCATTGCATCACCGGTGTCCCTCACCGCCCACCTGCAATACGATAGCCATCCTTCAAGACCGCTGCGGAACCATACAATCGTCTTCTAAACGTCGGCATCCCTCGCCTCGCCTCGACTCGACTCGTCGGTCTGATCTAGGCGCACATGATGGAGAGCCAGAGCGGAGGCATTGGTTCGGCAAATAACTCGAGCGACTTCGTGCGCAAGCTGTACAAGTATGCCTGTCTTGTTGTTTCTGTCCGTCCTCACGAGACTAACCCCATGGGTGCAGAATGCTCGAAGATCCTTCGTACTCCTCAGTCGTACGTTGGGGCGATGACGGCGACAGTTTCGTCGTGCTCGAGAATGAAAAATTCACCAAATCCATCCTCCCCAAACATTTCAAACACTCCAACTTCGCCAGCTTTGTCCGCCAATTGAACAAGTACGACTTCCACAAGGTACGACAAAACAATGAGGACGGAGGGTCGTCGATATATGGCGCCAACGCCTGGGAGTTCCGCCACCCCGATTTCAAGGCGAACAGCAAAGCGAGCCTGGATAACATCAGGCGAAAGGCTCCGGCGCCTCGAAAGGCGTCCAATCTGACCGACGACCAGATTTCCATTCAGCAAATCGACCTAATGAACCAGCAGATTGTGGCGCAGGCCCAACAGATTGAGTCCTTGGTGCAGACGACCAGTCAACTTCAAATGAACCATCAGATGGTCGTGCAAGAGCTCCTCCGCCTGCAGAAAACCGTGGTCAACCACGACCGGGTCATGCAAGACGTCATGACATATTTGCATTCGGTAGATGCGAGGCAGCGAAGGGACAGCAAAGTCCTCTTTGCTCCCCAAGCAGATTCCACGCAGACGGGTACCACATTGACCCCCACAAGTCAAAACATGCTTGCTCAAGACGACGACGTCCCCGCCTCACCTCTCCAGCATGCCGCAAAGCTACTCAACGAAATCAAGCCTGACGGTCAGTTCAACATGGCCGGCCTCGAACAATTGAACACCAACATGCCGACCCCGACCATCCCGCAAGACACTCGCAACGCTCAGTTCCGCGGGTCCAACTCGGCCACGTCCAGCGGTAGCATGGGATTTGTCAAAATGAGTCCGAATGATATGGATACCGTCGTCTATCCCATGGGGACCACGAACGGCATTGACCCCATGTACAGTGAGCACATCAACAATATTCCCTACCCGATGCCGTCGAGAGATACAACACAAGATTCCCGCGCCCATTTTGCCGACAGTCGGAAGAAGGTTGGACTCCCCGACCCAGGTTGGAGCCGACCCCCGAGAATTCTCCTGGTGGAAGATGACCCAACTTGTCGACAGATTGGCGGCAAATTCCTGTATTCATTCTCCTGCGTGGTCGATTGTGCGCTTGATGGTCTCGAGGCGGTCAGCAAGATGCAAGAAGGCATCAAATACGACATGATTCTCATGGATATCATCATGCCTAATTTGGACGGGGTTTCTGCATGCCATATCATCCGACAATTCGACCGAACGCCCATTGTGGCCATGACCTCCAACATTCGATCGGATGACATCCAGATGTATTTCCACCACGGCATGGACGACGTCCTCCCCAAGCCTTTTACCCGGAAGTCCTTGCTGGACATGTTGGAGAAGCACCTGATACACTTGAAAAAGCTTCCACCGGGGATGGACGGACAGCAGAGCTCTTCAACAACCATGGGCGCTTCCGGTGGTCCTTCATCGACCGGTCAGTCCTCTCGCGATGACATGTCGGCTGGAACTTCTCCCGCAGGGTCCAGTGGAGCGTGGAATTCCCCTGGTCAATATTCCGGGGTGTCACCGGTCAATCCCAACATGCATTTCACGGGTATGTCCCAGCAGCAGCAGCAGCAACAATATGTGGATGTGAACGGGAACACCTTTCAGGCCGGCCCACAAACCCCGATGGGGATGAGGCAAGGCATGATACAACAGCAAGCCCAAAGGAGAGGGCAGGCTGACATGTCTGGTGGGAATGAGACGGGCAGCGCCCACAAACGACAGCGAATATACGCCCCACAGCAGTCAATGGCTGCTCCTATGCGGCAATGACTTGGGGCTTTGGTTGATTGAAGTGAGGGAATAGAAACACAACGACCATGTTATGAATCGGGCGATGCGCGAGTCGACGCAGGACGGGCCAAGATGAAGCTCACGAGTGGATGTCCGTCATTGCCATTCTCGCTTCGCATCGTGTGCGATGCTACATGATCCTTACGCCAGGACTCGCCTCCGTCTGTCATGGGAGCATGGATGACGCCAGGCCGGTTAAGGCACACAGCGACAAATATATTTACATTTACGACTTTGATGAAGGCATGCAGTGAATGGAGCAGGCTGGCCGGCAAAATTTCTTGTGCGATGATACCTGATACCTTCTCACCACGACTGAGCATCTGGATGGATTGTAATTGTGTTTGGCTAGGGGAGTTTCGGACAAGACTCCGGAAGTACAGAGAGAGAGACAGAGAGAGGGCGATGGCTGCGCGCCAGATTGATGGGCAGCGCCTCTTGGAGGCAAGCATATATCTTGCAGGCTTGTTGTACCTAAATCGTAGTTGCAGAAAGGCTTCGGCTTCGTCTTCTGCCTACCACAAACGCAGGTGGTAGATTGTCTACAGTATCTAACTTTCCGAACATCTAAGATGTCCGCTGATCCTGAGCTGATCAAGCCATGTTCAAGGCCAGTACCTACTGTACCTACTCCCTCCCAGTCTAGAGGCCCAAGCCCAACCTGAACTGCTCGAAATCACCACCTCAACCCCATGGCCACGGCCATAACAAGAGCAGGCTGGACCAAGGCCCAAGGCCATGCTCCCAGTATCTCCCAGTAAACAGATAGCTATACTGAGTGCCTGGCCATGACGGCGCGTTCATGCCGGGGCCAAGGCCGTGGCTTTGACCATGGCCCACGAGGTCGTTCCATCGCATCGCTCTCGGGTTCGGGTCCCGCAGGGGTCACCGTTAGGTCACAACTGCATCTTGTCCTTCTCCTTCTCCCACTGGTCGGGGGTCAAACATTTCGGCGTCCAGGCATGGATGGCGGCGATCTCAGCGCGCAGCGCATTGTTGACCAGGCGGTGGCGCGCAAGCAGGGTCTTGCTGTTAAAGTCGGGCGACACGATGATGGCGTTGAACGCCTGCCCGCACCCGCCGGACATGTCTTCGATCTCCACGTGGGTCGCGTGCAGCGTTTCCCTCAACTTGTGACTGAGGCTGTCGGCCGTCACTCCTGACGAGGCGGCATCGGCGGCCATCGGGGCAGATGCTGATGCTGATGCGGCGGCGCGAATAGGAGACGCTGCGCTGAACGGTCGCGACTGGCGGAAGCCGAGGAGCGCGAAGGCGCGGTTGCGAGAGAAGTGGTCGAGATGGTTGAGCGGGTGGTCGGCCGCGGCGAAGACTGACGAGGAGGAGATCGGTGCGCGGACAGCGACAGGGACAGGGACGGTGGCTGCTCTGCGGACGGCCTGCAATGACGCCTTAGCCACACGGGCCGGCATGGACAGTCGGGGGATGGCGGGTGGCGGATGGCGGTGTCTGTACAAGTATGTGTACCGTGCTACGGAGTCGGAGTACTGTGAGTAGGGGTATAGATGTAGTCGTGAGTCTGTAACAAAAAGGATGGATAGGATGTCCCGATTTTATTGCACGGAGTGCAACTGGTTGGAAATCAGCTTTTATGTCAGAATCTCCATAGAGTTGGAGCTGGCAGCAAATTGCGTCACGGGAATGTTTGCTTCGCAAGGGAATGCAATGCCGGCCACCGACAACAACCTCAATATTCAATAGCAACATTCAATAGCAACGATGCAGTCCAGCACCAGCACCAGCACCGCAGATGAGCATGGACCGGCCACCGGTTCCTGACGATGCGACATCGACATTTGTTCCTTAGAGCACTTCCACTCCCACTTCCCAGACTTCGACTTCAGCCTCGCAGTATCGGCATCAGCATCGCCCAAATCCACCTGCGTCCGCATCCCCATCCCATCCCCTTCCACCACTCAAACATGAGCACATCTACCTCTACCTCTCCCGCTCCCCATGTCTCGCCCTTCACCACCGCCGTCGTCTCGTCGATGCGCCGACTCTATCCCGAGGCGCTGGCCGACAAATCCTTCGACAACACGGGTCTGCTCGTCGAGGCGCCCTTCATCTCCTCCCGACCGCGAAACCGGAATTCGGTCCTGTTAACGGTCGACCTAACCCGCGCCGTCGCCCAAGAGGCCATCGAGAACAATCATTCGGTCGTTGTCGCCTACCATCCCATCATCTTCCGCGGGTTGAAGTCAATCACCGCCGATGACACGCAGCAGTGGTCCATAGCCTTGCTTCTGGCCCACGGCATCAGCGTATACTCTCCACACACCGCCGTCGACACGGTTCCAGATGGCATGGCAGACTGGCTTTGCGACATTGTGACAGGCAAAGTCGACGAGTCCGAGCCCGAGTCCGAGCCCGAGACTCATACTACAGCGGCGCCGCTGTCATCGCCGTCCGATACAGAAGTCACTACATCCGAGAGCGCGCTCGACACGGAGCCAGACTCGAAGCCGTCGACGAAACCAACCTCACCCTCCGCCGGGGGCCATGAGCAAGATGCCCTGCCCGACCCGTTCGTGTCTCCGACAACGCCCAAGGCCAAAGGGCCCCCCAGAGCCACCCGTCCTGCTCCTGCGCATAGAACATACTCCAAACCCACATACCCGCGTCCGACGTCCAGTTTCCATGCCGCCGTGCTTGCCCATTCCCGAAGCGTGATTACGCCTTCACCCAGCGCCGCCCTCGCCGCGGCAAACCAAGTCGCCGCCTCCGACTCGTTGACACACACAGCCTCCAATACCGGTGCAGGAAGGCTAATTGAGTTCTTTGAACCCCAGCCACTGACACTCCTGATTACGCGGATCGCTCACGCCATCGGGCTACCCAAGGGATTTGCGGTTGCCATTCCTCAGGGCCGGAGTATCGAGGACATGCACATCTCGAGTGTCGCCACGTGTCCGGGGAGTGGAGGTGGCGTGGTGAGAGGGTGTCGCGCAGACCTGGTGTTTACCGGCGAGCTGAGCCACCATGAAGCCCTCGCCGTGACGGAAAGGGGCGGTTGTGTAATCACGCTGTTCCACTCCAACTCGGAGCGAGGCTATCTCTGGAGCGTGATGCGAGAGAAACTCGAGACCGAGCTCGCGGAAGAGTGGGCGCGGGTGAGGAGGAGGAGCCGGGACGAAGAAGGCGTCAAGAGTCGGTCGTCGTTGTCAGTGTCGGCGCAGCTGAAGGAAATGCTCGAGGACGAGAGTGTGCAAGTGGTGGTGAGCGAGAGAGACAGAGATCCCTATGGGATTGTGGTGCTGGAAGAAACGGCCGTGGAAGGGATCCGGTTTGGAGGCGACTGATGGACCGAGTCGATTTCAATTACTCACTTTTTCACACGCATCGAGCGGGTTTCAATGCCGCAGACCTAGATGCCACTTCTTCGAGCAGGACACATTGCACACTTGAGAGCGAGGGTGTATAGTGCTGAATATAGTATAGCACAGCACAGCCTGGGTCGAACCGACACGACAATGACCAAGGAGACTACGTTCAAGTTCAAGGTCAGTTCAGGTTCAGGTTCATGTTCAGGTTCATGTTCAGGTTCATGTTCAACTTCAACTTCAACTTCAACTTCCCACACCCGACCATACAGTCCCATCAATGACCATGGTCAAGGGCAGTGAGTGAACTTGTATTATACACTCAAAGCCTAAAGGGGCTAAAAGATAGTCTGGTCGTCTGGTTTGTCTAGGCGTTCAATGAATCAGTCCAACAGTCCAAGTAGGAGAGAACCAAACAGAAAGAAATAAGAACCAAGAACCAAGAACCAAGAACCAAGAATTAAAGAGAGCAATCCAAGTCCAAGCGCTTAAAGCAGGCCAGGTCGGAAACCCCCATCGACCGTCCTGTCCAACCCGGTCAAATAGAAAGGAATGATGAATGCCTATCTCACACAACAACACCCTCTCTCATCGTCTCCAGCGTCTTCTTGCCCACCCCGCGTAGTCTGGTCAGGTCGGCCCAGCTCCTCAGCACGACATTCCCGACCGTCCCGTCAGTGTCACACTCGGCTTCGGCTGCCAAATTCAGATACTCGACAATCCCCTCGGCACGTTTCGCCCCTAGCCCGCTCAAAGTCTTGATTCTCGAGACATCGCGTGTGTTGATCACGTCGAGAAGGTGCTGCGTCCGCGGCGTGAGCGTGCCAGTGCCTGTGCCCGTCCCCGGCTGCGCCTCTGCCTCTACATCTGTATCTCCCCCGGCCAATCCCCGTTGCGCCAGCGGATCCGGCGACGAAGCTCTTGCTTTCCGCCTCTGTTGTTGTCTCTGTTTCCTAGGCCGAGCCCGATGAGAAGGCCCGTCTTCGTCGCTGTCATGATACGCCGACTCCTCGCCGTCGTCATGGAAACTCTCGTCGTCGCCGTCATTCTCGTGGCGACATTCCTTGCCATGCGTCCTGGACGAACTCGGTTTTTCAGGAGGCATAGCCTCACTCTCTGCCCTAGTCCGCGCCAACTTCTCTTTCAGCCGTTCAATTTTGCTCTGTAGTTTCTCGTTGTCGGGAAAATAAGGTCGTGCGAGCTCATACATCTTCAATGCACTGCCGTCCTCGCCGCGTGCCTGGTGCTGTTTGGCCATAAATAAATAACTGAGTCCTTCCGCTCGTTCTCCATCCTGCCCCTCTAGTCTCTTCTCGATACTGTCTAGACGTCGTTGCACTTCCTCGGAGACATTCTTTGCCGGAGCAGGATCAGGAGCATTTAGCGTATGAGCAGCAAGAATCTCCGACACTTTCTGCTCTACCAGCGTCTCAATCGAAGCTTTGGTCAACGTGGAGGGCTCTGGCCCACGGCGGATAAAGCTCGGAGTCGGGCGAGAGATCTTACTTGGACGGCCGGATCCAAGAAAGGAGTTGTCTGCAGTGCGCTTTAACGGTGACGACTTTTGATGATTGGTAGGTTTGCTGCGGTCTGAATACACAGCAAACGCCTTGGCCGGTTTCTCATTTTTGGTGGACGCCTCGCGGGTCGCAGTGAGATTGACATTGACACCATTGTTCAGAGGACGCAACGGCTGGCGTTGCGTTGTTGCTCCAGTCAGGGCTGCTCCTGTCACCGGGCGCGATGGCCCTTTGAAGATAGGTTCGTTTTCCACCTCCCGAACCTCGATTCGTTTGGTTCGGTTGGCAAAGTTCAAAGAGCTGAGCGTGTCGAGATGGTATGACTTGACCGGAGCCAGATTGAGGATCATGACCGTAAACCCATTGTTCTGGCCCAGCGACAGGATTCTCGTCATCTTTGACTCTCGGTACGGAATCCGCTGGTGTTTCTTGCTGATGGCCTCCACACACTGCGCCAGGACAAACAACGACTTGTTGATGCTTGCAGATTCCACCATTCTGTCCTTTCCATTTCCTGTTCTTCGATTGTCCTCGGACCCGGCAAGGTCGATGGCGGAAGCCGTGCTGACTCTGGTCTCGGTTGGGCTTGTTATGGTGAGCTTGACGCACAGAATGGCATGCGACCGGGACGAGTGGGAGTTGAGCTTGGTCGCACCCGTGCTGCGGTTGGCGTTGGCCTTGTCATAGAGAGCCTCAAAGTCTTTCAACGATCGGCAGGGCACTTCTGTCAGTCCAACCACCACAGTCTTGCCACCTTCGGCTTCCCGGATGGGCAGCCCGGTGGCGGTTCTCTTCTCAGGCGCCTCGAACAAGTCAAAGACCCGGTCATTGTAGATCTCGTAGTAGCTCATCGACACTGCCACGGTGGTGTCCCCTTCACTGCTCTTCTCGATGGCTCGACTCTTCCTATAGATGCTGCTGAGCAGGCGGGGGATCATTCCTCGGTCGGCGAGTGACTTTCCGCCGCGCATAGTATGGGTTTTGCCCGTCCCGGTCGAGCCATAGGCGAATATGGTGACATCGTAGCCAAGGAAGAGGTGTTTGACTGTCGGGGCGACTGGAGGGAGATATTAGTGGCAGGTGGCAGGCATTGCGGCAGTGAATCAGCATACCTTCGGCTTCGTATATCTCCTGTTGCGTGGCGCTCTGCTCATACACGCTGTTGAATTGGAAGCTGAACTCTTCGGCCAGGTTCTTTGGGTTGGGAATCTTGATCACGGTGGGTGCGCCGTCTGAGCCGTGGTGGTGGTGGCTCGTTACAATCTGGTCCTTTTCCAATTCCGACTTGAGAAGAGGCCGAATGCGGGCGACCACTCTGACGCTCATTTTGGCCTGGTAGGACAGATCTTGAGGTCTTGAGGATATGACTTGGTCTGTCACCGTGGCCGTAGCTTGACTGTCGGCGCAGTTCAGTTGTATGTGTAGTCGAAACGGCACCGACCAAGACGCGGACGTTGATTGCCAAGCTGCGATTGGTCGCCAGGGCAACGGCCACAGCCTGAGGCTCAGCCTTGTCATGTTCAGCCTTGTGCTGCAGAACGAATCTACAGTAAACAATATTTCATCTCTCTATCTGTCCATGCCACCGCCACCCGTGTTCCCGTGTGCCTGCAAAAGGTTAGCCACCACTCGGTGGCTGCCTTTGTTTGCGAACTCGATCGCTCGGAGATATTGTGCCCGGCCTGCTCCTGTGGTCTCCACGCCCGCCGCAAGCAGCATCTCAACCATGCTGATCCGGCCATGTTCTGCCGCTGCTTCAAGTGCAGTTCTGCCGTTCTCGGGCGGCGCAGCCGCGTTGACATCAGCGCCGGCCTCGATGAGCAATGCCGCAATGCCCACGTATCCGCCCATCGCAGCAAGCTGTAGCGCAGTGGCACCTGCGTTATATCCTGGTTTCTGATTCACATCGGCACCCGCTCGAATCAGTAACTCCACGGTCTCACAACGTCCCCGCTCTGCTGCTGCCTGCAGAGCACTTCGTCCATACTCCTCAGAAGCTGGTGCATTTACTTCTGCACCAACCTGAAGCAGTATCCTCACAACCTCATCGTTGCCCGACTCTGCAGCAGCCTGCAATGCAGTCCGTCCACCGCACCAAGAAGCCGGTGCATTTACCTCTGCACCGGCCTCAAGCAGCATCTTCACAACTCCATCATTGCCGGACTCTGCTGCAGCCTGCAATGCAGTCCGTCCAACGTCCATTGACGGGCATGCGTTCACATCAGCCCCGCATCCAGGATCATTTGAGCTCTACCATCCGCATACCTTGATGCATATTGTAATGCTGACCATTCCCCATAGGCTCGTTTGTCAACGTCCGCATCTTTGTCCAGCAGAAGCCGGATAGCCTGGCACGCAAAGAAGGAGGCAAATTTTTCTCCCATTGCCGCAGCAAGCTGAAGAGGCGTCCGAGCCTGTCGTGCAGTTGCATCTGGATCCGCGCCTGCTTTAAGTAGACACCGGACCAATTCCAACTCACCCTCGATGATTGCAATTTGTAAAAGGGTGCGCGTGCCATCGTTAAAATTGACATCAAATTGATCGCCGCCTGTCTCAAGGAGGAGGGTAGCTATGTCGTGATAGTCGTCTGCCACCAAGTCATAAAGCACAAGGCTTCCAAATCTTGTAGCGGCGAGCGAGCTGTCATAGGTGAGCAGCAGGAAGAGGGACTCAACGTCATCGGCAGAGCCGCGAGTGTCCCTCTCTTGAAACAGCGTCCGTATTACGTCCAGAGAAGGGAGGAGGTCAACACCTGATTCGATGAATGTTTCAACATAGCAACTGTTTTCACTTTTTATCATGGCTCTCAGAATCTTGTCATCAACCGTCGCTCCCATGGATATCAGCCATCGGACCATGTCGTCCCTGGTGAACCGGATGAGGCCTTCTGCGACTTCATCAGTCTCTTCGAAATCGCCCCTTTCACAACTCACGACCGCTTCAAGGGGGGAGCCCAGCGTACCCACGATGCTGGGTGTGCTCACATCAACGCCAGCCAGTACGTAGCTTTCCATCAGCAGCATATCGCCACAACTTGCCGCAGTGAAAAGGCCGATGGCGTCGGCATGGCTGTCGGTGGTAGCAAAACATGTTCGATAGGTTCGCAGCATCATATGGAACGTCTCGTAGTCCTTGTGTCGGACTAGTGGTTCGAGGACGCACTCCAAACAGCTTTCGATCGAGCTGTCGTTGTAATCGGCAGCGGCTTCAAGCAAATAGCGGAACTCCTCACTGGAGCCCTCAATCCAAGCCCGAACCCTAACGCCAGGTTCAGGCGGTATGTCCAGATCAATCTCAGCTCGTCCCGCCGCTTTCAAGAGCCCCGCAAAGGTGTGCAGATCTCCTCGTTGTATTGCCTCTTTCGCTGCTGATCGGAAGTATTCTTCCTCTTTCGGCGGCCTGGATTGCGAAAGGCATTCGTACAGTAGCAAAATGGTCTCGCCAGTCGCCACTTGCAAATGTTCCCAAGCACGCTGCCCAGAAAACCAGGAAGATTTGAGATCGAGATATCTCTCAACTGGGCTCCCAAGCGTCCACACATGGCAGAGCAAGCCACTATCTCGTCTCGTTACTGCCTTCTGCAACAGGACTCTCCCGAGCTTGTCCGTTTTGATCAAGCATGGATCCGCCCCAGCCTGCAAAAGAAACTGGACCACCTTAGGCCCATTCCTGTTTAAGGCTATCGTGATGACGTTGTTCTTGTAACGGTCTAGGCCGTTTATATCCGCTCCCGCTTCCAGCAAGGTCTGAATTATTTCAGTGCGTGAGGCCTAACTCACATCATTTTTGAGTAATGCGCATTGCAAAGCTGTGCCACCAGAATCAGCTGAATGAGCATTGGGGTCCGCTCCATATCGAAGCAGTAAACGGACCACCTCACAATGCCCCCTTGCTGCGGCAGCTTGTAGCGGGGTATGCTCTGCATTCTCGAACGTTGACATCGCATTAACATCTGCGCCGAACTCCAACAACTTCTTACAAGACATCAAATCAGTTATTTCGACGCAATGCCGAAGAGCAGAACACCCCTCCCTTGTAATACGGATGTTCGGATCTGCACCCCTCCTCAAAAACTCGGTCATCAGCCGACAATGCCCGCGAATTATTGACGCTTTGAACAGCCTCTCTCCAAAGGCTTGCAGGGTAGGGTTTTTGATGGAGAGACAATCCAACAACGCCCGCTCCTGGGAAGGTCGTGAGTTCATGCTAAGGACTTTTGCCACAGCTTCACCGTCGGTGAGATGGTTCGAGATGGCGAAGAGTAGTATTTTGACCAGCTCGGCTGGTGAGGTGAGCAGGTCCTTTCCCGCAAGGGGGTCCTGCCTGGCCTGAAGCTCGTTTTCGGGTGTGTTGGGAAGAAGGGCTCGGAGATAGGAGTTGAGCTTATTAGCAACTTGGGTGGGCACATTGGGTGAAAGCACCACATTCCAGCCGTTGGAGAGCCGCAAATCACCTGTTATTTTTACAGCCAGCAAGCCTGGACTGAGATTCGGAACTGCCGCCCATGATATGTCAGTTGGGCCTCGTAGCGACTAAGATTTCCCAGACCTTGATATATTGAAACCTTGTACCACAGAAGATCAAGATCAGTCGCAAATCGACTGTTCTGGGTGTCTGTCGGCGTCAAAACTTGAATGCCCTCTGGTGTCTTCGGACTCTGGGCTAAGAATGGTCAGCAAAGCTGCAGTGTTCTCATGGGACAAGTCTGACTGACCGGAGGCAATTCTTTCAGAGGTGCTCTGCCAGCCATGGCGACGCGTCTCCGTACGGACTCTCTTTGCGGGCTGCAAGACGCCATGCGCATAAACATTGCTCTCATTTTTGCCACTCTTTTTGCGCTTCTGCAAACGATGGGCCACAAATTTCCATTCATGGCTTTTGACATTTGTGCGCAAGCCCCAGCTTTTGAATTTGCGCTTGTATTGACCTTCGCTGGAAGATAGTCATAGTCAGATTGTGAGATTTTGTGGAGATCAGAATTGTCAGTGGTGCTTGTTACCTTTTCTCGAAGCCGAAGGTCTGTTTCATGTATTCCATTATGTCCTGGAGAGACTTATCTGCCATGCCATGTAGATGGCGCAGGACTTGTTCATATTCGTTCCATTGATCCTCCTCAAGATCGGGATTTGCAGCATCCGCTGACAAAAGCGGTGTGCAGCTAGGAATCATTGACTCTATATGATCATCGGCGTCAGCATTGGTGTGGGTCGTTGTGAGAGGAGCCATAGTCGCGGGCGCGGCTGTAAACCCGGAGAAGTCCAAGAACCTCGACGTAGATGAAGAGGCTACGTCCATGCTTGGTATTAAGGACGGCCCGAGTATATAGCTCGCGTGTGGGTCATTGTAATGCAAATGTTGCAGAGTAGGGAGACTGCCAAGCTGTCCAAAACTTTGGGGATGTACTATTGCCTGTGGTGTGAGATCCAGGGAGGTCGTCGCAGTCAAACCGAACTCATAGCTTTCATCGATGTGAGTGTCGTATGGCCATTGAGGGACGACATCGTCGCCAGATTGTTGAAGTCTGCCATCGCTAGGCATGGCCGATTGCAGTAGTGGTGCGTCTGGTAAATAGCGGGGATAGCATGTAATTCAGCAATCCTTGAGTACACTTGAAATACTGGGACTGTAAAGCCGTTGATGTAGCACAGCCTTGTCACATCAGATAGTTTGGAGTCAAAGACGGGTTGGGTTGTGCCGTTCATACGGGAAGACAGGTCTGGAAAAGCATAATATGGTGAAAGGAGAGAAGGAAGGGGTTGAGAAAATGGAAATTGCACGAGAACTTATAGAGAGTTCTCGATGATATGATGGCGAATCCGTATGTAGAGTCGGTCAGATCAGAGCGGTCTCAACACTGGGGGTCTAGCTTCTTGGACGCAGGCAAGCCACCGACGCCTTGCAGGTATTAGTGTGATCCAGTGGTCCATTCACGTTGTAGAATGATGTGACGCAGTCACCAGACGACCAACAGGAACGGAAGCCAGGTTGTCATGAAGCACCGCCTACCTGTACCTGTCGTTTCTTGATGGGATATTGGTCAGATCCAGAAGTTCAAGCCCCGCTTTCACAAGCTTTCGCCCGTGCCCGTTCGGAACCATCTTCAACATGCAGCCGCAATCGTTGGGGCCTCCTCAGGCAATTTCGAATGCTAAGCAGCGTCGGAAGACCATAGTCAATAGACAATAGGCAATAGGCAGCAGGCAGCAGGCAGCAGGATGCCGGACCAGTCAATGCGGTCCAAGATTTGGCTGGCGCTAAATGGTGGAAGTTGTCCGGCATTGGGGATGCAGGATTCAGATGTCTGCCACCATCCCAATACGAATGTATTAATGAAAGCGAACTCAACCTGAGACAGGTCCATACAGTGTCCAGTATCCAGTGCCCAGTGTACACAAGGGCAGGAGAAAAACATGTACGTACGTAACATGCATGTCTGATCAAGGTTAATAAGGTTGACGGCCGAATCCGAACCCGGAGAATAGATAATCCGGTTGCCCCAAGCCACCAGCCACCATCCACCCATCCACCACCAGCTGGCACTTTGCGGCGATCCGCCAAACACAGAGAGAGAAGACACGCCTAAGGAATCTGAGGCCCCAACCCCAACGGGCAAACATCCGCTTTCGATTCGGCATCAAGAGGCTCACAGGCCGCGTCGTGGCCGGCTGCGATTGACTCGACTCCCACCCTCACTCTCACCTCGACGAAGCTCACCACGTCCACGTCGAAGTCCACGTCTGTCCTCGGGTACCTCAGGCTGCGCTCTTTGCAGCCTAAGCTACAGCTAGCTACTTGCTGCTGCCACTCTCGCTTTCGCTCTCCCTCTGCCTATATCTTCTATACATATGCCACATCGAGCACGATCGCCGTTACCCGTTCCCGTCCACCGAAAGCTGTCCCTCCTCCACCACAACAAACAATAGCCTGCGTACGCAATACCAGTGCTTACTCCCAGCAATCCCAGCGACCACCACCACCATACACATACTATTAATACCGACACCCTAGCATACGTTTCCACACATAAAGCGCACTTGCACCGTGCGCACCGTGCTCTCCGTGCAGTCCCTCCACATCCTCCAGCATGGCGACCGAGACCATTTACCGCGAACGAGAAGTCCGAAGACGGTATAGATGGCCGGAAGTACAATTGAATCTGTGGATTTTCATAGTCCTGGCCGGAGCTGCGACGGTCTTGGGCATAAATGCGTGGTTCATCTCCGTGCAGAATCAATTGAGGGTTGGAGTTCCCTGGTATGTGCACGACCCCTGTGCTGTCAAAACGGATCATCCACACTAGGAAACTGACACTCTGGGGCTTGTGTTGCGACAGGCTTTTTACCTTCGCCGTTGTCGTCGGTGGTCTGACGATTTTGTTTCTGATCATCATCCTCATCCTCGCCCCTCGTCGCATGCTGATACCTGGAGGTATCCTCCTTGGCTCCTTCATCCTCTTTGTGTTGTGGGTGACGACGCTCATCGAAACGGCCATCCAGCTGTACGGCGATGGCAACGTCAACAGCAATTGCAACAACTATGTCACCGGACAAGAGTACACGGGTGTCTCGATAGAAACGCTGGCCTGGCTGACCCAGAACAATATATGTTCATGTTGGAAGGCGTCTTTTGCCTGGTCCATCATCTTGGCCGTTTTGTTTCTGTGGATGATGATCTTATCGTGGCAGGTGCAGAATTACGATGACTGACGTGGAGGGCGACCGGCGACTCGCCACTTTCTCTCGGGAGACTCTTTTCAACGCGACCACTGAGCATATACGGATGGGATGTTTCGATGCATTTACGGATTTAAATTGGAGCCATTGTGTTTCTATCATGTATATACGCACGCGCATATTTGGCACGGGAGTTTACGGCTGGGATGTCGACATAGCCTTCCTTTGATCGGCAACCCTGAGCGAGCGCCATGCCTGCTGACATTTCCGGTCATGATGGTTTTCGAGTTGGGAAAAGTGAGATACGTTGTTGGGTCGGTATTGCAACCATACTTGACACCGAGTGTATATAGGTACCAACCTCACCAGGGCCATTTGGAAAATGCCTGCCCACACCACTCTTGAAGACACTACCGCTTTCCTTGTCACTGAGTTACATTGGATGTTTCAAGCCACGTTTGTACCGACGTGTATGATCTCGCCTTGCCTTTGCGACAATTTTGCGTCGCCCAATGGTTGCATCGGGGATTGGATTGGCAGCTTCTCAGGATCGGCCCTAGGAAACTCTACCTTAGCAAGGTACATGTACATGTATTACATGGTATCTCGTGACCAAGGCTCCGCGAGGCTTCGATCCCCTATACCCATGAGATCTCTCATCATGAATCACAAGCACTGTCTCACGCCTTTAGGGTCTGTCTTCTCTGCAGTCCACTGATGCCCTTTTCTGATTTTGAATTGGCCTGATAGGATGCCCGCAAATCAAATCAGCCCAACCCAACCCAACAAACACATACCATGTCGTTGCTGGTGCTTCATGTCATCAAGAGAGTTATTTCTTTATTCAATCCTTCAAGAACTGGGCAATCTGTTCGTTCATAAACTGCACGTCCTTGGGGTTGACGCCTCCGCCGGCCATATGGCCCCACGAGCTCTCGATGACGGCGAGCTGGCCATGCTTGAGGTACTTCAACTCCATCTCCGAGTCCTCGGGTGGAAAGTACTGGTCGGTGCGGCAGGGCATGAGCAGGACGCGGGCCTGGATGCTCTGCAGAGCCTTGATGTAGAGGTCGTCGTTGGGGATGGCGCCGCCGAGCTGGCTGACGCTGACTGGCGCCGACGCCGACGGCGTGTGGTTCTCCTCGCCCTGCTGCTCCTGCTCCTGCTCCGATCCGCATCCGCCTACGGCCCCGACGCTGCCGACATCACCCATCTGCCACATTCTCGCCAGCACCAGCAGATCCTCGGCGTCCCAGAGGAGATAGGCCTGCTCCCGGGCGAGGATCCAGTCTTCGACGGTCTGGACTCCGAAGGCGGGACTCGTGAACGCCCTCTCGCGGAACCAGGCGGCACTGGTCAGCCAGGCGGCATAGGCGCGAGCGAAGGCGCGCAGGCCGCGCTTGGGCACGACCTCCTTCAGGTTGACGCCGACGGCCTCGCCGCGCGCGGCCTTGTCCTTCATGGCGCGCCAGGCCACGTAGTCGATCGAGTTGGTCAGCGCGGCCACGGGGCCCTCGAGGAAGGCGTAGTTGTGCAGGCTGGTGCGGGCCGACGAGCAGATGGCCACCACGCGCTTCGCGAACCCCGGGTACATGACCGCCCAGTGGTAGGCTTGCTGCCCACCCATGGAGAAGCCGACGACCGCCTCGAGCGACTGCACGCCGAGATGCTGCGTCAGGAGCTGGTGCTGCGCCCGCACCACGTCCGAGTACTGCAGCTCGCCGGGCGCCGGGAAGAAGGCCTTGTTCGACGCACTCGAGCTCTCGCTGTTGCCCAGCATCGCCACCACCACCACATGGTAGCCGGCCAGCGCGTCGTTCGGTCCACCCGTGAACGTGAGCGTGCTGTTGATGAGCCCGGCGAAGCAGGTCGGGATCAGCACCACCCCGCCGCTCGACGCCGCGTTGTAACTGCGGTATGCCACCCGCACATCGTGCAGCGTCGTGCCGTTGGAGAAGGCAAAGTCGGGAATCTCGTAGTATTCGATCCCCGTCGCATCGTATGTGGGTGCGGGAGGCATGCTTGGGGGGTGGCCTCAGGCCCTACAGCTGCCAGAGGGGCTTTGGAGGCTAAAGGGCTTTCCTCGTCTGACTCTTTCGTCTAGGCTCTGGTCCGGCTGAGGCCCTGCGCAGGCAAGTTTGTGGGAGGCGCTGGGCCAGGGCAGTGAGCAGTGAACATCAATCGAGAGCCATGTTTGAATATTAATGACTGGGGGAGGAGATGTCCACCAGCAGCCTGCGCCTCTAAGCCCTCGGCGGAGATCGCCCCTGCGCCTGTTCACCTCCAGTTTGGTGGTATGGTTATTGAATATTAATCCTGTTCATTTCACTCGAGACAAATCCCTACAGCAACATTGCTTCGGCGCCTTTTGTCACGATATTCTACTCCGTAGTCGGTCGTCACGTCGTCATGCTACCCAAACGCCTGTCAAACACTCAAAGGACAACTTGAACCGCATCGCAGCCTGCGGCCTCATACCTCCAGCATGCGGACCCTCGATCGGGGCTTTGTCTGCCTTGCTCGCACCAGCTTCAACTCCTCGCCCACGAGTCGGGCATCCCTCCATTGCTCCTCCATGTTGCTCATGCGGATGGCCGCCATCACCACAAAGACGCCCGCGCGCAACTTCTGCACCGGCTTCAACTTGGCCTCGTACTTGCGGCTGTCGAGAGAGACGCCCATCTCGCCGAGGATGCGAAGATCAACTTGGTTACTATCAACCGGGTCAGCGTCCTGCAGTCCGCAAAAGGAAGGAGTTGAACATACCATTGAACTCTCATCGCCTCGGATTGCTCCAGGAAGCCTTTGCTCCAGGCCAGGTCTTTGCGGAGCCGTTCCTCTCTCTTACACTTGGCCTTCAACCACATGATCTCCTTGATGAGCCCTTTCATTTCCTTCGCCCGGATCTCGTCTTTGCTCGACTTTCCCGATGTCAGTCTCTCAAGCATGCTTTCATATCTGCTCTGCAGGACTTCTAGTTCATTCTCGACTGCATCAGCCTTCCGGTTGGCCAGGCTGCGCTCTTCCCGAAGACGTCGAAGTTGCTGTTTCATTTCACGAGCTTCACTGTCGCGAATCGAGAGTCGCATCGACATATCGTTGGTGTCTTCGTACTCCGCCCGCAAGCGCTTGATTTCAGCTTTCAAATCTCTGATCTGTCGTTCACGCTTGCGCATATCTTCCGACATGTTGTCCGCTTCGTCTTTTTCTTCACGTCGACGACTCAGCTGCTCCCGCAGATCATGGACCAGTTCCTTTTGCTCTGCGACTCTTGAACTGAGTGCCTCTGCTTCGGCGGTACGGGATTTGACCAGATTCTGTAGGTCGTCAAGCTCTTTCTCGATCGTCGAAGCTCGGCGAGATGCTCGCTTCAAGTCACGATTTTCCGAACTCAAAACCTTGATTTCAGCTTGAGCTTCCACAAGATTCTGACGCATTTGTGTCATCTCCTTCGAGTGAGAGGGAGGTGGAGAGGCAGACGGAGATTTGGCTTTGTACTGCGCAAGTCGGGCTTCGTGTAATTCTCGCTCTAGGTCGTTGACCCGCATCTTTAGGTCTCGGTTTGCCGATTTCAGCTCTGTCTCTCGTTTGGCCGCTGTCGTTTCGTTCTTTCTCGCCTCCGCCAGGTCATGCTTCAGTCCAGAAACATCGGCCGCGGGAGAAGATATCACCTTGGATCGATTCTCTAGCAGGGCTTCGAGCTCTTCCACTCTGGCCTCCAGCCGAGCGATCTTGTTCTTGGCTGAGGTCAACTCACGCTCTTTGCTTTCCGTACCTGCAAGTTTCTGGTTGCGCAACGAGTCGATTTCCGCCTGCAGGCGGTTCTCTTCTTCACTGGCTCGTTCAAGTTCCGCGTTGATCTCGTCTTCCAGCGCCTGGTTGGCTTCGGCGAGCTTGTCCCGGTCGGTGGTGAGGCGTGCAACATCCTTCTCAAGCTTTACCTTGAGCCGCTTCAACTCACGCTTCTCTTGGTCGACGTTGAAGGTATCGTCATTGGACTTCTGGACAGTCTCTAGTTTTGCTTCAACACTATCGCGTTCCTTTTCAGCCGCTTTCAAAACCGTTCTGACATCCCGCAATTCCAGGTTGACCTTCGCCAGCTCCTCTTGCATCGATTGCTTCTCTTGTCGCAAGTTTTGTACCTGGGCGTCGGCATTGGACGAGTGCTTCTGTTGCAGCCTCTGCGCAAATTCATGTTCCTGCTCAATATCTGCCTGCAGCACTTCGATCTCTTCTTCGAGCTCAGCCACCGTTTCCTTCAAAGCAGCTTGTGCTCGAATGGAAATCCGAAGCTCTTCTCTGGCGTTGCTCAGTTCGGTTCGGCTTTCGTCCGCAGCGCTTCGTTTCGCCGCAAGATCTTGTTGGAGTTCCTCAATCTGTCTCGAGAGCACCTTCTCCTCCTGCAGATGCCGTTGTTTCTCGCTCTCCAGGGCTTCTTGGAGCTTCATTTCGCGCCCACTGAGTGTCCCCTGCGCATCTTGAAGCCTGTCCACTGTGCGTTGGAGGCCTTTCGCCTTCTCCTCCGCTTTTTGAGATGCCGCTTCAAGCGTTCGCTTCTGGGACTCCCATTCTTCCACGTCAGCCGCATGGTCGCCGTCCTTTGCATTGATTTCGCGGTGCAGTCCGTCGATTTGCTCATGAAGGAGGTCAATCTCGTGTTTATGCTGCGTTCTCAGTGTGTTGTCGTTCTGGGCAGAACGCTGCCTCTCCTCGTCTAGAGCATCTTCAAGGTCTTGAAGGGCTCGTTTGGCTTTGTCGAGGTCCTTCTGCAGGTCGGCAGATTCCTTGGTCAGAGCGTCGTGACGTGTCTGGAGCAAGTCCTTCTCATCAACTTTGATCTGTAACTCTCGTTCGACGCCCTCGAGCTGTTTCGTCATGTTGGTGAGCTTGCGGTCAAAGGTGTCGCGCTGTTGTTGAGAGACCTCAAGCTCTTGCTGCAGCCTGCGAAGGTCAGACGCTCCTTCCCGCTCCATCTCGCGAATTCGCTCTCTTAGCTGTTTCTCCGACTCCGATTGCGCACGCAACTGGGCCTGCACAGCATCGTGTCGTTCTTGCAGCTCGTGGTAGTCGTCTTCTAGCTTGTTTGCCTTCTCCTCCAACTGTCTACTCAGGCCTTTGGTCGTGAACGACTTGTTGGCCATCTCATCACGAAGCTCATCCAGGTCCTCCTCGGCTCTGCGTTTCTCCTCAAGAGCCTCTTCCCGAGTTTCTTTGGCTTCCTGTGCTTCCGCCGTCGCGCGCTCGAGACTTTCTTTCAGGTCTTCGACTTCTTGTCGCGCCGACTCCAATTCATCCTCAAGCGTCGCGGCGTCATTGGATTCTTTGCTTGCCTTCATTTTGAGCCCGTCGATTTGATCATCTCGCTCGTCAATCGCGCGATCTTTCTCGCGAAGGTCAGTCTGCAAGTCCTCAATCTCATCCTTGAGCTTCTGGATTTCTGATTGCTCCTGGTTGGCCGTCAGTCCCTTCTCCGCCTCCAATTTTTTGATTTGGTTGTCTCTGGCCTGGAGGTCGGAACGGAGGGATTCCAGTTCAGTTCGGAGATGTTCATCCACTTGTCTCTGGCGGATTCGTTCTTTGTACTGTTCAAGCTGCAGCCTGTAGATCTCTGCATCTCGTTCAGCTTGCGCAATATTCTTCTTGAATTTGTGTAGTTCGCGTTGCATTGTGATCCTGTTCACTTTCAAGTCGGTGTTTTCCTTCAGCGCAGCCTGGTTGAACTCGTTTCCACGCTTGGATAATGCGTCTTCCAAGAAATGGATTTTCATCTTCAACCCGAAGTTCTCTTTCTCAATCTTGTCAATGATGTTTTCTTGTTCTCGCAATGTCATCATATTCCCGTCATTAACGAGGCCGCCAGCGTCGCGTCCGGGAAGGGGCGCGAGAGGTGTGCTGTGAGCGCTACTGCTGATCTGCTGCGGCATCGGGGTGTAGTCGACAGCATTGCCTGCAGAGCTCGAAGTGTTCTCGGCCTCGAGCGCTGACAGGTCGGCTAGTCTCTGCTGCGCCGGGGTATAGCCATCTTTAAGGTATGTAAGAGGGGTTTGCGAGCCTGACTTCTTGCTAGAAAGGCGACGGGCAATGTTGTTCCTCATGGCGCTGCCCATGATGGGGGTGAATTCGGACCGGCGCTGGTTGCCGTTCGGGAGCAGTCGTAGAGGGTCTCGAGGTGCTCCAGCTCGGGGAGTTTTGAGGTTCATGCCATGGCCTTTGGCGTTCCTCATTTGACTGAGCAGGTCTCCATGCTGTGCAGGCGCCGCGAAAGACTTCTCGGGCGACAGCGTGGCCAGAAAGTCAGAGCCAGTACTGAGACGAGAGGCCTGGTTTGTTTGCGGAGTATTGATGTATTGATCCATGATGGTGATGGTGATGGGCTCCAAAGCCAGAGGTAGAATTCCCGTTGCCCAAAGAATCCCACTTCAGGGTCGCCAAAGCAATATCAAATCCAACGTCAAATAAACATACTGCTGGCGATGTAAACAGGGCACAACTGGTTGGAGTTTTGATGCTTCGGCCTCAGAGCGGATTGTTTTGTTCCTTCTACTTTGGGTCACTACCCCATTATCATGCATTAGCGTCGCCCTCCCGCCTTGGCACGAGTATTGCATGCTGATTGGCGGACTGGACAATTCTCAGATTCCAACTGTTCCATTTCTTCGAGTTCATCGATTTCGTGGTTCTCTGCCTCTCGCACATCTGCATCAGGGAAGATATGCCGCCGACTGATGAAGACATTGCTTGGTTTCGCTCTACGTTTCATCCCATCCCTAAGCCCGCGCTCCCCGACGACTGCATCGAATACTCCCTCTACATAATATCCCCCTCACTCGATACGACCAACGAGTTCGAACCCCGACTGCGCCTCCGCGAGGTACAGAAGTATGCAACCGATCTCCACCGGCAGTATTTGAAGGATTATATCTGGCAGCGTCAGGGCTTCTCTCTGGAGATAAGCAAAGAGGATGGTGAGGTCTGTTATCGCGTGGACTGAGCAGGCCAGACCATACTAACATATCCATCCAGGCCTAAGTTTTCTGCGCGGTACAACCGAGTATGGCGATTCAGTGGAAGATGAATGGGTGATTGTCTGGCTCCTCCGAGAGCTGACGAGAAAATTCCCGGATCTCTGGGTCAAAGTCACGGATAGTGATGGCGAATTCCTTCTCATTGAGGCTTCGGGCACTTTGCCTTCCTGGTTGGAGCCTGATGTGGCCGAGAACCGTGTATGGATCAACAATGGACAATTGAAGATTATCAAACCGGCCAGTGGTGCAAGGACCTCAAAACGAACAGAGGAGAAGCTGTCTCTTCCGGAGGCGAGAGATATACTGTCGCAAGACCCGAGAAGGTTGATGCATTCGACAGGAATGGAGGAAGAAGCCTTCTTCCGACTCAGGAATTACCCTGCACAGATTGCAGAGAATATGCACCACGCAATCATCACTCTCCCGCGGAAGGTGGCGTATCTACTCCACCAGAAACCAGCCTACATCGCGCCGACTGCCGAAGCATTCTATCTCCGAGACCCCATTGCCTTGAAGCCACTACAAAGCAAGGAGCACAAAAACAACATGATTCTCAAGCCGGAGGATTTTGTGAATGTCAGTGTCAAGTTCCCTCGGGTAGCATATGCACAATTAAAGTCACAGGATTTCCCACCGCCTGCTGTCTTCACCGGGGCCATGCCGTCCCGGACAGATGCGAAGGCATACGTTCGAGTGGAGACCGGGATGAAAGTGACTTGCGGCATGGAGATGTTGTTGACGGATTCGCAATATCAGGATCGACCTCAAGTCAGAGAAATGAAGATGCTGCTGGATGACCTAGCATCGGGCGACGAAGCACTGCCCTCTGATGCTGACGTTGACAATTGGGAGCAGCGAGATGACGACGAGAAGTGGCTTGATATTAGCTTCGACGACTTGGAGAAAGAGCTCGCTGGCCGGAAGGGACAGGCCGAGAAGAGCAAGAAGCCCGGTTTCGGAGACAAAGCCGCTCAAGAGAATCTACAGAGGATTGTGAAACAGTTTGAGGAGTTCCTGAATGATGAGCAGGCCGGGCCCGAAGGGGCTGGCTTCTTTGACGAGGACAGTGATGAGGACGTGGCCGACGACGATGATGATGACGACGACGACATTGATGAAGATAAAGACGCCAGTTTCGGGGAAGATGAATTCACCAAAATGATGCAGGAAATGATGGGGATACCACCCGAGGTGATGAAGGAGATGATGACGGGCAAACTTGGGCCCAGTGCACAGGATCCCGCCAATCGGTCCGGACTGCGTCCGCCACCTGATGATATGGGGCACGTTGAAGAATTGGGAACGTCAGGCTCCGAGGCAGATGAAGAAGAGATGCAGAACTTCATGAAGCAGATGGAAGCGGAACTTCGAGGGACAGGTGTCTTGAATCTCAATTCCTCGTCCAAACAGGCCGCTGGCAAGGATCCGGCAATCAAGGGTTCAGTGCACACTGACGATGATGAGGTTGAGGAGTTGTCCTCTGACGACGACGACATCGACAATGAGATCGACGTCAATCTCGCCAAGAATCTACTGGAGAGTCTCAGGTCGCAAGCCGGGGTACCTGGCCCTGGAGGGAATCTCATGGGCATGATGGGCCTCGGGCTGCCGAGGCACGAGCCAGATGAGGACGACAGTGATGGAGGACAGCCTGGGCCGAGTGGAACCGCCAGAAGTGGTGGGAGCAGACCGGAAGGCTCCAAAGGACGATAATGTGAAGTTCGCGCGGATGCAGAAGCCCATACTACTCTTGAAGCTCTTAGCAAAACAAGTTTTGAAAACATGCTGGATCTATATTCTTTAAGAATCGATCACAATATTTTCCAGATATGAATAGAAGAGGATTTTTAATGCTTTTAATAATGATTAGTTTCATTTACTGTTATTTTAGGTATTTATCCTTGTATTATTTTAGAAAGTTGCAAATATATTAAGTGGTCACATGCTTTTAAATATATTGATAGCAGGATTTACATATAATGTAATGAAGCAAGATGCAGAAGTCCAGCCGAGTAATGAATGATTCCGGTCCCGACACAGCTCTTTGAGCAGAGGAGAGCGCCACTGATCAATCAATAACCGTCTCTGCCGTCAACTACTCCATATGCGCCACCTCCCTTGACAAACATGTCTCGCAGATCGGCTACAATATCTAGGGGTCGCTCCCATGCGGCAAAATGGCCGCCCGTAGCGTGCTCCCTCTCAAACACACAATTCCCCACGGTTCTCGTCCAGGTGCTGGGAAGCACGTGGATGTCGCGCGGGAAATGACTGATGCCAATCTTGACCGCGGACTGCCACTCTCGGATCTTGTCGTGCGTGATGCGCGCACCCCACGGCCCGCGACGGCCTATCTCGTAATAGATCCTGCAACTCGCCGCGGGGCCGGCGGTGCTGAACCAGTAGATGCTGACCCAGGTACAGATCTCCTCGTCGGTCCAAGGATACGCGTCCGTCCAGTCGTGCAGTTTCTCATAGATCCACGACAGCAAGGCTACAGGGCTGTCGGCTAGAGCGTAGCCCAAGGTCTGGGGCTTGGTCGACTGCAGCAGGTTGTAACCATAGCCTTCTTGGAGAAACCATTCAGTGCGTGCAGCACCTTCTTTCTCCCGTGTCGAGAGTGGCCGGATGGCTGCTTCGGCGGCCAAGAGAGGATTCTTGAGGAATGTAGGCTTCGACCCCATGTCCATGTTGAAATGAGTGGCTTTGCAGTGTCGAGGGTACAGTAGGGACATTGCTCGGGTAATGGAATATCCCCAATCGCCTGTCCTTGTCAGCAGGAGAGCTGGATTTGTAGAAGGGAAATGGGAGACCGACCGCCCTGAGTGACGTATTGATCATACCCCAGCTGCAACATCAGCTTATGCAGCGTCTCGGCATACTGTTCGAGGGCGAATCCTCGTTTCTTGGTGCCCTCGGAGAAGCCGAAATTCGGCAGGGACGGTGCAACAACGTCAAAGGAAACCTGGTTGGCATCGCTTCCCGATGATAACGACTCGATGATCTTGCTGGCCTCGAGGAAGTGTCCGGGCCAGCCATGCACGAAAAGGAGCGGGGTTGCCCCTTTGACGCTTGACTTCTGGTGCAGGAAATGTATCCTGAGACTCTCGTATCCTTCACATTGGATCGATGTCACAAATTGAGGAAGACGGTTCAGTTCGGCTTCGGCCCGGCGCCAGCTGAAGTCGTCACGCCAGAACTTTGTCAAACGCTGGACATCAGCGAGAGGTGCTCCTAGGTCCCATTCCGCTGACTCTAGCTCATCCGGAAATCTAGCCTTTTCGAGCTTCTCACTGAGGTCATGGATTTGTGAGTCTGGAATAGAGATCTGATATGGCTGTACTGGAGCAGACATGATGAACGACAAAGATAGGGGGGTTTGTTTTGTTCGACTTGCAAAAGATCTGAAGAGTGAGAGTATTTATCGGTAGAAGGGCTCACCTTTTGCTGCGACTGCGGGGTACGTGCCTCTTTCTTTTTACTAATATGTGGCGTATCTGGACAGACCACTTAGGTGCCACTTACAGCATTATTGACAGCAATGCTTTGAAATGAATTGGACGATCGATACGCGCTTGCTAGGCAGTCATCCGGTCGGGTCGAGGGCCTGACTGCGGTCATTGGTCAAGCATTGTTAAGCCTGCGACGTCGCACAATGAGGTCAACTCGAGCACGACCATCATCAGCAGATCCTCGACCAGGGTCTCTTGCAAATGCTTGTGTGGAGTACGCAGTAAGGAGTATTGATAGTACGTAGGGATATCGATGATGTTAGCGGTGTGGACGGAGTATTAGTCATCCGGGGTTCTGTGTCGGCACACCTTCCCTTCTCAAAACTTGAATGAGTGACGCCTGCCAGTGACTGCGGCGTTCTCTACACCATCTTGCGATTCCCCCAACGTCCAGCAGGATGAGAGGGCCAACTCGTCCTACCCATTGCCCAGTCTGGCGTTTGTGCATACACATACACGCCGGGGAGAGGTCGCCCATCTGCTCAGGAACCTCGCTCCGGCAATCTTCGCCCATTGACACTGGCTAATTCCTTGCTGGAACACTCATGACAGCCCCCCAGCAAGACCTCCCCTTCTTTGACCTGCATGATGTCCGGTCCTCAGGGAAGACTGAGCTTGTTACACCCGCCTCGAAATGTCCAGCAAATAACAAAGGAGGCACAAGACTACGAGTATGATGCCTCGATCCCCCTCCGCTACTGGCTACGGTCAGCCCAGGCGATGTTGAAAGAGGTAGCTAGTCTCGACTTCGCCCAACGCTGAGCAGAACTGACGCTCACTGTAGGCAGAGATATACGTGCGCGAGGGAGATGAAGAAACGACCTATCTCCTCCTCTTTCGACATGCCCATCTCATCCTGTCCCAGTTACCCGCCCATCCACAAGCACGGGATAAGGCCAACAGGCTGCTGCTGAAAGAGGCGGAGAAAGAAGTTAACCAGAATCTAAAAGTGCTTGATCTGATAAAGCCCCGGATAAACGAGAGATACGAACGTTACGTCAGAATTTTGAAAGAGAGGGAGGCCAGAAGGAGTGCACATACACAGACTCAGTCTTACGGTGACTACAGGGGCCAACAGCCAGCGCTGGACCAGAGAGCCGAACCGCTCAAAGCGTATGAGCATCAGGACCTTGCAGTGCGATTAGCCCAGAAGGAGATTTCCCGACGAGCAGCTAATCGTCAAACTGCCCCGACATCAGCTGCTGATGGGGATGACTTTTCGCGGAGGCTGCAAGAAATCCGTGCTCGAGTCGAAGGAAGGACGCAGCCCGGTTCGCTGGACTCGGAGAGCCGTCCTCGGGCCTTTGCAGCCAACAACCTCACTTACAACTACCCCAGCATTCCTTCACACCATGCGCAACTGGTGCCGGGCCTTCCAGTGCCGCAAGGGCCCCGACCTCTTGCTCAGGGAGAGCTTCCGGTTCCTCCGCCGGTAATCCCGCCGAAACCGGGTAGCATCGTGATTCAACCACCAGCAAGGCCGGAGAAAGTGCCAGAACAAATTGCATCTAGGTCGGCGACACCTGAACCTGTGCATACCTTCGCTCCGGCTGCGTACTTGGAAAATGGTACGCCACTCCGAACGATCTTCCTGCCTCCCACGTTGCGGACCACCTTCTTGAGACTTGCGCACAAAAACACGCTGGCCAATCTGGAGACCTGCGGGTTTCTCGGGGGCACCCTGATCGCAAACGCATTCTTCATCAGTCGACTTATCATTCCATCCCAGACGGCAACTTCGGATACTTGTGAGATGACGAACGAATCACAACTGTTCGACTATGTTGATTCTGAAGATCTCATGATTCTCGGATGGATCCACACCCATCCTACTCAGACATGCTTCATGAGCAGTAGGGACTTGCACACTCACGCTGGGTACCAGATGATGCTGGCCGAAAGCGTTGCAATTGTATGCGCGCCTAGTAAAGGAGATACAATGCACGGAGGTGACTGGGGAGTTTACCGGCTGACGGATCCTCCGGGAAAGAAAGCTATTCTCAGCTGTAATCAACCAGGAATCTTCCATCCTCACGACGTTGAGGATATTTACACCGACGCAGTGCGACCGGGACACGTGGTCGAGGCTAAGGGAATGGAGTTCGAAGTGGTGGATCTTCGGGAAAGGTAGCGACGGATGGGGCGCGGTGGTTGGTGGCTTGTTCGTAGTCGGGCCCTGTGGTCAGACATGGCTGAAAGCTTGAGATCGCCTGGGCCTCGCCAACCCTCTTGACTCTCAGGAGACTCGAAATCTACTGGACAGGTCCTGAGCACAATCGAGGAGACTCAGTTGAGCTTGCCACCATGATCGAGCATTATCTAGACTGGCGACCTTGACAGCAGCGAAGGGTCAGCACCCTTGGAAGGTGTTGTCTTTAACTACACTTCTAGTGTACAAAGCATGCCCGATTCATTCATGATTTGGACATTTTATCATCGTTCTAAAATAACATTTTGTGGTAGTAATCTTGGTCTAGTCTCGCAGATGGGAGCCTTGCAAGGCCCACCGATCGCGCCCTCCTATCTTTGCATACGGAGTATGATATTCACAGGCGGCCTACAAGCCACAAAACGCCATCGACTGCCATGAGGATGACAGGGGTTCTCTTCAGCTGATCCGAGGGGAGAAGGGAAACAGCGATGCAGGGTTTTGAAGCAGCCGTTCGAGTCGGGATCAGACACCATTGGACGCGACGCTAGCGGCACACCAGCTAATGGGTAGGCCCTAGGGGAGTAAGTAGGTACTCTAGAGTCTGCAGGTAGGGGTAGGGGCAGGGGTAGGGGTGTTTGGGAGTATTCCTCCGGCTGCCCGCCAATGCAGGAACAATGCATCGGTGCCTGGGGATGCTGCCGATCGGGGGAGAAAGCAGAAACCTTCCCACGTCACGTCGCCCAGCGTCGTAGCGACAGGGGGGCGTGTTTTTGTTTTTCTCCTGCGCATCGGCTGGCTGTGGCACCCAGGATGGAATCGAACAAAACCCTGGCCTAAGTGAGTCAAAATAGAATCAAACAACGTGGCAAACTTCAATAACGTGACACCTCCTACAATCATCAATATAAGGAAGGGTACGGAGGACGGATCCTGGTGTTTAATGAGCAGAGGACTATTGATGAGAGCAGATTGGAAGGACAAAAAGAGAGCAACGCCAGGCACTGGACAAGCGCTGTTGTTGGTGCGTGGGCCGGCGCCCTGGAGCCTTTAGGCCTGGGGGAGCCGCTAACAGGCGTCATCGAAGAGCGGCCGGCACCCGCCTTAACCAAGACAGCTAAGTGTGGGTTGCCACCATGCCCAAAGCGTGCCTAGACGGCCCTGAAAGCAATTTCCGAGGGGGCCTTTGAGTTGGACGTGTTTCTGCCTTCAGCCCGGCCTCCTCTCCACCACCACAACTGGACGCTCCTCTGCTCTCTAGTACTCTACTCTGCTCACACAGACTCTAGAGGACGGATACCACCTCGTCGTGCCACCCCTGCTCGAAAGAAATCTCTCGGTCAAGTCGACTCTCATGTTGCGCGTCCACCGTGGCATCCACCCTCGCGCAGCGTCCAATTGTACGCGCACATCGTAGACTGCGCCTCCGCGCCTTTCTCGGACGGGGTTGGACCTCTACCCGCTCTCTTCCCTGCGGCTAATTGACAATTGACAGGCAAGGCAGCTGGATGAACTGCGCTCGGTCACTCCAGCTCTTCCACCTGGGCCCGACTTCCAATCTTCTCCCTCCTCCACCACCACAACACACCTCACACCTCACATTCCTTTGAGAGAGCAGCAGTTCAACAACCTCAACCACATCGCCATCGAGGCAAGCCTATCGCCAAAACACTGTCTCGTGACAACAGTGTCGTCTCACCCGTACATCCTTCTTCACACACTCGCTTAGCTACATTACTGCTTGTGCCCGTCTTCAGGGGGTCTTTGCGTCGAGTTTTGAAACAACCCACATTCCCAGCCAAGATCGGCTTCGAGCCGTCTACCTTTTCAACCGCCCTGACCTGACCTCGAGACCTCTATCGGACCGGCTTCACAAAACATTCTACATCCCATACGCGGGTTGCCAAAGAAGGACGACAAAAGAGCAAAGGAAATAGCAGTGCAGGCCACTGCTGTAAGGAGTGACAAAGAAACTGGTCGCCACGCCCTACTTCACCTGTTGTGCGAGGTTGCAGTCACACCGACAAACACGCCCTGATTTAATCTCACCAGCCGCAACTACACCTTGGCTAATTCGTTCTTACCTCCTGTCTCGTCGTCGACCTTGGATGAGACGTGGCAATCATCACCTGAACGACCCGAGCACCGACATCTTCTCACATTTGTGTTGAAGGACTCGTGCTCTTCTCCTCCCTCCGGCCACTTTGGCACATAAAAACAACTACACAAACATGACTCGATCACTATTTCGCGCCGTCGCCCTGGCTACGGCCATGGTCTTTTGGTCAAGTCCCGTAATCGCTCAGACAGCAACAACTGCCCCTGCGTCGATTACTACACTGGGCTGCTACCAACATCCGAATCCTCTGGTTGAACAAGGAACGTGGACCTTTCAGACTTCTGGCTACTGTCAGACACAATGTGTGGGCCTGAACAAGGCTGTCATGGCCATTACGGGTGGGTCTACGTGTTATTGTGGTGATGAACTCCCGTCTCTTGACCAAGAGGTGGACAAGAGCAAATGTGACTCTCCATGCAATGGGTTTGATCAACAAACTTGTGGTGGATTGGGCTATTGGCAAGTCTATCTCACTGGATTGACCGCCGATATCGACACTGCTCCCAATAGTACTACCATCGCAACGACAGCTCATCCTACCACAACTCAGGCTTCGGACGGCCCATCAACCACACAACCTTCTGTCATAACCAAAGCTGGCCAGACCATCGTTGTAACAGCCTCTTCCGATGCGGATTCAAAATCGTCATCTTCAGGTGGACCCAACAAGGTCGGAATCGCTGTCGGCGTTGTGGTTGGAGTCATTGCTCTCGCTGCAATCATCGGTGGTGTGATTCTGTTCATGAAGCGTCGGAGAAATCGCCAGATCGAAGAGGAGCATCGTCGCAATGCTGCTGTCAGCTCGTTTGTCGGATCCCAAAAGTCGGACAAAACCGACCAGCGACTTGACCCTTCAGTCTTCTCACACCGCCGACCTAGCATTGGAAGTATTGCTGATGAACGCGACTTTTCAAGGAGGATATTGCAGGTAAGTCAGACCGAGTGCTTCCCGCGCACTGGTACTAATGACTTGGCAGGTGCGGAATCCAGATAGGGACTCGAAATCATCGAACTTGGCCTGATTCGATGTTTGCTTTCATCCGGCTTGTTTAATCTTACGGGGACTGGAATGGTCAGAATTGGATGGAATGAAACGCATACCGACGATCCTGAGCCATCGAACACTATCGAATCCTACCCGTCATAATCCTCTATATCGATCTGCATCCCTCCTCTAAACCTTCGAAAGGCGACATTGCCACTGCATACTCCGATCCCGACGTTCCTTTAGCGCAGTTTCAAGCAAGACAGCTCGAAATGATGACGATACTCTGCATTTAAGGCCCTCTTCGGGCTCAATTGCTGCCTCTTGTGTGTTATAAATCCACACGTTTACGCTCCTTTTTTCCTATTAGTGTGACGCATAGCTATGGCGTTGGTGGGTTATGTGTATCGAGCAACTAGCTCTTGGTGCCGACTTCTGGCGTGGAAGGGTCCTCGAGTCTGGCTCGAAAGGTGTGTTGGCAAAAGCGAGGAGGATGCTGCAGGGCTCAGGGCTCGGGGGCTTGCTTATGATCAGGCTGTCGGGGTGGGGAGGCAAGAGAGGATTCCCAGGTCGACTCTGCAATGGTAGTAGCCTGCTTGAGCAGGCTACAGTTGCTTCCAACTTTTATTATTACTTGGTGATGATGGTCACGGGAAGTAGTATGGAAGGGCGTCAAAGAGACCTGGATACTTGGATACCTGGAGGAGGGCGGCGGTGACGATTCCATGGACAGGCACATCATCCAAGGTGCCACAATATGTGAGCAAGGTCAGGTAGTTAGATTCTGTACCACCATCCATCATCACATTATTCGGTGTTTTCGTGACTACGTGAACTATGGAAGCACCAACACCCCATGTCTCCAGAGTTGGATTAACGAGGCATGCATCTGTTCATCTGACTGTCTCTGACTGTCCCCCGGACTCGCCATCACCGCCGTCAGTTGTTCCTGTCAAAGTCGCGCCTCTTGCCTTCTCGTTCATCGTTCGACCATCATCTGGCTTGGTTGCCTGATTCTCTTGGATGGCCGCATGTATCATCTAGTCAAGCTCGACTTCTGCAAGTCTTGTCGTGATGTTGTCTCTCTTCTTTGTAGCGTACTTAGGCTCTAGGTTGATCTCAGGCGCACCGTTGGGGCTTGTGGCTGGCAAGCAATTGCGGCCCGCAGTCTGGAAGACCCCGTCCTAACCCATTGCATCGCTCTCAAAAGGCCTTCCCTGCCGTCTATGCAGCCCGCAGCAAGGCTGGTGTTGCCGCAAGATCAGCCCCCTTCTCACTTCTCTCAGTTCCTTCCGGGAGCACTCAAGCCCACGGATTTCAGGATATCTTTAACACTCCAGCCAGGTCCTCCGGGGACGACTTCGCGCCAGGTCTCGTCTGGAATGCGATCTTCGGTAGGCAGAATGGACCAGTGCGGGCTCGGTTCCGGCTTCAGCCATTTGAAGTCGTCGACCTGGTTCCATTGGTTAGGTGCGGGGTCCGGTCCCGGTACGGCTCCTTGCCCTGACCAGATGAGTTCGGACTGTGCCTTAGTTAGTCTTGTGCATTGATTTATTGCATGGAGAGAAGGAGGCTGGAAAGCTGAGTAGGGGAGCGGGGAGACTGTCTGGTCAGTTGTGAAGATTCTAGACCTACATGGAATTTGGGAAGCTCGGTGAAGCGAATGTTCTTGCAGTCTTCAATGATAGGCCTACTCGAGCAGTAGAGATAAACGTCAACGTTTTCACATTCGTGCATGCGCAACTGGCGACACTTAATCACCAGCACGCTGTTCCTCGCTTTCGTGATGTGTGCCGGGCCTGAAACCGAGCCGCAGAGCAGTAATGATGAAGAGACGACATTGATGGTAAGGCTCGCGAATGGAGCCGTCTCTGTCGTCGGGACGGAAAGATCGACAATACTACCTGTGATCTTTTGTAAAGTGCAAGGGGCTTGAGAGTGGAGCGCTGAAGAGGGGAGGATGATATGGGTGTTCGACTGGTCGGTAATGGAAATTGAGGTCGCGGTGGTCGAGAGGGATGGGGAGTCTTTCTCATGGGCTGCCTCGCCGCCGACTGCTTTGGCTCGATCGATGGTGGATTTTTTGGCAGCTAAGCTCGCCGCCATCTCTTCAAGAGCAGCTGGCTCTCCATCCTCGGCTGTGTCAACGGGCTCGTTCGCCGGTGTGTTGGTAGAGGCTGGGGTATTTGAGAAAGACGAGTTGGGTGAGCGAAGCCCTCCTGGGACAGCGCGGCGTTTCTCGGCGGCTAATTCTGCAGCATCGCTCAAGGATAAGGCCGAAGGACTCTTGGATTTGAAAGAAAATTTCGGTTTGGGTGCAAACGCTTTTCGAGTCTCCTCGAGTCTTTCCTGTAAGGCTTTGATAGCCTGTCATAGTGTGAGCATGAGCACTGTCACCGGCAGACAGACATTGGTCGCCAATATGTACCTCGGCGTATGTTCTTTGGTCATAGGCTGGTAAGTACCCTGAAGCATCCTTGACTTCGTTCGACAGTCGCGTGATCCCGGCCAGACAGTGGTCCGCGGCATCTGCCCGTTCGCCGCCAACGGGGGCCTTTTCTGAGAGGCGGTCCATTCCCTCTTGCAGGGCTAATTGACTCTATCAGCAAAGGTTTCTAGTCTCTGACAGGTACAGGCTCGACCAACCGGTGATTTCTTGCTGGAAGTAGTGGAAGAATCGCTGCTGAGGGGAAAGGTCCCCTCCGCCATGAGACTGCGTTTGAGTCTCCATTGTGGAGGGGTCGGATTAAGCCAGGGAATCAGTCTACTAGAGAGCAAGATGAAGGTACAGATAGACTGGTGTGGGACGAGGTCGAGCAGAGGCAGAGTCAGAGACAGAAGCAATGAGGAGGGGTGAGCGGGAGGAATGAGATGTCGGTAGGTAGTAGGTAGTAGGTAGTAGTAGGTAGTGATGATCGTCACTGAGGGACAAGTTTTGATACTGTAGATGCGGGGGACGGGTGTTAGTAACACGGCTTAAGGTAGGCTAAGCTCCCAGTGTGGAGCCTGATTGGACCAATGCCTGGGACGCGAGGGTGCTTAGAGGCCGCCCGACCTGCCTTAGCAGGAAATCGGCTGGTTAAGTAATCGGCCTGCTAACTGTCTGGTGCCGCCCACCCGTCACCTGCCCGTCAGCCCCTAAGCCAACCTACTGGGGACCTCCCACCACACTACCTCCCGGCCTATTCCAGGCGTTCCAGCCCCTAAACGCGCATCAACCCCAATAATAAATATTTCTGCACAAGCATCATCCTGTTCCTGCGCAGCCTCGCTCGTCCTGCGTATATACCCCGTACATATGTCCTCTCTGTCTTCTCCCACGCCAACTGTCCACGTTCGTTGAGCTTGTAACCTCCACCTCCTCTTCCCCGATCTCCTACCTCACATCACCTCCCTCCTCCTTTCTGCATGGTCATACGCTATTGCGTCCGGCGAGCTTCAACTGTCGCGAATAACAACAAACATGCAGATGTCCGTATATCTAAACCCAAGGGCACACCCCACACGGGGCGCCCACGGTATCGGCGGACGGAAATCACCAGCGAGGAACTCTGCGGTGGGTGTTCCTGGTTCGTATTCTGTATCTCGCGGCTAATGTGTCTCTAGATGACGTCGTCGACCGACTTCGCCCGACCTTACCGGCTCCTCACACATGCGATCTGATCGATATCAACCCCGGCACAGGCAGGTGGTCTCGAAAGCTTCACGCCGTGTTACAACCGCGACGACATGTGCTCGTTGAACCCGCCCTCCCCTCCTATTCCGACCACCTTACCCCGCTGCTAGATGCAAAAAACTCGAAATATCGACACGCTTCACTGCTCGAAGATGCTTTACGACCCGCCAGTGGTCTGTTGTCCAAGCACGTCACGGACCAAGCCAACAACTCAACTGATCTCGCCCAAACCAATTCATCTCTGCTGATAACAGCAAACATGTCTGGGGTAAATCTCAAAACAAGCAACTACTGGGGGACTCAAAGCCGGAAGTTCTTTGACGACCTTTACCTCTCGCTTTGGAGGACTCGCAGTAACATCCATCGGTATGGCCTAGTTCGATTGATGGTGTGGATTCCAGACGACGAGAAAGATGCATACATTCCAAGAACGGTGTCTGCGCGTCGAAAACAGTCTGTGATGCTCGAAGCCAGTCATCATATCGTCGAAGTGGCTGGCACCTCAACTCACACCAAATCCACACGTCTGAGAAGGTGGCCTGACTTAGACCTCGAAGACTCGGCGATTGTTGCAGCAAGAGAAGAAGCCGCCGGATCTAGGACGCCTGCTTCAAGAAGAGACAGGCCTCCGTTGCCACATCTTTTGAGCGTCGAACCCATCCCAAAAGAGATCCGAAAGGTGGAATTTACCACTGATGCGGATTGGGTTCCGAGATTTTTGGAGTTGGAGCAGCGCCTGAGGAGAACAGATGCCGCTTGGTTCAAGAAGTATGGTTACGTCAAATATCCTCCTAGAGGTGGCCTTGCCACGGCTGACCGAAGAGGCTGGCGGGAACTGAGAAGGCGTGCAAGAACTGCGTACAATACTCACATGAAAGCGGTTGGTCTCATCAAGGAAGAACGCGAACTGATCTCAGAGTGGAGGAAGCTTCTGCTGAGCTCGGCCGACCATTCCGTCGAGGAAAAAGAGGAAGAGCAACTAAAGACGCGAGCTTCGTCCCTCGACCTGCGAATCAAGAAGCTCAACAGAACCAATAGGAGTTTCGCAGAGAAAGCCACCGACGACTGCAGGGCCTACGACATGGTTCCGCCAGTGATGGCATGGAATCGTCGTGAAGCAGAGCCATTGATTGTTCAGAACGGCGAATTCGACCCTCGTGATCGACCCATGGCCCTTCTCGATGTGACACCACGCCCAGAGTTCCTCGAACGAATCGACACTCATGACAAGATGGTCTGCTTTGGCCATGTGGTGAGACAACTCGTTCCGTACTTCGCCAAAAGCGTGTCCGAGGGTCTGAAGACGCTGGTCCACGAGAGTATAGACGACTTTGTCGCCACGGTTCCAGGGATCCGTGATGTCACCAAGGGCGGATGGTACGACTTGTCCGCTCTGAGAGTGCGAGCACTTCCGGCCGAGATGTTTGTAGAGATTGCGTTGGCGTATGAGAGATGGCCGTTCCGCCAGTCGACAGAGAGCATCTTGATGTTGGGCGTCGACCCTCAGGCCGCGTACAGTCTGGGCGAGGACGAATGAAATCGAGGCCAATGTGAGATTGATATGGTTATGCATTGCATGAATTACCTTACATTAGATATTGTCAATACTGTATGATGAATGTCAGCATTAAACACCAACACTACATACGGGAACAATATCACATATGCTCCATTATGAAGCCTTGGGTGGTGCTACCACCACTACTTTTGGTGGTTGGTCGTAAGTAAGGTAATGCTATTAGACAACCCATCAGTAATCCGTACTCGTGCTACACGAACGTCACAGTCACAAGACCGACTTGACTGTCGCCGCAACGAACGGTGCAAGCAAGCAAGCGCGGCGAGGAAGGAGAAAGACGCGAGAGGGAGATGGAATGAGAAGGGAGAAGGAAAAAGGGAGCGACAGGACTCACTCGCCAGATAGCGGTCAAACACCAGAATAGTATGAAGAAGATGGATATGGATGGGAAACCGAGCACACCGAGCAGAGGATCCGTACAGTACATGCACATACATGCACAGGTCATTTCCACACCATACACTCTCCTGTCTACCTCGCTGGCCCTGGCCCTGCCCCATGAAAAAGAATGGATTGCATTGCATTGCATCAGTTTGGCCTGGCCGGGCGTAAAGCCCAAGAAGAAAACAGAAAAACAACAGGTCAAAACAGACAGCGGCAACCTCAGATCAGAACCTGGCAGTCTAAACACCCGCAACCCTGACCCCTGGCCCCTGACCTCTGAGCCCCTCTCCCCCAACAGACCCTCGCGTTCAGCCTTTTTGCCTCACACACTCATCAAGAGCACCCAGCCATCCCTCTGCTCAGCCTCATCTGCTTCTCGCCAACATCGCACAGTCGGATCCGCATCCTACCAAAACAGCCCTCACACCATCAGCAGCAGCCATCCTCCTCTTGCAGTCAGTACCTCTGGGCTATCCCCATGCAAAGTCCAGATCCCCAAACCTAGAGGCGTTTGAACGGGATGATGAAATCGGGAGTACGATGGTCGGTCTTCGCGAGAGCATCTCGTGCGTGCTGGCGTTTCGGACCAACTCCCGGTGGCAGCGAACGCGAACGCTTGTAGCTTGCCACAGCAGTATACTCGGTGCCAGTGTTGCCCCGGTAGAGGCCAGAAGCGAGGATCGTGGAGTCACCTTGCGGCGTCGTGTTGCCCCCTCGACTGCTGAACAAGACACAAGAGTTAGATGTTGTCCAGTGCCACAAGCGACAATTCACATCGCCGGCAACTGAGCCATCGTTAGCGAGAACATTGGTATAGGCGCACAGTCGTGCACAATCGTCCGCTGTCGCCGGAGTCGCGACGCTCGCGTTGGTCATGGCCGAGGTCATCTGGGTGGAAGTGAACTGGGAGCTTGAGATGGCTGAAGAGTAATATGTGACGGCGCAGTTGATGAACCAAAGATCGAAACGGCCGGCACGTATGGTGTTGTCTTGGTGATACACCCCGATGAAAGACTCATTGTAGTAGCTGGCCCCAGTTCCGGTACATAGCCCGAGGTTGTATTGCGAGCTCGGTGCCAGGAGGTATGTGGCGTCCACAACATTTGGAGCGGCTGGTGTCAGAAGCCTGGCCGTTCGCACGTTGAAGATCATACTGTTGGGTGCCATTCCACCGGGCGCCGAGCCACCTCCGCTGTTAGAAGTCGTGTAGAGTTGACAATTATGATTTAAAACATCCCAGTACGCCACGGTGCAGTGAGCCGAACCGGCCTGGGTACAGGCATCCATGCAGTACTCGAGAGAATAGGCAGTGGTCTGGCTGTACATACTGCCCGAGTTGGCGTTCATGTAGCATTCGACCTCGTACACCACGGTTGGATTGTTGGCCAACGCAACCTTCTGGTAGTTGTAAGCACCCGGGATAATGGGGTAAGATGCCTGGCTGGTTGAAACAACATTCGAACCGGCACACAAGGTCCCTGTGTTGAGGGCGGCCGAGACCGTTGACGCATACACGGTTGAAGCCAACGATGAGTAATTGGGAGGAACTTGTGTAACACCTAGAGTTGTCGTAGTTGTGGTGGTTGATGTGATTGTGGACGTTGTCGTCGACGTTGTAGTTGTCGGGGTCGTTGTGGGAGTCGTAGTGGTAGTCGTGGTAGTCGTGGCAGCAGCAGTCGTGGTGGTGGTCGTGGTGGTGGTCGTGGTGGTGGTCGTGGTGGTGGTCGTGGTGGTAGACGTGGCAGTGCTGGTAGTGGTGGTACTGGTAGTGGATGCTGTAGAAGTAGTTGTTAGTAACGTGGTAGAACTTGTAGAAAATGACGATGTGGAAGAAGTGGAAGTAGAAGTGGTCGAAGTCGTGCTCGGAGTAGATGTGATCGATGTCGTGCTCGTTGTGGTAGTGCTACTTGACGTTGACGTAGTCGCGGAAGTAGTCGAAGTAGTCGATGCGGTAGAAGTACTCGAAGTAGTAGTAGACGCGGTAGAAGTACTCGCAGTAGTAGTTGATGTGGTAGAAGTACTCGAGGTTGTAGTTGATGTTGTAGAAGCACTCGAAGTACTTGAACTGGTTGGGCTAGTGGTCGACGTAGTCGACGTCGTACTGGATGCAGTGGAGGCAGTCGAAGTAGCGGTCGCCGTAGTAGTAACGCTGCTTGTAGGACTCGATGTAGATGTCGTCGACGTGGTTGAAGAGCTACTCGACGTGGAACTGGTTGACGTCGTACTGGATGCAGAAGAAGTAGTCGAAGTAGCGGTTGACGTAGTAGTAGTGGTAGTGCCACTTGTCGCACTCGATGTAGACGGCGTTGACGTTGTGGAAGTGCTGCTCGATATGGAAGTGGTCGACGTCGTACTCGATGTTGTTGAAGTACTGGTCGTACCGCTCGATGTTGACGAGACAGTCGAGGTGGTAGAGGTGGTTGAAGGAGTACTCGACGTTGTGGAAGTGCTCGTCGTCATCGTGGTAGTTGTTGTTGCAGCAATGGTCGACGTAGTACTTGTACTTGTAGTGGTCACAATCGTCGTTGTCGTGGACGTGGACGTGGACGTGGACGTGGACGTGGACGTGGTGGCAGCCGACGTAACCGTTGTCGTGCTTGTACTTGTCTGACCAGCCCCAGAAGTCGTCGAGACCGTGGTAACTGTTATTCCGAGGGGTTAGCCTCTACTCAGTAATATTGAGTCTGAATCCGGAAGACCTACCAGAAGTGGTCGACGAAGTCGTTGTGGGAGAGCTCGAGCCTGCAAAAAGACGCGTCAGTAGGATGGTTTACACGATTGTGGATTGAAATGACAGAATTTGCGTTCGAAGGGACTGTTTCTCAAGCGCGACTCGTTCAAGCCACGTACCCGCCGTAGTGGAAAGCGTAATCGTAGAAGTCTGCGTAGATAGACTCGTGGTTGTTGTAGTCGACGTGCCTGTAGTGGCTATCGAAGTAGAACTCGACGAAGGACTTGTCGAGAATCTGGTGGCCCCTGAAGTCTGAGTGCTACCTGTCGTCGTTGATGACGCCAGACCAGTGGTAGAGCTCGTGAACAAGCTTGTTGTCGAGGATGTGCTGGTGGAAGAGACTGTAGAACTGGTTGTGCTGACTGAAGAAGTACTCGTCGAGGAGCTGCCCGTTGACGACACCAGACCAGTAGAAGAGCTAGTTAACATGCTTGTTGTCGATGATGTGCTGGTTGAAGAGAATGTAGCACCGGTTGTGCTAACTGAAGAAGTACTCGTCGAGGAGCTGCCCGTTGACGACACCGAACCAGTAGAAGAGCTAGTTAACAAGCTTGTTGTCGATGATGTGCTGGTGGAAGAGAATGTAGCACCGGTTGTGCTGACTGAAGTACTCGTCGAGGAGCTGCCCGTTGACGAAGGACCTATTGAAGAAGTACTGGCCGAGGGAGAACTGGTTGAGAAGGTACTCATCGAAGCACTCGTTGAGGGCGTACTCGTTGAAGAACTGCTCTGCAAGCTTGTCCCAGTCGTCAATGTGCTCGTTGGAGACTGACTCAAGCTTGTGCTAATTGTAGTTGCAGGAGTCGTAGTCGTCTGTGAACTTCCAGTCGATGTTATCCCCAGGGCTTGTGATGATGTAGACGATGCACTGGAAGCCGTGGTGCTTGTAGGTGCAGTGGTAGTGGTAGTGGTAGTGGTAGTGGTAGTGGTAGTTGATGCCGTTGTCTGGGCAGTGGTTCCAGGTTGATTGCTTTGCGTTGTCCCTGCGGCCGTGGATGCCGATGTGGTCTGAGTACTACTTGTCGTAGGTACTCCAGTTGTACCGGAGGACGAAGAAGATGTGGAGGAAAACGGAGACGAACTCGAAGTGACAGCTTGAGACGTACCTGAGGATGAACTGGACGAGCTTGTGCCACTTGATATAGGAGTGGTCGTGGACGTAAGTCCTGTGCTCGTGCTCATACTCGTCGTCGATGTCACACCGATGACCGCACTCGTGGTGGTGCTTGATAGAGCGACCTGTGACGACGTAGTCGGCGAGATCGATGAAGTCGTCGAGCTGGTTGTAGTGCCCGACCCAAGACTTGAGGTGGTAGCAGCTGGTGTGGTTGTTGGATTCAATAAAGAAGTACTCGATGACGACGCAAACAAGGCCGAAGAACTTGTGGAGGTAGCAATACGAGACGTACCGGAACTTGAAGTTGCACCAGTAGTTGAAGAGCTGCTGGTGCTGGAAGACGACCCCACAACCGCAGATTGCGTTGAGGATTGTGTTGTCGTCGGAGCGGAACTGCTCGTTGATCCGCCAGCCGTCGTGAGCGACGAGCTTGAAGCCGAAAATGTCGTGGGCGTTGAGGTTGTGACCACGGTCGTAGTAGGTGACGAGGGGCTCGTCGTTGAACCACTGCTTGGGGACAGGGAGGAAGTGCTTGGGACAGGGACAGAAGTGGATGAAGTAGGGGAGGAAGACACTATACCTGCTGAAGTACTTGAGACAGAGCTCGCCAAACCTTGAGTCGTCGTGCTTGTACTCTGGCCAGCCACTGAAGTAGTGCTTGAACCACCAGCAGGTCCGTTGCTCGTTCCAGATGAGGACGAGGCAGGGCTAGTCTGACTTCCGGACGGCGACAGCGTGCTCGTTGTCCCAACTACTGCCGCCGAACTAGACATTCCAGTCGTCACTCCAGCGGAGCTGGAGGAAACTCTGCTGGTGGTCACCGCGGCACTCTGCTGTGTGGACGTGGTCGAAGAAGTGCTGCCAAGCACATAACTGGTCGAGGTCGAGGTCGTGCTTGATGATGCAAGGCCTACATAAGTCGAAGAGGTCGCCGCTGAGATAACCGGGCTGACGGTGGATGTTGTCGTTGCCAGGGTTGGATTGGTGGACGACGTGAGGGGGCCAGCGGTGGGCGAAGACACTAAACTCGTGGCTGCGGACGTCGTAGAGCTTGACGGCGACGGAGGAATGGGAGACGAGGACGCCGGCGTGGGCGCGCTCGTCGGTGGAGCCAGAGGAGACGTAGTAGTGGATTCGGCAGGCGGCGGTTCAGGAGTTGTAGTCAGTGTAGGGCTTGCCGTGTCCGGGCTGGTCGTTGTGTCGGATGTTGTAGTGGTGTCTGGAACCGGCGAAGTCGTCGTACTTTCCGGGCCGGTGGGTGTCGTCGTCGAGGAGGTCTCCACGGCTGAATTTGTATAGTCCACCGGACAGGCCGCAGCGGCTATACCGCCCAACGTCACCACGTAACAGTCGTCTCTCGGGGGATAAGGGAATCCAGCATATACTAAAGAGTCGCCACATTGGTAGAACGTTGCAGGACCCCGATCCGTTCTATTCCACCCAAGGATACCGTCGTCGAAGTAAAAGGTCGTGTTAAAGTCGTTGATCCAAGGCACCGCAGTGATTGGCACGTAGAAGTCGCTGAAGTTGCGTCCAACGGACTCATTGCCAGAGATCAGCTCGCCCTGTGACAAATACCATCTTGTTGCGAAGCCGCAGTTGTTTCCCGATCCTCCATCATCTCCTTGAAGCAGTCCTGCGGGCTGGGGACCATCCAAGGCCGAGCTGGGCGCGGCAGTGGCTGCTTGTCGCTTCACTTTTGCGCCAGGGCCTCCAAACGCGATGCCGACCATGACAGGCGACGTCGCTGGGATATCAGTCTGCACTCCACTTTGAAGACCTTCACCTAGCGTGAAGGTTGGTTGGGTAATTGTGACCGTGACAGTATTACCCTGTGAGTCAACAGATGTCGAGAGCAACACAGGCGGTGGTGTTGGCGTCGTCATCGGAGCCGGAACAGGGCTGTAAATCGTTGGGGGAGCCGTAGGAAATCCAGAAGTCGTTGCAATCGAGCTCGGAGTCGGAGTCGGAGTCATGCTCGACATCGAGGTCGAGCCCAAGGAGGAACTCAACGACCCACTGGTGACGACCGGTCCATTCGTCTCACTGCTGGAGCCAATGTTCGATGAGCTTCCTGGCATCGAGGAACTCGAAGAAGGGTTAACCACGGTGGTGACGGTAGAGACTATGGTGGTTGTGATATATGTATTTTGAATGTACGTCGTGGGAGCATTGCCGATGGTGATTGTTTCCCCATTGCCAAAGATGTTGACGACCTGCGACGCTGACTGAAAGAAGGAGCTGTAGTAGACTGGCTGTACAATAACACTCGTGACCAAAGGAGCCGGGCATGGTCCACCAGGTCCATAGGTAACGGTTGCCACCGCCTGGCCGTTAGCCACTGCTAGTCGCAGGGCTAGACAGGGGAGAAAAAGGAGCGACGAAGATGGCCGCATGATGGGCCTTGAAGTTTTGAAAACAAGCCTGGATCGCCAATGGAGGACCGCAGAATTTGGAACTAAACGAGTGACTGTGAAGATGGAAAGGGAAAAGGACAGTAGATGTTGCCGGCTTTTGAGGAGTCACGACTGGCTCACGCGAGATCATAACAAAAGGATCAGAATGCAGCATTCCATCCATGATGCCCATCTCGACCGTCAGCGCACAGACACCAAAGTGCGGGAATTCGGGGGACGGTCTGATGGAATGAAGGAATTTCCCCCCGATTGATCAGGCATGATTTGCAGACGCGCCGAAGCTTTGAAGGATTGCCAACCAATCTGGACCTGATCTGGCACCTACCCTTGAAATTCCTACCTGAAGTAACCGTTGATTACTGCCCTACATCAGCGAGCTTTTAAGAGTATGCATAGCATAGCAACAGAGACTCCGGGAATCCAGAAACTCGGTGGCAAGTGAGGGTGAATAACATAAATTCAGAGCGTCATGAAGAGTGTGTCCAACGTGGCCATCCCGATTCTTATCTTGGTCTCACTTTCAGTCGGGGGTACCACAAATTGGCCGACAAGACAGCAGGTCGATAAGTACAGAGCACGTCTCGTGACGGATAGAGATGGCGGACTCGCCTTAGTCGTCCGTGCGGAACGGGCGCGAAACGCAACGCAACGCAACGCGCTTTGAATCTGGGGCACGCGTGCCCAACATTGAGGCTCTCATTCTAGCAACATACCATACAGCGAGCAGCCAGCCTCTTTGATTTAGCGAGTGTCCTTGGGACGCATGATTCAGAAGGACCACGCCTGATAGGCGAGAAAGCTGCTGCCTACTCCGGGGACTTTGCACATAAGATAAGTCAAAACGTACCTGGTAGGGAGCAGTAGTGGATGTAGGTCAGTGATGGAGTATGAGGTACAGAGTCTAGCAGCATCAAAATAAGGTTGTGGAACTAAACCTCTTTCAGCTAGACCGTCAACATGGGCTGCTTATCAGGTGACATGATGTCATGGCCAGTCACTTTGTCCGATATGGTCCCCGGACCCTACTACTCCGTACCTAGCAATTACGCCTTATCCGTACTCGTACTGTGGCTGGTAGTGGTGGTAGTAGCATCCGACGTCTGTAGTACTACTACCTACTTACTACTAGCACCGCTCGCTCCTTCACCCCCTGTCAGAGAGGAGATATTGGCGCCTCCCCCGAATCCTGTTTCATGTTGTTTCCTGCTTTCCGCTCCACTTCCTTCCCGATGTCCCTAGTCGCCTTGTTTTTTTGAAATCTCGTTCGCCGCGCGCATGTCCCCCCGTATCTTCTCCTAGCCGCGCCCTTACTGCTCTGAACGGACCTGCTATCACCCTGGACCAGGCCATTCAAGCTACATTCGCATTGTCGATGAGCCTGTTGATGCTCGATACATAGCCACCGGTTGGTAGGCATTCTTGCATGAGAGTCGAGACAGTCCACTTTTGCTGACCTTCTCAGCCTCAATGTACACCAACTTCGACATGGCCTTCATCTTCCTTGCCTCCGCGTCCCTGCTCCATCAGGCTCTTGCTTTCCCAACCGAGGTTTCCCCTGAGGAGAAAGCCCTGATAACCTCTGCTCCTACACCCACACTTGCGGTCTATGGATCGTATGCCGCAGTTAGACGGGGCATAGTTGGTGATGTGACCTCGGAACTAGACTCTTATGTCAACTCGATATTTAGCGAGTTAGGGACCGCTATTCCGTCCTACGTCTCCAATGGATTGCTCCCTAACTTGCAAGATTTGCCAACGGGCAGTGCGGTCATGAGCTCGGTAGGAGTCAGCAGTTCCGATCTCGCAGCCTCTCCGACGCAAGTCTTGAATATACCTGGATATGGCAATTGGACCAATGATGGCTGGAATCTGCGGGTACACGGGAATGTGTTCAAGCAGCCGAACATCTCTAACGATACAGTGGACCATTTGGCCAACACCTTCCTCATCGGCACCAGTGTCGCCGACCTGCCACCCTCCCAACAAGACCAGGCTCGCAATCTCACCAGGGAGATCTACGTTGTGCAGCAGGGTAACCAGAATGTCACCATGGATATTCTGCCTGGCCCTGAATTCGGTTCCAGTGGACAGCCCGGGGGAGGCGGTGGGGTGACTGCGGCAGGAGGCGAGCAGGTCGTGACCCTTCCCCACCCGACGACTCCAGAAGGCGACTTTGACGTCTTCATCCCCATCGACAACACATCTTTAGCTCTGACTGCCGGCGTCGGCGATGTGCCTCCACAGAGGCTCAATGTTTATACCCAGGGCACCGACAGTGGCAATGCAACCTCGTACCTCGTCTCCGACCAGGGCCTTACCATCATCAGTGACATTGACGACATCCTTCGCGTCACTAAAATCTACGAACCAAAGGAAGGCTTGCTCAACACCTTCGCACGGCCCTTTACTCCTTGGATGAACATGCCTGACATCTATCGGAACTGGTCTGTCAGCCTGCCCAACATGCATTTCCACTACCTGACTACTACTCCGGAGCAAGTCACTCGCAACTACATGCAGTTCATCTACGACACATACCCCGGTGGCAGCTTCGACACTAGGCCACTCAACTTCAGCGACGTGTCCGCGACCCTGGCCATTCGCAAGTTCCTCCTTGATAGGGTCTTCCAGACCTTCCCGCACCGCAAATTCATCCTGATTGCCGACACCAGCAATTCGGACGTCATGCGTGACTACCCCGAAATGGCGACACAGTACCCTGGCCAGGTGCAATGCATTTTCCTGCGCAATACCTCCGCCACCGACCCTGGCGACAAATTTCCGTACAATACCGAAGGATTCAAGAACCTCAACCAGCAAAGCTACATGTTCTTCAAAGTCCCGGATGATCTTACAGGTTTAGATATCGCTAATGGACAGTGCTATAATGCATCAATCCCGCAAAACCTGACGTTCGGCTATCAGGGCCTTCCCTTTGGAATCAACACAGGCAGCGGGGGAAACGGCAATAAAACATCCAATGGCGCAGAAAGGCTCCTGGGGAGGGACTTTGCTTTTTCCCGAGTTGGGGCCATGGTTTTGCTCGTTCTGGGAGTGATGTCCTTCAATGCCGTATGATATCATACGAGATCAGTATCACTAATCTACATAGACGAAACGAGGACAAAGACATCGAGTCACCCATGGGTTACAACTCAGCTGATTTTGGGCGGAGGACCATAACATTAGCCTAATGACAAGACGATCCTACATCGAAGCCGAAGCATTTTGATACGTATGACTACCAATGCTCCCGGTGGTCTAGCCACGGCTCGGCTGTAGAAGCCCCAAGATGCAAGTAGGAGTACTCCGTACAAAGTACCTGATATCGCGTCCGTCAGAAGTGGGATACGCGTCGCTCTGGTCGAGAAACTAGGTGTAGGTGTAAGTGTCTCTGAGCCTTCGCGCAAGCCCGGGCCAAGCACTGCTCTGCTTCATTGCACGCCTACGCCTACGCCTTCCGTGTCGAGAGCTGGGTTAATATAGGTTATTCAAATGCTCTCTCGTCTTGTGAGATGTTTTAAAGCGGCGTCAATATGGAAGAACACGTGCCCGAGCAGGTGCTCGGTGTTTGGATGACTAAGTTATATTACATCATCACGCCCGGCGATCCTAATCCTGGCCCGCCCCGTCAACAACGCAACCTGCAACATCCCACAATCCCCACGCGTGGTTCGTATTTCGCATTTCGCATTTCGCGTCAGGATTTGCCTTGCTTGATCAACCCACTCAGCATTGTTCCGCACCATTCCCCGGCAGATTCCACGCACCTCAGAGCGCAGCTCTGCGAGCACGCGCTCCCAGTTCGGGACTCAGCTGCAGCTCGTCGGCGCCCACCCACCACACCATGCCACGCCCGCCACTTCGACGCCGACAGCTCAGCCGCGCAGGGCCCCCACCTCGCATTGGCAAAAAGGTCCCTAGCAGTACTCCAGCCCGACTGGAATTGGAAAAGAAGCTGGCGCATAAACCCACCGGTCAAAGGCCGAACGATAGCGACGACAGTGATCGACTCGTTGTTAAAGGGAATGGCAGACGGGGCCGAAACGTACCGAGGCAGGAGATCTATGCTTCGGGTGCCGTGGGAAAAGGTGATAAACCCGGCAATCATCCCAGCAGAGCCCAGCGAAGGAGAAACATGACAAGAGTTACCAATGAGATCCTCGCGCAAACTCAGCAGGATGCTCGGACAAGCAACCCCTCTTCCACCGAGCAGCCTCCGCAAAGGTCACCCGTCGCGAGTGGCGATACCAACAGAGCCACAAGCACACAATCTCCGAAACCTGTACCTCCTCGAGTATACTCTTCCGCTACAAAGCCTCCAGCAAGTATCCTGCGGTCTGCACTGCCTACGCCAACGAGAGAAAACTCCATCTTGGGGACTCTAAAGCCCAGGCGAAGGCAGCCCAGCATCTTACAGGCGCTTGAACACGACTCATCTACCTTCGACCTTGAGGATGAAGAGCAATTTCTTCCTGATGCGGAGTCAACTCCCATGAACCCTGCCCGATCTCGTACCATTTCTTCAACACCTGCCACGAACTCGTCGCATGTCTCCTCCTCAAAGAAGCGTAAGCTAAGCTCAGTCAACATCTTCCAGCCGAGCGTAGTTGACGTTCTCCCGAAACCGACAGCTTCACCTGTCGCGCGATCGCGCGATACAACTGGAACGCCTGAGCCATCTCTTCCCCCGGCGGCCGTATCTGCACTTCGGAAATCACGCCGAAACTCGCTAGATAAAGCTGGCAACGAAGATATCATGGCCCTTCCTGAGAGCAGTTCATCACTTTCACTGTCGCCAGTCAAAACGAAGACCCGTGCAATGACCAGAAAGTCGAGGAAGAAAGCCACCAAGCCAGCGCCTATCATGGCTACGGAAGAACTACAAGCCTTAATGATGCCTAGGAAACGACGAAGAACTGCTCGAACACGTACCCGACTGCTGGGCGAGTTTGACATTGCTCCCGATTCTGATACTGATGATTCCGAGCACATCGACCTGCCCAACGGAGGGGATGAATCGAGCTTCCTTCCAGCGACAAAGGGGCGCAAACTCCGACGAAAAGTTCCGGTGGTGAAATCTTTGAATACACAGGACAATGCCCGTGGCGGCACCAGATCTGGCAACGTGGACAAGCAGGGCCATTCTGCAGTCGCTGGCAAATCCTCAAAATCAAATACAAGTACGAGACACCTCATCGCTACCAAAGCGCCTGTCCTGGCGCCCTTTTCACCTACTTCTACCAGATGGAATCATTCAACTAAATCTCCCTTGCAGCTTTCCGTCGTCGACTCTTCGAATCTAAACTCAAACCGGGCGATCAAGCATGGCCAGAGAAAACAAGGAGGCAAGTCGAAGCATCTTGGTGGCTCCCTCCGCGGAGAGCAGGGTCCTTCAGTAGGTGGCGCCGACAAAGAAAATTTAGATCCTGGTGATGGATTGCTGGGCAAGACCGTGATTGAAGATGTCCAGGCAGGTTCAATGTCAGCCGAAGTTGCAGGCACAATCAAAGATAAGATTGACGGCGACAAGAGCAAATCAACCGCTACCATGAAGGGAAAATGGGCAGATATAGATGCCTGGGATCTGGATTTTGAGGACGTGGAGGTCATGACAGGATCGAGTAGTCCTTCTCCCATGCGACGGTGAGCAGGCATTATAACGGTAGCGGTAGCGGAGATGTTGAACCCGCGTTCAGTTCTCGATAGCGCTTTTACATAGAGACGGAATGATATGCGATGCTGATCTGGCAAGCGATGACTCCCCATGTACCCATGTACCAGCAGCCGCATTACCGACAAAAGGCAGACGCCCCAAGGCTGGTTGATGCCAACCGTGAAAACCTGGAGAAGGCTGCAGTACTCGTAGTACTAATACTCTTCCGTACAGCTAGTTGCTGGGCTAAGGAGGCTCCTCCAGTGCTTCACCGTAGCGAGTAGTAAGGTACCTAAAAGTAATTACCCTATAATAGGTAGGCATTAACAACGATATTACTCCCGCCCGTAGAATGCTGCCCGCAGTTGCAGTTTGAGTGACTTCAACCAATACTAGTAAACACAGTATTGAGTCCACCGACCATCCTCAGCCTCTCTTTGCCTCTTCGATTAACCTCCATCCCTCGCATCCCTCTCATCGTCCTGCGAACCCTCCGTACGGTCGACGGCGCTCTTCAATTCTACCATCCACAAGACCGCTCGTCGTCGATCTGCGCCCGTCCTTCCACATGGCAGCGTCGTGATTGAGGACAACCAAGGCACCCCCCTGTCCCTTTAGGCACCATGGACAAGGTCTTGGACGAAAGCACCGCCCTCGACCCTGTCCTAATCGTTCAAGATCCAGGACAATATGACAAACTCGCGGCGGCTCTGTCGTCCAAACTCAAGAAGATCCCAGCAGAGGACCTAGCAGCGACGCAGGACATTCTTACTGTATGACCTATACCGCATGAGGCTTTCGGGAAGCTGATCATGATCTAGACTGTTTCGCCAACTGCTCATACGATTGTCTACCTGTACGCTTTGTTGGCAACCATTGAAGCCTCCTCTGGCACTGGGAAAGTTGCTCCTCGAGAAATACCACCTGCCGTTCTTCCAGAAGGACTGTTATGGCCTCATATTCTTCGCATATTGCTTGAGTTTGATCCAATCCAGGTGCGGTATTGCGGAGCCCAGTTGCTACGCCTGGTCGATTACGTTGCCTCGGGTGCAGAACAAACCTCAAACTACATACCTGCCATACAACTCCTCCATCATGTCATCCTCAGGCTCGACAGTACATCGTCCACTCTCACTTCCACCCATCGTTCCTTTGTCCGCCTTTGTCTGCTCTCCCAGGCATACATGGAAGCCATTGATATTCTGGACAGACCAATCTATCACATCCCAACGTCCCTAGTCGATCAGCGCACATATAAATCCCTCTGCACTAGCTCTGACCCAACTTGGACATACCTGAACTCGGCCACTGGCCTAACACACCCACTCTCGAGTCGAAGTTATCTTGAGTACTATCTCTTGGGGGGGATGTGCTACATGGCTGTGAAGCGTTACAAGGATGCCTTATTTTTTCTGGAGGTAGTGATCACGGCCCCGGTAGTCCAAAATATTGCAAGCTCAGTCATGGTTGAGGCATACAAGAAATGGCTACTTGTCGGTCTCTTATTGACAGGTGTCGCGCCCACAATACCACAAAGCGCAAGTCAATCCGCCATGAAGCATATCCGGGCGGTAGCCAAGCCGTATGAGTGCATTGCCGACGCCTTCAAAAGCGGCCATGCTGAGAAGTTACGCGCGGAAATTGAGGCGGGCGACAATATCTGGCAAGACGAATGCAACTACGGCCTCATCGTCGAAGTCTTCCAGGCTTTCCGGAAGTTCTCGGTTCTAAGACTCGGCAGCACGTTTGTTGCACTCTCTGTCGCCGAAGTTGCCAAAAGAACATCACCCGAGCCGACAAACTTGGACGAGACGAGATCCTATCTCCAAAATCTGATAGCCAGTGGCGAGATCAAAGCAGAAATCTCAGACCCTGACGGCAACAAAGACCAGATTTTGCGGTTCCATCCTGGTCTAGCTTCGTCCAAGTCTGAAATGGAAGTGGAGGCCAACTTGGCTGCCCAGACGCGGCAGCTGCAAAGCCTGCTCGGCCATGTTCAGGATGCTGAGCATCGAATGGAGGTTACGAAAGAATACATTGAATATCTGAAGAAGCTGAAGAAGGTAAAAGATGAAGAGAAGAAGAACAGCGGACCCGGAAATGGACGGACGGCGACCGCGGACGACATTGATGAGGACATGATGGAAGAATATTAGGAGTTCTATCTCCCAGCCGCAAAGAGGCAGAAGACCAAGCACTGAAGAGTCCAGCTCCCACGATTGGTGGACACGGGGCCTCGATCATCGCCGGCCGTGCGTGCGGACAACATTTCTACAAACTTAACAGTACGACAACTCTGGCGATCTGGAAAGTCGTGTGCGCTACCTCGAAGCCGCCACGGCATCCACAGGTGCGGGCGGTCTTGGAGCAATTGGAATGGAACGATGGAACGAGAGCGAGAGATGATGGCGATGACGGGAAATCGTCGATTGATGATACATTCCACGCGTCCATGCGATTTTGCTAGCAAGCGATCGGCGTCGATTTGCCGCTTAGTTCGAGTTAATGCCATAGACTGGAAGATCAGGCAATGACCTGGCCGTCATGCCACTAAAGGACATAATATTTGTTGTTGGTGGCCAAAGGTGTCAGTATCAAGGTCACGGAGCCAGCGTACAGATACGCAAGTGGCCAGGACCACAACTACCTAGTAGCCAGCCGCGGACTTGGATATGGGGCAACGCATACTGATATTTCTTGTAGCTACCTACAAATAATGTTATCGTGCTCCAATCCACACCTGCTGAGCTATATATCTCGACACTACCAGGGCCGGGCTCGGGGATAAACAAGATGACCTCCTTCCGAAACCGAGTCAGCTTGAGCAGAGAAGGAACTAGCCTCGTCGGACCAGCTGCTTGCAATCCCCCTTCAAAGGGAAATTGCGGTCAAGAGCTGGTTGCAGACTGGTGCAAACGCAATACGCCGCCATACAACGCCGTCCAAACGAAAGATGGTCGGATGAATGATGAAATGCTGATTCGACAAGCGTATGGACACAAATGACACACATTCCTCTTGGCTGTAGGGTCAATTTTCGCAGGCAATTATGCGGTGGCGCTTGCCCCGGTATCCGTTGTCGCGGTCACCCTTTCAATCTCGATCTTGGGCATCTGTGCCGAAGCGCTGCCCAGGTCTGTGGCCTTCGCTTTGGGACTTTCGTGATTGTTAGCAACTGAGCCTGCGATAGAGGAATGCAAGACTTACTTCTTCTGGTAGTAGTTCGAGATGGCGGATTTAATGGCGTCCTCAGCCAGCATGGAACAATGCAGCTTGACAGGCGGAAGACACAACTCTTTGGCAATCTCTGTGTTTCGGATCTTCCCTGCTTGTTCGAGGGTCATGCCTCGAACGAGTTCGGTCAGGTACGACGAGGAGGCGATGGCTGAGCCGCAGCCAAACGTCTTGAACTTGACATCGGAGATGGTCTGGGTGTCAGGGTCGACTTTGATCTGCAATTTCATCACATCACCGCAAGCTGGGGCGCCAACAAGACCTAGAGGAGGAAAAATCAATGTTAGTAACCGTGGCCATAGTATTGAGCGTCGTTAACCGAAGCTCGGGATCTCCGGGGAGCGATGTCGGACATAAGCCCAGAATTGGAATTACTCACCGGTCCCAACATCTACAGCACCCTTGTCCATGGAACCGACATTTCGAGGGTTCGAGTAATGATCCAACACTTTTTCATGGTATGATCGTCTCTGCGACGGCCGCGAAACAGCTGGTCTGAGGAATGGCGAGGCAGTCTGGGAGGCGAGAGAGGGTCGGACGGAGATTTGGACCGAGGAGGCGACGGTGCGAGGGACGCTCAACAGAGCTCGTCGAGACATCATGACTGCGTGTTCTGATTCTGGTTCTGGTTCTGGTTCGGGCTGCTCGATGGGTGGCACAGTTGATTGTAGTTTGCAAGAGTGAGTCGTAGGTTGTCGGGATTTATTCTGAGGTCTGCGCAGGATAAATGATTGATTACAGAAGGAGGGGGACGCAAGGCTTTCCTGAATGGCCATAATTCACGTGATATCCGCGCTAGTCTGCTCTGGGTCATGACGTCGTTATCTCCGTCCCGGCTTCCGATTTCGATCTAACTCCGTCCAGAGTAAACGCTGCAGCGAGGCAAGAGCGCGTCGCAGGTGTACGGAGTATACTGTGCTTCACTGGCAGACAATATCGAGCAGTTGCTGCCTTCTACATGCTCACTGCTTCATTAGACCCATCTTGACCTACTTGACCTACAACGTTCCTCTTCTCCATGGCGTTTTCCTCTAAAAAGCGCAAATCCGCTGCCATTGTGCACGACGATAGTGACGTCGATGCAGATGTCTCGACCAAGCGCGGCAAGGGCATCTCAGGCGTAGCCTTCCAACCAGCGACAAAGCCACAGTCGGACTCTGATGGGAATATTTTCTGGGAGATCTCTAAGAATAGACGCGTAACTCTATCAGATTTCAAAGGCAAGAAGCTGGTTAACATCCGTGAATACTACCAGAAGGACAGCGAATGGTTGCCAGGGAAAAAGGTCAGTTCACGCCTTGTTTCCCAAATGCTGCCTTGCTGATTCCTTTCACCAGGGCATCTCCATGAGCCTCGAACAATATTCCGCCCTCATTGATATCATGCCCCAGGTAGAGGAAGTGCTCAAGCAACAAGGCGAGACAGTACCACGGCCTAATTACAGTGGTAGCGCACAAGCCGCAGAGGAGAATGGTGAGGAAGAAGACGAAGAAGACGAAGAGAAGAAGTTGAAGAAAGAAAATATTGAAGCTACGAGTGATGAAGAAGAATGAAGGCATCTCAATGACAGCTCGTGACGAGTTCAATTCGACTACAACGGAGCACCGACCGAAGCACCTTTTGGCGATGCTACAGAAGGCACCACATTGCTGGTCAAAGTCTAACATGCTGGACATGCTGGACCTAGGCTTAGCCTGTAACTCAGTCGCTTCATGGTATTTATCTTGCAACCCCTTTCGGTGGGCTGTACTAACCTCACAAGATGCTGACTGGGTCAATCTTCACCAACAAGTGTCTAGGGGAGCATTCACGAACTGCTCTCCCATTCGGCCAACCTGCTAGCCAAGCTACCTTTCTTCCAATGCTTTTCATAATCTTCCTTCTGCTCAAGCTTCGATTTTTCACCGGCCTTACCATAGCCGCCGCCGCCAGGTGTCATCTAGAAGACATGTCAGTGCGCCGGTCATGCAAATCACGTTGGTTGGGGCTGAGGGAGAGATGCATACCACGATAATTCTCTCACCAGGCTGCATACTGGCGGTGTTCTTCGCCCCCAAGTTGATATGCCTCCATTCGATTTCGTTATTGTCGCCCTCCTCTCGGCGTTGTCCTTCATGCTCGCCCCCGGTGCCTCCCTTGTTCACTCTCTTGACCTTCCTGACCCAGACGTTCTTCCCACACTGAGCATCGCCTCCACCGTGCAGACCATATGGGTGATATACTCTCCTTTCACTGAGGATGCTCACCTGCACAGGGATTCGGAATTCAATATCTCGAATGACACCATCTCCACCTCGATGTTGTCCGACTCCACCACTCCCGGCCCTGAGACTGAATTCTCTCAATATCACAGGGTACCGTCTTTCGAAGACCTCCGCATCTGTGATTCTGGTGTTCGTCATGTGGGTATGGACGCCACTAGTGCCCTCCCAATCCTTACCGGCACCGCTTCCGCCAGCAATGGTTTCGTAATATCCAAAGCCTTTCTGCGCCGCTCCACCTTTCAGGTTTCCTCCAAAGCCGAAAGTCAGGTTGTTACAGTCGCCTTGACTAGCGGCACAGGCTTCGAAGCATTTGAAGACCACGTCAGTGACGCGTTGGCTCGTCAGCACGTTTCCACCGACAACCGCAGCTTTCTCACTTGGACTGAGAAAACTGCCGCGTGGAATACGCACTTTGACTGGTTTCAAGCATCCCTGATTCAGAGGAATGTCTTGATCAATGAGACACCTAAGGCAATAAATGATGGCAGAGTAGGTCACGGCCTCTGGTGCATTGATATTCCCGTACACCTCAGGGCCGGTGCCCTCGAAGTCGAATACAGCCTCTCCTTTTTCGCCGTCGATGGTGACTCGCAGGGTTATCGGACTACCGTCATCCATGTAGTCCGTAGCTTGGAGATCCTTGCCTTGAAACCGCTTGCTCACGCCCTTCAGTAACTCACGCACGGATCGCTCGGCATTATCCTGAATATTGTGCATATAAAACTGCACGACATCCTCGCCATATTCCTCGATGAGAGCACTGATCAGACCGATGCCCTTTTGGTTCGCAGCGATCTGCGCCTTCAAGTCGTTTAGGTTGTCTGCCAGACAGCGAGTCCCGCTGCACTCTGGATATTGCGCAGGTTCGTCATAGAGGAGCTCTACCATGCGCTTCTCGTTGAAATGGCCCTCGGAAACGAGCTTCTCAGATTTGATCGCCGCGCCCTCCTGGTACAGCTCGCGGGAATGCGGCGGCATCGAGCCCGGTAAGATACCGCCAATGTCCGCGTGGTGGGCTCGCGAGGCCACGTAAAAAATGATCTCTCCGGACGGCGAGAAGGCGGGCGTGACGACTGTGATGTCGGGCAAATGGGTGCCACCGTACTCTGGATGATTCGACACGACCACGTCGCCCTTCTTCAGCCTCCCCTGCCAGATCTCGGCCTGCGTGCGCACACAGGTCGACATGCTGCCTAGGTGGACCGGCAGATGGGGCGCGTTGGCGACCAGGCCACCCGCCGCGTCAAACAGGGCACAGCTATAGTCGAGCCGCTCCTTGACATTCGTCGAGACGGATGTCTTCTGCAGTGCGCGGCCCATCTGTTCTGCGATTGCCATGAAGCGGTGCGCGAAGATGGACAGCAAGATCGGATCCACGTCTTTGGCGTTAGCCTTGTTCCCGGTCCCTTCGTCGCCGATGTTGATCACCACGTGCGTCTCGAGAACCAGTGCCGACGCTCCTGGCGTGACGACAATGGTCTGCGTCCCGTCGGCGATGATTGCGGGCCCGGTCACACGCGTCCCATCCTCCAGGTCCTCGAGTTTGTATATCTTGGTCTCTTTGCGGCCGCCCTCAAAATATACCTGTGATGTCGAATAAGTCTTATCTTCAGCCACATCCTTTGGCTTGATCTCCTTCAGCTGCTGGTCAACCGTCTTCGACATGCCTCTGAAAGACTTGCCGATGCCGCGAACGCGAACGTCATCAACTATAACATCACGGTCCGGGAGCGTGAAGCCGAATTCTTGCTCGTGTTGCCGCACGAACGCATCTCCAAACGCCCAGTCGTCGCCGTTGTAAAGCTCCTTTGCTTCTTCTGCGCGAGGCTTGATCACCATCAGTGCCGACTCGGTCCCACGGTACCGCATGTTCAAGTATTCCTCGTACACGATCGAATCTTGGTCAAACCCTTGGTCTTGCAGCCGCTTCCGAGATCGCTCTCTGAGCTCGGCCATCTTCGCCTTCAATCCGTCTCTAGACCCGCCTTTCATGTCCCAGACATGGGATGCGGGGATTTGACTTTCATCGACGACATCTGCGAGAGCCATGCCGTAGGCTGAGAGGACAGACGAGTACCGGTGAACCAGGATCTGTCTGATGCCAAGTGATTCAGCAATGGCCACGGCGTGTTGGCCTCCAGCGCCACCGAACGTGGCGAGGCGGTGGTGCGAAGTGTCGTGCCCCTTTGCCTCGGTCAGCGATCGGATGGGCCGGGTCATGGTCTCATTGGCGATCTTGATGAAACCGTAAGCCACTTCATCTGCGGACATGTTTGTGTCTGTCTTGCTGTTGATTTCCTGCGTGAGTTCTTCAAAGAGCTTCTGGCTCGCCTCCAGGTTGAGCCCTTCGTTTTCATGTTTGCCGAAGATTTTGGGGAAGAAGTCTGGCAGGAGTCGGCCCAGGAAGAGGTTGGCGTCGGTGACGGTGAGCGGGCCCCCTTTCCTGTAGCAAGCAGGGCCGGGGTGTGCACCCGCTGATTCTGGTCCGACCACGAAGAGGCCATTTCGGAAAAACAACCGCGATCCGCCTCCTGCCGCGACCGTGTTGATGTCTAGCTGCGGAGATTGAATTGTAACACCGGCGGTGGTGGTCTCGAAGACGTGCTCGTAGCGACCAGACCCGTACCTGCTGACGTCTGTGCTGGTGCCGCCCATGTCGAACCCAATGACCGGGATCTTGGTCTCGGGGTCGTAGGACGTCAGGGCATAGCCAACCACACCACCTGCAGGGCCAGACAAGATGGCGCGCAGGCCTGAAAACTTGTCCACATCTACCAGACCGCCGTCGGACTGCATGAACTCGCATCTGGCGCCCCTATCGCCCTTCTCTTTCTTGACGCTCTCGGTACCGAGACCGCCTTCGAAGCCGGCCTGGAATCCGGATATGTATTTCTTGATGGCGGGAGTGAGATAGGCATCTGCACAGGCCGATGTCGCTCTGGGGACCAGCTTGATCATAGGCATCAATTGATGGCTGAGACTCACATGCTGGAAGCCAATCTCATGCGCCAGTCTTCCGACCAGTGCCTCATGGTCGGGAAAGGTGTATCCATGCATCAGGCACACGGCGATGCTGCGGAGACCTTCGTCGTACAAAGCCTGGAGCTGCTCCTTGATCCTGTCCTCGTCCGGGCGCTTCAAGATCCGGACAGCCTCGCCGGAGAGACCCTGGACAAGATCGTTGTCCTTGTAGTCCTCGTGCTTCGCCTCGACCTTTGTCTGGTTCCGCAGGGGGTCTTCTGCATAGTCTTCCAGGGTGACACGTTCATCGATCTCGATGACTTTACGGTACAGCACATCCGGCCTGCGGATGGCGAGGTCGAAGATCTTGGGCCGCGACTGGTTGCCGATTTCCAGACAGTCCTTGAACCCGCGGGTGACCACCATGGCCATCTTCTCGCCCTTGCGCTCCAGCAGCGCGTTGGTGGCGACGGTGGTGCCCATGCGAATGCTTTCGATCTTGCTGGTGTCGAGCGGTTCGCCTCGGGGGATCTGATGGCCCGTGAATTTCTCCATGAGCCTCCGGATCCCCTCCAGCGGCGCATCGTCGTAGTTGCCCGGGTCTTCCGAGAGCAGTTTGATGATGATGTCGTCTTCCATGCGGCCCGTCCCAGGGTTGCCCACGCAGTCTGTAAATGTGCCACCTCGCTACCGCCGGTCAGAATATCTCTTTGACGCTGCCCACAGAACAGACACAGCGACTCGACTCACGTCTATGGCGATGCGGACGCCTCGCTGCCCGGCCTCGGCGTCCCCCATGGCGGCTAGCAGGGTACGATCCAGACGCTCGTGGTGGGTGGGATGGTCAATCAGAATGATACTCTCGATAGGCGGCGGGAGACTTGGAGGTTTCGTGATAGCTTCATCCAAGAAACCCAGAGACGAGTGAGTGGGAGGTTCGGGGATCTGGTCCTGGTCCAACAATGGTGGAGAAGTCCGGCAACGGAAACTGGATAATAAAATGAAGTATTAATAATATTCAAACTCGAATGGTGAGCTTGAAAGATATTGGCCGACTGTCTCTTCTCGAGCAGTCACGAAATGATTCCGATGAAAGGCAGTAAGGTGCCTTGGAATTACTGATGAATTGATTGATTGATTGATTCATGGCCTCGTCATTAATAATGGCCGACCTCGGGATCGGCGCCCATATCTGCGGTCCAAAGGCAGACACTCCGCCATAATATTTTGATATTATTTTTACGGTGGAACAGGGACGTCTCCTGTGTCCCGACTCCCTAGTATGTCCTCCGTACCAGCCACGGGCATCCAGTGTCCAGTGTCCAGTGCCGGACAAGGGGCCGATAGAAATGAATCGTCTCAATGTAATGAATGCATTGCTGGTACCGGGTTATCCCCGCTGAAATCTGCATGGACTTGGAAAGGTGTCAAAACTGGTCAATCATAGTCATCCCAATGGCCCTTAACTCCTCGCTTCAATCAAACGACCAATTTTCGGCGCCGCATATGTCTAGAATCAAGTTCATTATTCTGCATACACCAGCTTGTCATGGTTGCAAACATCACTGCTCTGAGCTCGAGCCTTTGCTGCCCGACGCTCTTTGTGAGCCACGCTCCCCGCCCTTGGTCACGCAGTGCTTGACAATCCAGGGATGTCGAAGGACATCGTCCAGAGGGATTCTCTTCTCAGGGTCAAGAACAAGTAGCTGTTCACATTGGTCAGCATTACTCAAAGCTGAAGAGACATTGGCAGGTGCTTACTCTGTGGATTAGGTCTTTGGCTTCGGTACTCACAAAGCTCGGCACAGTCATGTCGCCTCGAGCAATTCTTCTCTGGGTCATGATTGGCGTATCTTCGAATGGTGCCTCGCCCACCAGAAACTCATAGGTGAGCACGCCTAAGCTCCAGAGGTCGACCTTCTCAGTGTAGAAGTTGTCGGAACTGCCAGGCTTGAGCATCTCCGGTGGAAGGTAATCCAACGTGCCGCACATGGTCTGCCTTCGATTGTTTGGAGCGTGAACCGACCAGCCAAAGTCAGAGACCTTGATCTCACCGTGAATCCCTAACAAGATGTTTTCAGGTTTGATGTCTCGGTGCATGACGTGCTTCTTGTGCAGGTACTTGAGAGCCGCAGCCATCTGCGCAATGTATTGCGCTGCTTTCCACTCGGGAAATCGGTTTTCCTTGCGGAGATGCTTGTAAAGCTCTCCTTTGCCAGCAAACTCGAGGATGAGGAATATTCTTTTGCTGTCGTGGAAATGCCCGAACAGCCGCAGAATGTTGGGGTGCCTCAGGTTGGACTGGATCTCGATTTCGCGCCGAACCTGCTTCTCGACTTTGCCCTGCTGCAGTTCGGATTTGTGCAGGACCTTCAAAGCGCAGACGTATCCCGATGACCTTTCTCTGGCGAGGTAGACACGTCCGAACTTCCCTTTGCCCAGAGGCTTGCCAATCTCGAACATGCCCAGGTGGAACTGTTTGGGAGCTTGCGGCTGGTCAAAGAAGTTCAGCGAGGACACGTGTTGATGCGCTGAATCATTGTTGTCCTTGTCCTCAGTGGTACGCAACGATGCCACAGCTTTCCGCACGGGAGATGGGGGAAGCGTAGGGACTGTTGTCGTGGTTGTGATTGTAGTGATTTGTGCAGCGTTCTGTCTCGATTCGTTCGAGGCCTGGAGAGCATATTTTACTAGGTTTGGTCTCGACGGGTTAGAAGGAAGACTCGCGATGGTTCCTTGACAGGCCGCCTAGAAGGAAAACGCCATCAGAATCGTTGGAAATCTGGCACCACGGGCTAGGTAAAACAAACCTTCGACTTGAGCATAGAGCCTGTTGGTGCTTCATTCTCATCGTGCACTGTGAGATGTTCGAAGCGTGCCTCCAATGTTTTGGTAGCCATGGCGCTGGGAGGATCGAGGTAGTGAAGAGGTCGATTGGAACGATGGGAAAAACGGTCAGTTGCCTGTCGTAGTCGTAGTCGTAGTCGTAGTCGTTGTCCGAGAGGGTTGTCGCTCGCTGGTGTTGAAGTTGCAATGGAAAGAAAGGCGCAGGGTAAATAGTCGACAGTCGGCCAGGCAACCAGTTCCAGCCCAGCTCTGGCCTCCTAAGCCCAGCTCCCCCACCAACTTGACTTGGAGAGTCTTTATCGATACTACTAATCAGTACCACTCCGTACCACTGTTAACTGTCCCAGCCGCGGGGAGACCGGCTTACTGCCTACTAGTCCTCCGTACGTTAACCGCGTTGCTTGGACGAACCAACGGTGCCTGCGAACTCTCAAATACCACTGACCACTGACCACTGACCACTGACCACTGCCGGCAACACTCTCTTATTCCTCCAGTGCGATTGAGAGTCGATGAAAGAGCCAGAGCCTGAGTCTGAGCCTCATCGCACGTTCACAACCTACGACCGCCATGGCGCTCAATGGCCACCAAACTGCCTCCACCAGCGACACCAAGTTCCCCTCTCCCTCTGCCGCTGCTCCACGATGGTTTGCTACCGAGGGATTTCGCGTCACAACGCAGAAATTGCCCATCCTCAAGGCCGGGCCCATAGAAGAGATGACCGAGAAACTCGGCATTGCTCCTCCCGAAATGATCTTCGGCGACAATTTTGTGTCCATCGAACACCCATCGTCCGGTTGGGGGATCAAATTTGATGCCTTCGGGGCTTTGGATCGGGTTGACAAGACAGGAGAAAAGAGGTTGAAGGTAGCATACTCGAAGGAGTGGCAGCAGAGCAGAGAAGACACGCATGATATCAAGGAGGTGGTGAAGCCCTTCGACTGGTCTTACACGACTGACTACAAGGGAGAGCTGGCGCCCCAAGGGCCGCAGTTCCAAGCGTCCACCGAGCCAATCCCCTTGGAGTTATTGAAGAGACCAGATCCCATTTTGTTCTTCGACGATGTGATCCTGTACGAAGACGAGCTGGCCGACAATGGAATCACCATGCTTTCCTGCAAGATCCGGGTCATGCCTGCGCGATTGCTGCTTCTCTGTCGTTTCTTTATGAGACTCGACAATGTCATGTTGCGGCTGCGCGATACCCGCGTCTACATTGACTTTGAGAAGAAGGAAGTGACTCGAGAATATGTTGCCAAGGAGGAGGGTTACGACAAGGTTCGCGACCAGCTGGCAGGCAGGCGAGATGATGTGGCTGCTGTGCTCAGAGACCCCAATCAAGTCGCCAATCTTCTGCCAGTCGTGGAGAAGACGCTCGAACAGGTTGATCTAGCAAAGTGAGGCATTCTGATGTCGTGTCAACGCTATCGCCCCTGAACCAGTCAAACCCATGTGGCGGCTGCCTTTCAACCACCATTCCGCAAGCACCGAGTCCGGCATCCGAACGCTACCACACCGCCAATATGGCCAGAGACTCCTACCATCAGGGGAGTCATGACGGGCAACCTCTCTACTACAACAACAACGCTGGTGGCCTCCTGTGAGAGCTGAACGCCCATTGTGACCACGACAGCTAGATCATTGCTATTGGCAACGGCAGGCAGGGGTCCTGGATGGATGAGGCGCCCGTCACCGTTCCTTCGTTATGTGTGAGGGTACGGAGCACGGATTACGGAGTATATCAAGCTTCATTTGCCAGAGCGTCGGTGGCTTTACGCGTGCAGCATCACGTCGCGCATGTCAGTAGCGCCAAATGCTGGCCTCGCTTAACTTGTCAAAGCTAGCTGATGCTGGGCCAATTGCCTCGCCTGTCTCAGTTCTCGCTTGTTCCCACGGGCCGTGGATGATACAGCACGGCGAGAGATGCCTGAAAGCCACCCGCGGTCGGCCGCCAGGCAATTTCCACATCCTTCAAAAGCGCAATCTTGTGGATATCTCTTCAGCCAATCACATCGCCTTGCCCTCAACCTCCTTTAACCTCCGGTCCCTCTATCCTTCGAGTGAGCAAGCTTTGTCGAAGCCACAATTACAGACACCAACTCCTTCTCAAGCTCACCTATCAATAGGTGACTTGCTGCGCCAACTTCCTAGGGTATTCGTATCGTACACTCAGAGCGTGCAGGATGGAACTGAGCCGTGGCCCGGCGCCCCCCGCAGAGAGAAAATGTATCCTCGCTTCACACTTGAGACTTGATTTCTTGCCTGCTTCCCCTGCGCATCCTGTGCATCTTTGTTGTTGAATCCAAGTCACACAGTTGTTTCACCTCCCCTTTGGTGCCATGGGCACCTCAAGCCCTGCTACAGCCTTTGGGGCCCTGCTGATTGTAATTGCGCGGGTTTGCAATGCGCTGCCCTCGGTCCCCATTGCGACTGATCCCATCTTGAGCACTGCCACAGTCTCGACGGTGGTGCCTTCTCTGGTCACCATCTACTCTGTTGTGCCAGCCACCGGCGCCTCTGATGCCGTACAAACAATTACGACCACAGTAAATGGTCAAGAGACTGTTCTGACAACTTCTGACGGTGCTGTCGCCGGCTCAGTGACCAGCACGATCATCTCAACCATCTTTCTGACAACAGATCAAGTCATCGTTAACACTGTCGGATTTTCAACAATTTTGGGGCCAGACCCGTCAGTTGCAGTAAGTATTGAGGAAGATTTCGAGAGCAGCATGGATGTGTTCGTCGAAGACCGATAGGAGAAGAGCTAGCTGGAGACGCCATCTGCTTCCGTCCGCTGACTGTTTCTTGCAGACCACCGGTCCTGCTGCCACGACTGCTCCCACGACTGCCGAAACTGCATCGGTCACTACTCCAGCGACAACGATTCTCACCCCCGAGGAATCGTCGAGCACTTCGTTTGCCGCCGTCGTGGCCTCAAGTGCTAGCGCGACTACCACCGAAGGTGAAGGCTCAACGTTCATTCCATCCCCAACCATAGCCGCATCCACAACGACGCCTGAATCCAGTGCCAGTGCATCGTCGTCGGATTCTTTATCGTCATCATTGCCGTCAGCCTCCCAGGGACAGGGGCTGTCCACGGGTGTAAAGGCTGGTATCGGCGTGGGAGTAGCCATCGCCGTGATCATTCTGGTCCTCTTGTCCTTCTTCCTCGGTCAGCGCTACTCACGTCGTCGCAATATCACGGCGAACAAAACCTACGACGATTTCAACTCTCCTGGCGGTGAAGACAAGGACGTTTTTCAGGCCGGCCGCCCTTACGAGCATACGAAATCACAACACTCCTCCCGAGGAGAATCGACCGGCAAGGACCACACGTATTCGGAGATGGCTACAGAAGTGGATTCAGAGTTCAGCGGCGCGTCCCATGAAGCCATGGATGCATATTCACCCACCCACCAGGCCGAAGCTAGAGAAATCTCGGCTCTTCCACAAGTGAGGGAAGATGAGCCAATGTACGTCGGGGTGCCCTCGCATATGTCAGGCTCGAAACGTTGGAGCATGAAAGAGTATGAACGGTGACGAAGCCACGGGTTAGGGGGCCCGACGCGTGCCAATGTGTATTACTTCTCGCCGAGGACTTGTACGGAAACTACAGGCTGGTATGATTGGGCAGAGCAAGCTCGTTGTTCATGCCATAATTGAGCTGGATCGCGACAAGAGAGTCACTGCCGTCCACACAAGCCACAACACATTCCGGGATTGAAGTATCCGTGCTACAGGCCTCGACACCCTCAGCGCCAAGATTCCGGCGGAAGCATTCCCTGCAGTCACTCCATGTTGATAGCCTGCCTCACTTGGCAGCGATGCACGCCATCACCCCGACTATTGGTTCAGAGTATTTTGGGCGCGCGGCATTGAGTACGAGAAAAATCCCCTCCTCTGACACAACACCCATCACCACCGTTGATCACTCTTAAACACCGGCCCTGGAAGACAACAGAGTTTGTTTTCTACCAGCAGACGCCAACCAACAACAACGGGCTTCCTGGGCGGGGATGCTTTCCATAGATATGATGGCATCAGTGCTAGATGGGTCCGGAGAGGAAGTTGGAGTGGATTGGACCACGGCATGTGCAGCGGGGGTGTATGTGTGGCCACTGGCCAGGGAGAGGGAGGTCTGGTGCTTCTGAAGGGCAAAGATGGATCGTCGGCTCCTTACCGAGGTGTCAGCGCCAGCAGCGCCCTTGGGCCCGTGTCGAAGGCACTACTAGTCGTGCGGCGTAGACTACTAGAGCTCGCGCAGCCTGATTAGATGTACGGATACAGACTCGGAGTACCTTACGGAGTACAAGTCAGGTGCATGTAGTATAGGGGACTCAATTGGGGTTAGCCTGCCAAGCCCGGCCACCGGCTCTTGTCACGTGACACCACGTGATGGGCGCTAAGGGCTAGAATTGAAGATTGGGCCGACGCCTTCCCGACGACTCTCTCACGCTGTCGACTTTTCACTCTTCCTGATATCGCGGAATACAGGCTTAGATCAACCGCTCCGACCGTCTCTTCCCGTGCGTCCCAGGCTGGTCTGCAGCTGATGGTCCACGATGCCGGCCATGCTGGAGGATCCAGAGTCGCCAGTGATTTACCGGCAATCGGGACCGGCGCCGTACCCAACCTCAGACAACCCGCAGATCCCTTCTTCGATCTTCCCCCGGCCTGTCACTCTCCGCGATCGCGCTACTGTTGCTACTCTGATTCCATTCTTTTCCCCGGATGCGGTGCCCAAGAGGCTCCTCGGCTACCTGGCCGACAATCTCAACCAAGAGATAGAACGTGGCGACACGTATCCCATGATTGACCCTCTGCCCGTGGAAAAATTCGGCCCTTATTGGTTTGGCAATTTCGCGGCGATTATGGTTCTCGGCGACATTGGCGGCGTCGAAGCGGTCGCCGAGATGGATCGCAACGGCGCCGACTGGAACAAACTCTGCCTGGGCAGCTTTTACGTCAAACCCAACTACCCTGGTCGGAGCAGTCATGTGTGCAATGGCGGGTTTCTGGTCACGCCCGCCGCGCGCAACAAAGGGGTCGGCAAATCGATGGGTCAGTGTTACCTAGACTGGGCGCCTCAGTTGGTAAGTCTGACCCTGTGGGAGAAAGCCGACCGGCGGGGCTGATGGTGATGGTCCCTAGGGCTACACATATTCGGTTTTCAACCTCGTATACGAGACAAACACGGCTTCCACCCGGATTTGGGACTCGCTAGGGTTCAAGCGCATTGGACGAGTTCCTGGGTGTGGCCACCTGAAGTCGTCCAGCGAACCGGTCGACGCGATCGTCTACGGCAGAGACCTCAAGGCGGAGGGAGAGACAGATCAATCCGAGGAGCGCTTCGACAAGATTCGCTACTATCTAAGACATCAGCTCTATCCCCAGGGGGCCGATCGGTCGGAGAAAAGCCGACTCAGGAGTGCTGCGACGCACTATAAACTGGTAGGTGGTCAGGAGGGGGTGCCGGAAAAGTTGTTTTTGAAGGACAAGGAAGTCATTTCCGATCCTCAAGCCCAGTACGAAATCGCCAAACAAATCCACGATCAAGCTCACGGGGGGATCAATAAGACCACGGCCATCATTGCGACCAAGTACCACTGGATCCGGATCAAGGAGACAGTCAGCCATGTGATCAAGAACTGCCCGGATTGCAAGGACGTGAACAAGCCGCCGATGATCCGCGCGGAGAACAGACCTGGCCGAAGTAAGACGATCGACGAGGCTCCGGCCACGTTATCGGAAGTAAACCAACCCGCCCCGGCGCCCGAGGTGCAGCCCGCGCCCGAAGAGAGCCTGCCGACAAACGATATACCCAATCACGCGTTCACAGCCATCCAGCAGCCGATGGATCTGGCCGGCGAGCACCTCAGCGACCCCAATGCCCATCTCCACTCGTACGACGAGATGGCGATTGACCCGCAGATCATCGAGCAGATCCAGGCCATGGCCAACGAATATGACCAAAACGCTCACGCCTATGTCCAGGCGGGCATGCCTACGTTTGCGGATCCTTCTCACCTGCAGCCTCATCACGACCCACACGACTTCCACCCTCAGCCGTCGGACCATCCATTTATGAATGACACTAACCAGGCCATGTTAGGCCACGATCATGTCATGAATGACGGAGGACCAGGGACCGGGCTAAGTAATATGCAACCCATGCAACACGTGCTGCCGATGGATTATATTGATCCTTCCTCCAATCCACCGTTCAAACTGGAGCAATAGACAAGATGCCGGCGTTTGGTCATCGGTTGGAGTACGGGCGAGCTGGACCCGGCCATTTCCATGGGTCGAGGCGGAGCGGATTGATTTGAACATATCTAGGGCATGGCATCACAGCCGCAGGCTTCCTTTCTTCTGATGAAGGATACACTTATCGCTACCCGCATGGGTCTTTCCACAGGATCAATAGATGGTTATAGACAAAATGCCACATGGACGGCCAGGGCTCGCCACACTGTAGGCGGGCTGGTCTATACGAAGAAATGAGAAGGAGAATACCAGCCAGAAGACCAGCCAGAATACCAGCAGACAGAATACCTGGTACTACCCGTCGGCATCTCTGACCCCAGCTCGGCCTGACTTGCTAGATTTAGAAGTAGTAGCTGTCTAGAACGTACTAGTGGAGCAGGAGACCAAACTCAGCGTTGTCTGACGGATGATTATCTTGCCAGCCTTACCTCAACACATGACAAGCCTACATTTATTGCCACGTCAGACCGTTGCATTTTATCATTTTATCATTTTATAGCCGCCATTGGACAGATACCCGAGTACCTACTAGGTACCTCAGTACCTTAGTAGATTAGGTACTTACGGTGGTACCTGTCAGGTGCCTGTATCTAACTCACTCCTCACATCTGTCCCCGATACACAATCTCCAATCTTTCCCGAATTGCGTTGGACCCTCTTCGTTGCTCGCTGGTCAGAAGAGAATGGCTTCCCGCAATCCCCGGCACCGCCATGCCCATTGACCATGGACCCCAGCAAGCCCAGCAGGCCTAAGCCCTCCAGACCCCCGGCGCGGTTGAGGACGAAGACCGGCTGCTACAAGTGCCGGGAACGGCGCAAGAAGTGCGACGAACGGCGGCCGATCTGCTCGGCCTGTGAGAGACTGCACATCGACTGTGTATATCGCACGCCATCCACTGCCTCTGGCCTGTCGCCGCCGGCCAGTCACTCCTCTCCTGCGGCTGCGGCTCACTGGCAGTCGCCCGAGTCGATTGTGGCCAGCCCGAGCGATGAGAATGGGAATGCGAATGCGAATGCGAACGCAGAGGCGATGGCGATGGCGATGGTGATAGCAACACCCCCGAGGCCATCTCTGCTATTCCGCCCTGAGGGGCTCCGGACAGAACGCGACTGGAACATGTTTCAGTATTGTTCGACAAGGTACCTTCAGTTGTTGATGGCTCCCGACGCCACGTCTGAATTTCGAGATGTGTCAGCCGTGCTCGCCGCCGGCTTTGAGGTCCCTTGGGTCATGCACGCTGCGCTCGCCCCCGCCGCTCTGCACGCTTCGCACGCTGCGCTGATCCCCAAAGAGGATGCCATCATCTACACGCAAAGTGCACTGCAAGGTCTTCGGCAAGCTGCGCAGAGTTCGGAAAACCAGCCCATTTCGAACGAGTCTTTCCTCGCCGCCTCCCTCTTCCTCGGTGTCTTTGAGGTGCGTTGGACCGGCCACTCTGGACGTGCTTCATGCTTCATGCTAAACCCACGCAGGATTTTTACTCCACTCTTTCAAGTCAGAGCCTGACTCATTATCGAGCCATCGCACGAGTACTGGAAGAACAAGCCGCAGACATTCCTCGTTTCGAACTCGATCGGCTCTCAGTCTTTCACCGGACACTCCTCGATTCCGTCCTCTATCACTTTTCCACCCGGTTGATCTTCGAGCGTGACATCGACGACATCTGCCAATCGTTCCCTAGCCAGACAGTGGCGAAATACATCGAGGCACTGGACGCGGATCGCAAAGCAGGCCGACAGCATGCTTCGATTCTACCTGTCCTGGGGAAAACTCCCCCAGAACTCTTCCTCCTAATTTACCAAATTACATGGCTGAGTAGACAACTGCCGTTTCATCACGGCCATAACTACACGCTCGCTCTACAGTGCTTGACTGAGCTGGGTCATCTTCAGGATACCTGTTCGATCTTCAATAGCAATGATGCGGTCGCAAGCCAATTTGATCACGACACGAGGGCACGCAACTCCACCGTCGCGGGGAAGCTCTACTTCCTGGCAACCCGGATATTCATTGGGAAAGTGCTTGATCCCGGCGGTGTATACAGCGGATCCCCCGAGATCCAGAAGCTCGTCGAGGAGGGCCTGGAACTTCTCAGGGTGTTTGACGGAAGTGCACCCTGTGGACAATTTATCTGCTGGCCGATCCTTGTCTTGGGCTGTGCGGCTTGCCCAATTGCCGCTGCGGAAACGAAACTCAAGCTCCCCCGTGCTCCAGATCAAACACTACGGCTGGAGATGCGGGTATTAATTCAGAGCCAACTCGTACAGATCTGGAAGATTTCTTATTCCGGCTATGTGAGACGCACTGCAAGCGCTCTTGAGAAGATCTGGAAACTTCCCAAACTACTGGCTAAAGTCCCCGGTGGGAGGCGCTCTCGCGATCCTGAAGTGGAATATGATGGTCTCATGGCGTTGATGTCAAAAACTGGAGTAGGAACAGCGTTGCCATTCCAGGAAGATGGCTAGATCCATACTTTATCGGCGGCAACGGTGTCCGTATCAAGAGGACGACTCTTTGTTGAGACAGCCATCAACGACGCGGGCCGCTCGCAGGCACTCCTCATCCCTCATCCGGCTTGTAAAGACTTGAATGGAGCAAGGCGCTCCATCTTGCAGTTCGGGATCATCTAGCCATTTTGTCAGTATACGGAAACCAGCTTGACGGTGCACTCACAATCGGGTCCGCCTTGTCCTGGTGGTATCTTCATGGCGTCCCCATCTTGTTGTTTCGATGCCTTGCCAAACGGGATCACACAAGCTGGGTACTAAGAACGGTCAGTAAACCAGTCGCTCCTCCAAGGGAGGCTGCTCCACTCACATCAAGGAGATTCTCCAAGACGGTATACGGAACCCAGCTGTACGTGTCGTGCGCCACGGCTGTGTTCTGGGCCGCTGGGCTGATCACTGCGTCCAATTTATTGTCCACCCATATTTTTCGCCAGTCCTCCGCGACCTCTTGCCTTTTGACCGTCAAAGCAGCCAGTTTGTGCAACGAGTCAAGGTCTGCAAGACTCGAAGTGAGCGTCTGATCTCCTAATTGAGGTACTCCGGACATTCTCAACACTGAGGGCACCACTGGCTCGCCACTTGCGTCGATTTTGGCCTTGGCCGCTGCGGGTGCCAGCGTGAAGAGGTGCCCTGCGAGCTCCGTCACGTCTGCAACCCGGCATTCCGAGACGTTCAATTCGATCAGTTCATGACCTGCTGCTTGGAGTTTCTTGCAAGCTTCGGCCAGGGCTCTTTTGACAGGCGGATGAAGCGGGTAGAGAGGATCCGCAGGTAGAACCCCCAGTCTCAGCCGGGCCGGAGTATCGTTGTCCAATCGACGCCAGGGGACGTCAAGCACGGTTGAGTCCAGCAGGGCCGGGGTTGAGTCGATGACGGCTTCGGAGAAAATTTGCAGGGCCTCAAAGTCGTTTGCAAGCGGACCGGCAGAAGCAACAATTGGCTTCATGCCAGCAAGTCCCGGGTTTGCCTGCCCTCCGTACGGGATCCGGGAGGAGGTCGGCTTGAAGCCGTATGTGCCGCAGCATAGAGCCGGGATGCGGATTGAGCCGCCGACATCGGTTCCCACCCCCAAGGGCGAGCCTCGGAATGCGATCAGTGCTCCTTCTCCACCGCTGGAGCCACCTGCGTTGAGAGCTGTATTATGAGGATTCAAGGTGCGCCCAAAGACGTTGTTGTCAGAGTCGGCCGTCATGAGCGTTTGGGGAATGTTCGTTTTGACGTATAGGACGGCGCCCAGGCCGAGGAGAGTGTCCACCAGCGGCGAGTTCGCGTCCGACGTCTTTCCCAGGAATGAGACATAACCGATGCAGGCCTCGGTTCCCACCACTTGAAAGCTGTCCTTGATACTGACGGGAAGACCGTGCAATGGTCCGACCAGCTTTCCTTCGCTCCTGCACTGATCAAGATACTTGGCCCGGGCCAGGGCTTGGTCGAAGAAGACTTCTGTGAGACAGGACGTCTGTCCATGGGTGTTAATTCAACAGCGACAGCATACACGGTTGAGGACCACCCACCAGTTGCTGGGCAATAGCAGCTCTCTTGGCAAACGCCGTTGTCACCTCGAGGGACGAAAACTCTCCCGAAGCAAGTTTCGCGAGCAGCTCGACCACCGTATAGTCCTCGGTGATCTTAATCTCGCGGTCAGATAAGAGCCCTGACTTCCGTGGGATGTCCAGGTCGAGAAGCCGGTTGGGGGTCTTGTCCAATGGGAAGACCAACGACTCGAGGATGGAGGGTGGAAGCAGCCACGCAGCGGGAATGGCATCTCGACATTGCTGCTGCTTCTGGGCAACCTTGACTTGCCAGGGGACTTCCTTCCCGGGTTGATCGAGGCTGACACCGACCGATCCCATCTTGATAAGCGGGGGGTGCTGGGTGCTGGATGCTAGGTGCTGTCTCGTTTCCTGCTCTCTAGGGGCCTTGAGGCTATGTCACGACGATTGATACCGCGCCTTTGCCATGGTGGTGATACCGAGCTATATACCGAGCATACTCGACGGGCTTGCGGGGTGGGCCTGAGCGTATCGACTTATCTCGGACTGTAACAATTGACCGAACGCTGGAAACGGAGATGATTGACTGTACGCTATCTAGGATCTGGCGGGTACGTACCTATTCAGTTGCACCTGAGTGGCCATCAACATATCGCCTGTGCGTACGGAGTACTCCTCCTTCCGCGGCCCACCACGGCCAAAAGCCTATCTCTGAAGTATCGCCATGCTATCAGTCGAGTATCTGGCGACAGGTATCGTCTCTGAGTGGGGGAGACTTGTTGAAGTACCTGTCGTCCAAGACTGTCACTGGACGCTTTCTTTCAAGCGGCGTATGTACATACATCGATCGCGCTTCTCCGCCTCAGGCCCCTCAGCCATAGCCTCATTTGCCCCAGATTACCGGCTGCGTCCTCCAATCATACATCTTTGCGACCGGGTTCTGACGATGTTGGGTACCCTAGGGAGCTCTCTGCAGCTGTATACATATGTATAGGCAACCCCGGTCCCGCCGCAAACCCACTACGGTCGTGGGATCGATCCATTTGCCTTTCAGCAACCTCGGTCTCTGGGCTCACCACATAGCATGTCTTCTCTCCTGCAGAAGCTTGCGGCAAGACGCCTGGACTCTTGCAAAGATCAAGCCTGAGAAATGGCTTGAGGGCTTCTCGGAAGAACGTGGGAGATGAACCGTCGTGTAAGGGGTCGAGGCGCTCAAGGTCTGCTAGGGGAGGCATCACCCTCGAATGGTTCCTTGGCCTCCTGGCGACATGACCAAAGACGGCGAGATCGGGACAACGATGAGCTCGGGGAAGCCTTGACGGGAATATCCAGAAGCAGAGCACGCCCTTTCCACGGGGCACGCCTGCGTCAAGCCTCCGCGACTTCCCTGTTGAAGAGTCACCCTCACCATCTATAAACTGGTTTGTCCACCATCCTTCGTTCTTATTCTTCTCTCTTCAGCATGCTTTCTTTTCTATATCAGCCACCACTATTTGAGTTCGAATTTTGAAGCATACTATCAGATGTTGTCCACCTCATTTGATACAGGTCCATCCCAAACTACGCATTCGCACTCTTTGACCACTATGGCAGGCACCACAGGTATGTTCTATGCTCACCACTTTCCACAGCTCTATATTCTAACGAAGCTATATAATAGGAAACGTTGCCATTGTGCTCTCTCCCATGATTGTCTCCTCATTTCTTGTTGCATTCGCATCTCAATGAACAAGGGGACAAGACAAACTCTGTCTCCGCCGTTTCTCTCCTTGTTCATTTCGATAACAGGAGGTCGACCCTTCGGAGTCTGAGATTGTCGGAAAAGAAGAGAACATCAATGGGATCTCGCCTCGACAGTATAGGAACTCGCCTCGATGGGATGGGATCCCGGCTAGACGGCATGGGCACACAATTAAATATCGTTGAAGGATTCTACAAAAGGCAATCAACAGGCAGGGCGTAGCTCGCCCTGATCAGAGGCATTGATCTCTCCGGAAACTGGCCTGACTGCAACTCGCCATTGATTGTGCTATGCTACCCTTTCTGTTGCTCGCTGCTGAATTACTCTGTACCAAATTTATTGATGTCCTTGTTGATATACTACATCTGGGGTAGGCTGACCTGTTGCTGAGCTCCTGATTGATCACGGCCTGACTCTTGGTTGATCCTGGACCTGGAGTCGAGCTACGATCCTTGCCTGGTTACTTTACTGGCCTACTGTCTGATCTCTACCGACCTAATGTCTGATCTCTGATCTCTGATCTCTATAACGACCACTTCGGGGTGGGCACTATACTCCGTAGTAGTAGTACGGAGTAGTACTCAGGATCCGCATAACCCCTGCCAAGACCGGTCCACCGTAGCTGAGACGCAACTCTGCGGCGACGTGCACTGACCTGACTGCAACTGGCACCGCAGGCCCAAGAAAAGTTCCAGGACGGCCAAACAATCCGTCAGAACCCCCCACCACCAACGTTTAACGTTCAACGTTGTGAAAGCAGAGCAGTCGACAGCATCTAGCGCAGGAGAGAAGATGGCGGCATTCGGCGGCCAGACGCCTACGATTATCGTCCTAAAAGAAGGTGAGTGCCTTGCTCCGGCGTGCAGACATTCAATATCAAGTTACACGGGCATCTCAATCTCAGCATGGAACGAAATGCCCACTTTCGTCCCGTATCCCGTGTCCTGTGTCCCGTGTCTCTCTGATCTCGCAATTGGAACATCTACACCGGGCCCTGTTCTTAGGGATGTTATTATGGGAAGGCAAAGGCTAACTTACAACCCGGACATCAGGCACCGATCAATCTCAAGGCAAAGGCCAAGTCATTTCCAACATCAACGCATGCTTAGCCGTCCAAGACACGATCAAGACAACTCTAGGGCCCTATGGCGGCGATTTACTACTCGTGGACGCAAGCGGGAGACAGACCATCACCAACGATGGCGCCACGGTCATGAAGCTCCTCGACGTCGTACACCCGGCGGCGCGCATCTTGGTGGACATTGCGCGGTCGCAGGATGCAGAGGTCGGGGACGGGACGACATCGGTGGTCGTGCTCGCTGGAGAAGTTCTCAAAGAGGTCAAAGAGCTGGTCGAACAAGGAGTCAGCACGCAGACCATCATCAAGGGCCTGAGAAGGGCGTCGGAGATGGCGATCAACAAAATCAAGGAGATTGCCGTGTCTACGCAGGAGGGGAACAAGCGAGAAACCCTACGCAAACTGGCCGCCACGGCGATGAGCAGTAAGCTCATCCACCGCAATGCCGATTTCTTCACAAAGAGTATGTTGGTCCCCGGCCCCTGTAGGCTCGGTCACACGTTGGACTTCTCGTTTACTGACATTGCGGAATAGTGGTTGTCGACGCAGTTCTGTCTCTGGACCAAGATGACCTCAACGAGAAGTTGATCGGGATCAAGAAAATCACCGGCGGCGCGCTCGAAGATTCCCTGTTCGTCGACGGCGTGGCCTTCAAAAAGACCTTTTCATATGCCGGCTTCGAACAGCAACCCAAATCGTTCAAGAACCCCAAGATCGTGTGTTTGAACGTTGAGCTCGAGCTCAAGGCTGAGAAGGACAATGCCGAGGTGCGCGTTGAGCAGGTGTCGGAATACCAAGCCATTGTCGACGCCGAGTGGCAGATTATCTACGATAAGATGGAGGCACTCTACAAGACGGGAGCCAAAGTGGTCCTGAGTCGTTTGCCCATAGGCGACCTTGCGACACAGTACTTTGCCGACCGAGACATCTTCTGCGCCGGACGAGTCGCAGCCGAGGACCTCGAGCGTGTCTGTCAGGCCACAGGCGCCACGGTCCAGAGTACGTGCACCGACATCCAATCGTCGCATCTCGGCACGTGTGGCCTGTTCGAGGAGCGCCAGATCGGCGGCGAGCGGTACAATTTGTTCAGCGACTGCCCGCAGGCCAAGACGTGCACGCTCATCCTGAGGGGCGGCGCCGAACAATTCATCGCCGAAGTTGAGCGTAGTCTGCACGACGCCATCATGATCGTCAAGCGTGCGCTGCGTAACCACACGATCGTGGCCGGCGGCGGCGCCATTGAGATGGAACTGTCGGGCTACCTACACCGGTACGCGGACAAGAACGTGCCGCACAAGCAGCAGGCGGTGGTCAAGGCATTTGCAAAGGCCCTCGAGACTATCCCGCGGCAGCTGTGTGACAATGCGGGCTTCGACGCCACCGACATCCTGAACCGGCTGCGCGTCGAGCACCGCAAGGGCCACGTCTGGGCTGGCGTTGACTTCGACCACGAGGGCGTCCGCAACAACATGGACGCCTTTGTTTGGGAGCCCGCACTCGTCAAGGTCAATGCCATCTCTGCTGCCGTCGAAGCTGCCTGTCTGATCCTCTCCGTCGATGAGACGATCAAAAACGAAGAGAGCCAGGCTCCTCAGGCTCCGCAGAGGGGGTTACCGCCTGGTGCGGCGCAGAGAGCTCTTAGAGGAAGAGGACGGGGGATGCCCAGACGGTAAACCTGGAGACGTTGATTTGGCTTGGGATCTTAAGCGCGTTGAGAAAAGGGAAAATGATATCGACACGATCAATAAGACTGGAAGCAGACGCTGGACGAGTGGCCATGATCGAGGATACCGCCAACGCCGAAGCAGAGTCAATTGCAGACGACAAGTTGACCTCGGCAGACTCGGGACCATCGACGGAGACGGACCAAACGACCTGGAAAGGTGAATAGTTCACTTTGCTGCGTTGTCCTCCTTGATGGAGAGCGGGAAGAGCGAATGGAAGATAGCGAGATGAAAAAAGAGGACTGGGATGCCCGAACCACGTGTCGAGTCGGTTGCTGCTCTTGTCTTGGACTGGCTGTGCATGTCATGTCGCGAGAGGGCGGCAGTGCAGAATGTGAGAAGTGCAAGATGCATTACTGAGTACTGAGTACGGCAAGGCCACCTCGGACGATCGACAAGAATCTACGGCTGTGGCATGGCCCAGAACGGCTGCGGGCACACAGCACGAGGATGAGACGAGTCGATATGAAATGCCATGATCCCCATTACCCACTCTAGGGGTGCTCTACCCGACAAGACAAATGATTCAAAGGAAATGCAAAAGAGTTCTGACCAAGTCCTAAAACATACATCGTAGATCACCTAGATTCATGATTTCTGTCGAATAAGACTGTGACGACGATGATTGATGACGCCGTTGTTGTTGGGTGTTGGGGGCTGCCTGTTGGCATCCTAGTTCGAGCTTTGGGATGACTGATGAAATCCTGTAGCTACTGACTGACTGCATCCTCCCAGAGGGGAAGCTTGACACGGGGCGAATCATTTCCGGAGCGAATCTAAAGCAAGCGGTCCCTACCGGCCAGAATGTTCGATGCCATGGAAAGTGACAGTGTGACAGGTTGCTGGATGGGGGACCAAGGAACAATGATCGCCATGTGACAGATCAGGGGACTCGGGTGAAGACAGGGACAGAACTGACAGGCCGGCAACACAGACAGCATTCATCTAGTGCGGCGGCGTAGCTTCGATGTTGGTCCTTTTGAACAGATCATGGCTTATTTGCAGCCTGCACATGTCTCATCAACAGGAGTCCAGAGATGTGGTCATCGTCAGGAGAGTCAATGAACCACCTGCAGATGTTGCCAGCAGCGCAATAGTCTGGAGTGGCACGGGAGAGATTGCAGGCGCGCAGCATATCGAATTCACAGCTAAGCATTCGTGATCGTCGCGGTGTGGTCGATCTAGTGTGGTCGGTATGTTCGGTTGCGCATGTTGATGCCGCATTCGGAGACTGTCATTCTAGAAATCTGATCATGCCCTGTCGTGACTGAATCAGGCCGAGGGGCTGACAGCCTGCTTTCACCTACCTTGGAGACATTGGAAACAGGGCAAGCTCAATTGGAGTCAAAGAGGCTGCGTCAGAGCTGACCAAAGCGCTTCAGCTGTGTCGGTAGCCGCAAATCATGTGGAGAGGATATGTGATAGAAGATGTGGCGTAGCTGAGCTTGATGCTTGTGTGCTTGACCTTATTGTTCAGGAGGACCCAAGTGGTCCATCTCGCTCCCAGGTGTGTGGCCACGCAAGGGTGACGCTGCCACGTGGGCAATCGATAACATCCCATGCTACTGTCCTTGTAGGACGTGAGCGAGCAAATAGAGGTGCCATCGTCTCTCTGGTTGCAGAAGGCCTCGCTCGGAGGAGGAGGAGGGAGGAGGGAGGAGGTCAGGCAATGTCCCATACGCGGGCTGCATTGCTGAGCTGCATAGCTGAGGTGCAGTCTGCGCGAGCGTTAACCGCAGGCCACTGACAGATACAGTACGCACCCATCCAAAGAGGTGGGTGTGTTGTGCTCGAATTGCTTGTCATTTAATATTGAGGAGATTCCGCCATCTGCAGCATGCAGGGGCCAGGGACAAATCGCCTAGAACTGGAGGGCGTGTTTCCGACCGTTTCACTGGGTTAAGGGCGTGTTGTCTGGACTCTACAGGCCTGAGCCTTAGGAGCCTCCTTAGCCTTCTGCCGAGGGGCGATCGGGGCACAGCCAGTGCCTCATGGTGTCAAATGTCAAAGCAACCGAGAACGGCGGGAAAAGAGAAGCAGCTAGTCACGATAGGCGTTCTCCAGTGTGTACTCCGTAGGCGTAGGTGTAGGCAGGGAGTCGAGGATAGCCGAACGATGGGACGTATGGATGTATTATTGTTGACGGTGGCTTCTGAGGCCTCAGGTACATACCTAACGGATACATAAACACTCGTCAGCTTCAACTTGCCCACCTGCAGGCTTGGCCGCTCACGAGTCGCGCCCACGTCAAGTTCTGAGTACTCAAGTACTACAAACTGGAAGCACACTGCGACGGCTGGCGCAGGCATTCCTGACACCAGCTGGTTATTATTATTGTCTTTACTAATCTCACCCATGCCTCCGCCGCCCTTCAGCTGCTGAGAGCTTTTTGTCCTTCCGCTCAGGCTCCTCTTTGCCGAGACTCGCGAATCAAGACTTGGGAGGCTCAAGACTCCAGCGGTAGCAAGCGCAGGCGACACGTACTACAGTGCGACCGGCATCTCCACCTCCGGACGGCATTTGACCTAAATCCCCCGTCAAAATCGTCTCACCAGCCGCTCTCTCACACCTCGACGTCTCTGATTTTGCCCATATCCTATATCGATCCTGCCTGCTGCGCGACTACGACCACGACCGTTTCCAATCTGAAATGTCCTACTACCCGGGCCAAGGTGGCTACGGTGCTCAACAGCATACCGGCGGTGGTTACGGATACCCTCCAACCCAATCTCCACAGCCATATCCTCCTCAAGGCTATTCTCAAGGCCCATATCCTCCTCAGTCGCACTCGCCACAACCCTACCCTCCGCAGGGTTACGGGGGACCTCCTCCTCAGAGCTATGGCGCTCCTGCCGGCTATAGCAATCCCTCGCCTCAGATAGCTCCATATGGCTATAACAATCCTCCTCCTCAACAAAGCGGAGGCTACGGCGGTTATGGATCGCCTCCTCCACAACCAAATGGATACCCAGGTCTGTCCGTCCTTGTTGGAAGCGTTCGTCTATGATACTCACGCCATGTAGGCCCTCGGCCCGGAATGCCATCGTACAGCACGAACGCTCACTCTCAGGGTGCCTCCAATGGCCCTCGTCCGCCGCCTACGACCCCTCAACAGTTTGGCCATGGTGCCCCTGCGAGTTATAGCTTCCAGTACTCCGCGTGTACAGGAAAGCGAAAAGCATTGCTCATCGGAATCAATTATTTTGGCCAAAGAGGACAGCTGCGAGGATGCATCAACGATGTTAAGAACATGTCCACCTATTTGAACCAGAATTTTGGGTATGCCAGAGAGGATATGGTGATTTTGACGGATGATCAACAAAACCCCATGTCACAACCGACCAAAGCCAATATACTTCGAGCGATGCACTGGTTGGTCAAGGACGCCCGCCCCAACGACTCGTTATTCTTCCATTACAGTGGTCACGGCGGCCAAACCCCCGACTTGGACGGAGATGAGGAAGACGGCTACGACGAAGTAATATATCCGGTCGACTTCAGGACCGCTGGGCATATTGTGGATGACGAAATGCATCGCATCATGGTTAAATCTCTACCTGGAGGAGTCCGACTCACGGCCATCTTCGACTCATGTCACTCCGGGTCGGCCCTCGATCTACCATATATCTATTCCACCCAAGGCGTGCTCAAAGAACCCAACTTGGCCAAAGAAGCAGGCCTGGGGCTGCTGTCTATTGTTTCATCATATGCCCGTGGGGATCTGGGCGGCATGGCTTCGACAGCCATGGGATTATTCAAAAGGGCGGCCACAGGCAATGCCACGTATGAACGCAATAAACAGACCAAGACCAGCCCCGCCGACGTGATCATGTGGTCTGGCAGCAAAGACGAACAAACCAGTCAAGATGCGCAGATCAACGGAGAAGCCACCGGGGCCATGAGCTGGGCGTTTGTGACGGCCCTGAAGAAGAATCCTCATCAGAGCTACGTGCAGCTACTCAACAGCATTCGAGACGAACTGGCCACCAAGTATACGCAAAGACCTCAATTGAGCTGTTCACATCCTTTGAGTAAGTTCTTGTCTCCGGCCTTCTGTTAGAAACATTACATTACTGACTCCTTGACCTCTAGATACCGATCTGTTATATGTCATGTAGGGCCATGGGATATTCTCCAACAAAAAGCAGCCAGCCCTTTTCCTCGACTTGCTTCTTCCACCTTGGACGGCGACTTGATTGCGACAGGCGTTTGTACAGCTCAAACACTGGTTCATCCGGATGACTGGCTCCTTCTCTCGCGCTACGCGTTTCCGACGTGGGGAGGCTGCTCCACGGGGTAAACGACAATAGCAGTTACAGCGGAGATGTTGAGAACATCAATTTGCGACGAGCCAGGCGAGAAAGATTGGGGACGACAGTAATCATGACAGGCACAAGAACAGTGTCAGCACTATGTACAGTTACGATATTACACAACAGATCCGGTCCATTCTCACTGGCTAGAGGGGACGGGCTGTCAGGCTGTACATTGGCATCCAGGGGTGGGCAAATGTGGGATTGAGAGGCAACAAGACGTTCAAAAGGGTCTATAATATCAATGTGAACCAGTGGCAACGTACGTTGTATCCGTATTCCATACTTGTAAATCCAAGGCTGACATTGACCTGAGTCTCGGGGGGAAGGGGGAGGGAAATGTTCACGTGACACGTCGTTTTTCCGTACACATCCGTACATCAGGTACTTTCCTGAAGGTGCCTGCATTACGTACCAGGTACGTACCTATTACTGATAGGTACTAGGTACCTAGAAAGAGGTGTAGCACCTACCACCACCCAGTAGTGGGAGAGCACCGACGACCAGTATCAACAACTGCGACAACTCTCAGTGTCCCTTCGTATAATGTTACTCTCAGCCACCCACTGGTGCCTGGCCCATACCGAGTCCTCCTCGCCACGTCGTCGTTCCCCTCCATCAGTCAAGATGATTCGCCCCCAGCACGCTCCCCTGCAATCATGAAGCCGGATGTCCCTCCCTCCTACGAGAGTGCCGTCAGCCGCGAAGCGTGGACGATCATCGCACCCTGGATCCCTTCCAGCGACCTCTGTTCGGCATGCCTCGTGTCGCAGAAATGGTATTCTATCTTCATTCCCTTCCTATGGGGCGACCCGGCCTCTCACTTCGGCATTGCCAATGACGCCGTCTACGTTGGACTCACCCGCTTCAAAAGAACGCTCCGCAAGGCAAGGTTGAGCGTGAGGAGCCTGACCCATACTCTGCATCTCCCGCCTGCACTGAGCGAGATCTATGGCGGCCCGAATCCCTCCTGGTTACGCGATGTCCTCGAATACCTCCCGAATCTACAAAGCCTCATTGTCAGCCAACTACCATTCTTCGATCACCACAGCCTCAATGCGCTAAGGACCACAAGCAACGCGAGGAAACTGTCAAATGGGGAAGAAAATACGCTGCCTAGCTTTGGCTTGAAACTACTGTTGGCATCCAGCGAGCCAAATACCACATCATCCGCGTTGGCGAATGCATTGCCAAGGTTTCCCAGCCTAGTCTACCTCGATTTATCGTATACCTCGCCAGCTCGTGATGCGGCAGTGCTTGCGGCCCTGTCATATCTACCGGACCTACAAGTGCTCAAATTGCGCGCTGTTGGTCTCAGAGATGGAGAGGCGGAAGTGTTGGCTAATGCGGTTGGAATCCGTGTCCGCCTGTTGGACCTCAGAGATAACCTTCTCACCGACATGGCAGTCAGGTCGTTGATGCAAGCATGCTTCCTGCCGCCTGATGCCCCCCAATTTACTTCTCTCAGTGTGGAAGATTGGCCCGTCGGCATGGCCCCTGGGCCGGACTTTTTCAGCCTTGATACCCTCCGTAGTGAGGAATTCGATCATGAGTTGCTCAAACAACTAACCAATCCACTCACTGGAAGGCTAGCATTTGAGGATATTCCCCACCGGGGCCTCACCCATCTTTACATTTCAGGAAATCGTCTGTCCGTTGAGGGCTTGTCAAGTCTCCTCAAGTCAGAGCGGCTACATATATTTGATGGTGGCTCTGTCGACACCGTCAAAATCATCTCGAGAACTCCCTCTACTACGTCGCCTACTGGTTACATTGATAAAGTGCGCTTTCCCGGTGCTGAAAAACTGATTCCGGTCCTTGCGCAGTCTGCTCGGAAGAACCTGACGTATCTACGTGTTGACCATGCAGTGGTCACGTCGAAATCAGAGGTCACGTCTGATGTCCCGAAGCCCAAAGCGTCTTCGATCGAACTTGCCGGCTCCCAACCACTTGCTGCTGAGCTCCCTTCAGACAGAATTGTGCTGGAAGCACCGGCTTCTGCCCACTACCCTGTAGAAATGCCAGGGTCACATGGACCCATTTTCGAACTCGACGCTACTCCGGCACCACCCAGAGTCGAGCTGATTGGCGACTTGATGTATTTCGCCGTCAGTCCTCCTATAGGAGAGAAGCCACAGGCTCCCAGTCCAGTCATCGAGGTACAGAGTCCCATTAGAGGGGAAGGACCTTATGCCCCGGAGGTAGTCAACCAGAACGGGGGTGGGAATGATCGTGGACATGAAGATCATGTTACTGTGACAGACTCGGAGGTCTCGGATGAGACGGGAACGCAGAGTACATCCAAGTCCTTATTCTCACCAGTCTCCCCCGTGACGCCGCACGGCACGGTGGCTTTTCAGCCATTGATAGCTCCGCCAGAGCCAATATCTGAACAAGGTCAACCTCAACCCCAGCATCCTGAGCCAAATGCCAACCCTCCTCCTCTTCCTACATCCGGGCCTCCTGCATCTCCTCCCTCCCTTCCACCAGCTCCTGTCGCAACGCAACATCGGCAGGCACGGATAGAAGCTCTTCTTTCGAAGCGGCCTCTTGGGTTATCATCCAAGATGATACAGCCAAGCACACCACTTACCAAAGCAATAGTTTCCAATTTGAGCAGTCTACATCCCTGTCTCCTCCCTCACTTGAGGACGTTAGTACTGACCAATGTGCCGACCACCGCATCTACGGCATCCGGAATAGTTGATGCCCTCAAAGCTTTCATATCTGCCTGTGCCGACGAGTCTGCCATATCTCGCCTCCTGGCGAGGACAGACTATTCCCTTCCACCTGGTAAAGCTCGCCACGCTGCCGAGCTGAAACACGCACAGTCCGCTTTTGCCCTGCGCACCATCGTACTAGAAATGGAACAAGCCGGCCCGCAAAAGGTCAACGGCCAACGTGCCTGGCAGCCCTCACGCCAAAATGTCAACATGAGTAAATCTTCGACGGGAGATCGGGATAGCGAGAACCTTTGGTCTGCTGCCGAGAACGACTTTAGTTTCTTTGGCGAGGAGGGTGAAGAGCAGGCAGAATGCGGCATCTACCAACACGACCCGGAGAAATACTTTCCTACAGCGCACTTTGATGACAAGATTCTGTTGACCCCGGATGACAGTCATGCCGAGGGCGGCTCTAGCAGTCCACATGGCAGTGTCTTCGGAAGCCAAGCTCACGGTACGCTCTCACCTTTCTCGATGAACTATACAAGCTCGACCGGCGCGTTGCAAAGTCCTAGGAATCTGCCCCTGGGCCGAAATCGGAGGAGCTCCAATGAGCCGCACCGCAATGGAGACGAGAGGTCAGTCCTCGCCGAAGTGCAGGGCGGGCCTGTCTCGCCGCAATACATGACTGGCAGACTACGTTCTCAGTCACAATCCCACCCTCAAGGGCGGCGGCCACCAACGTCGGACCCAAATCAGACGGAGGAAAGAGAGGATACAGATGAACCGAAGGTCGATGTGGTTTCTGAGCTCGCGGCTTGGAGGAAAGAACGCAAGAAAGCGTACGAGGACGAACTGGCACGATACAAGATGAGCCGAGCCAGAAATGGGCATGGCAGAACGAACAGTCTCCACGACAAGCGCCAGAGCAACGGGCTTCAGGGGTCTGGTCCAAGCTCGTCGCAACAACCAAGAGGGTATGGATATGGATTCGACCATGGCGCCGGGCCGGGTTCGGCAGGCCACAGCCAGGCGCGACCTGTGACGCCCGTTGGTCAAGCCGGCGAAGTGAATGATCTCGACATGAAGTTCGTCGAGGGCCACTGGAACGGGGAGATCAAGGTGATCCGGAATCCGACGCCCAAGGGCCGGACGGGGGTGGTCGATATGTACGGCAATTATTTTGAGAAGGGGTATTTGTACCCGTGAACATAACATCATCCACCATGGTGTCGAGGGATCTGGTGTATGTAACCATGATGACTGATGAAATGCTTTCCATACCGGTGCGATATTGAATGTCCATGCTGAGGCAGAGGCCTCTTCCTTACGACTAACTAGTTGGTGGTTGGTCATGCAGAGAGACTTCTCCGAGTCAAGCCTGGACACATAAATATATTTTCTCTCTCAACAATGGCACACGCACCTATGCAGACACCCAGATTCGGGTCCATCCCATCTATCCATCCGGTCACTCATCCATCTCCCTGTCTCTCCCTCTCACTCCCACTCCCACTCCAACTCCTGTTCTATCGCTCGCTCAGCTCATTGGAGCTCAGCTGGTCCCGTAGGAAGCGCCAGGCCCAGGTCCAGGAAGAAACCCCCAATCCCAAAACCGCGATCGATCTTCGCGCGCCGGTCAAAGCCAGCTCTTTGCCCCCCCAAAAGGACGCCTTTGCTCATGCACCTTGCTTTGCTGTGCCTTGCCTTGCCCCAGTCCTACCTTGCCCTACTAAGTAGATCCTCATGACTCCCGTACCGCAGTAGACAAACAAACAGATCAAAAAACAAAGACACGACGACTGGTCGTATGCGCATGGGACATGTCTTTTCCGTCATCAAAACTAAAGGGAGAAAAAAAAGCGAAACTCTCGTCGCATCGCCCGCTCGCTCATTCGACAGGTCCGGGTGAAAGTGAAAAGCAAAATTCGAAACTCTGGGTTCGATCAGGCTCCCTCGCTTCCAAATTCCGCCGTCCACTCGGCGTTCCGCTTCAGGTCTTCGGCCGACACCGTCGGCCTCGAGGCCTTGAGAGCGCGGATGAAGTCCTTGACGTGCAGAGGCGGCTCGAGCAGCTTGTCAGACTCGACGTCTACCCACGTCATCTCCATGGCACCCGGGTCGCCGGGCGAGCATGGGGTGAGTTTCTCTTGGCCGTCGACCGTGACCTGCATCAACACAAACATGGTCAGTCGAGGTCAAGCGCGGGGGTAATCATGGTTTAGTGGGCTTACCTTCTTATAATGCGTAGCTGTTTGGATCTTCCTCACGGGCTGCATCAGCGCATCTTGCACGGCAATGCTAATGTCACTTCCCGAGTATCCCTCGCTCATATCTGCCAGCGTCTTATAGTCGGCTTGGGACAGCTCGCAGTTGGTGTCTCCGACCGCCAGTTCGAACATGCGCATTCGGGCAGGCTTGTCGGGTAAGGAGATGTGGACTCTGCGCTGGAATCGGCGACGAATGGCCGCGTCCAACTGCCAGGGAATGTTCGTTGCGCCCAGGATCAATACCCCCCTACTGTCGTTGCCCACGCCGTCCATCTGAACCAGTAGTTCTGTCTTGATACGTCGCGAGGCTTCGGATTCGCCTTCCCCGCGGGGCCCGCACAGCGCGTCCACTTCGTCGATGAAGATAATGGCGGGTTTGTTCTCGCGCGCCATATTGAACAACTGCTTGACCAGCCGTTCCGACTCACCCATCCACTTGCTCACCAGATCCGACGAGCTGACGCTGAAGAACGTGCTGTTCGCCTCCGTCGCCACGGCTTTGGCCAGGTACGACTTGCCTGTTCCGGGAGGCCCGTAGAGTAATATTCCCTTCCAAGGTTGTCGTTTGCCTTGAAACAAGTGTGGGAACTTGATGGGGAGAATGACCGCTTCTTTCAATGCCTCCTTCGCTCCTTCCAGTCCTGCCACGTCCTCCCACTTCACGTTTGGCTTGTCCGTCAAAATGGCCCCCGTCAGCTGGCCTCGGAGCTTTTTGCTATCCGCATCTTCGTCGTCCTTATCGCCGCTGTCGGCTTTACCGGCGCCGTTTACCGCCTTCCCATTCACGCCCATAGCGGCGGGTTTCTTGCGATTGCTCGAGTCGTTGGCCTGAATATGTGCTTTTAACTTCTCCGCCCGGTCCATGTACTCGCCAGCCTTGGCCCGGATCATCTCCTTGGATTTCGGGTTCTTTTCCCATTTCAGCGCTAGCATGAATAGCTCCAGTGCCGCATAGTATTGTTGGTACGCTTGGTCGTAGGACCCTGCGGTGTCAAGCTCGATAGCTTTCTTGACCGTATCGATAGCTCGGCCGAGGAAATCGGTGTTGGACATGGCTGGCAAACTTGTGTAGGAGGATGGTTTTCGAGACGGGGAGTGTGTGAAGGGAGTCGGGTGTTGTTGGCGCTGTTGGTGTGTGTGGGTGTGTGGGTGTGTAGCAGGCGAGTAAACAATCGGCGATGAGGTAACGATGATTCTAGAGTTGCGATAGAACGGAGGGGAACGCTTGTGCAGAATGACACGAGACCGAAGGCCAACGACGCACTGTTGACGAGGATCGAGACAGCAGCCCGGTGTCTGGACTGCCTCTGGTGCAGCCACTGATGTAGGAGGAGAGGAGCGTAGTTGGTGGCCAGGGACTTGAGGTGGGATGTAATAGCAGTACTCCGTATCGCCGCCGCTATATCACTGCGTACGGTACCTACCGATATGTAATATTACTCTACTAATGACTGTCCTAATTACCCTAGTACGGATATTCAAGGCTGCTGAACTTGTCTGCCACTAAACAACTGAACCACATTCCTCCTGCTATTCGCCGCACACATTTTGTCTCCTGGTCCTCCCCGGGTCAAATTCAAGGCACCTGTATTCTGGCAGAAGTGCACCATGGAAGAGGACCAGGCAAAACTTCAGGCCCTGTCCGAAACGCTGCAGAAGTTCCAGGACGGTGAGTACCGAGTACCGTAACGCCCTCGGCAACTATTCTCTGTCTAGACATTCCTCAAGGCTCCATCGCTGACCAGACGTCTCGCCCACAGACCTGCAAACCACCATCGACGCTCGCCAGAAACTAGAAGCCCAGCAACAGGAAAACAAGGCCGTGCAGAAAGAATTTGTCTCTCTCGCCGATGATGCCGGCATCTACAAGCTCGTGGGCCCTGTGTTACTGAAACAGGACAAGACCGAGGCCGTGAGCGCAGTCGAGGGCCGGCTGGAGTTTATCGGCAAGGAAATTTCCCGGATAGAGGGGAGGATCCAAGAGTTGCAAGAAGGAAGTGAGAAGAAGAGGGTGGAGTTGTTACAGGTGCAACAGAAATTGCAACTGGCCGCGCAGCAGCAAGCTGGTGGGTGAGAGTCAGAAACAAGACGAAGAGAGGCAGACAGACCAAGGCATACCGAACTATGCCTGATATCCAAGTCGACATGGTCTGCCGAGGCTGCGCCCGCTGACGGACATGATCCCTCTCGATGCCTGGAAACGATAAGAAGTGAATCTCAGAAGATTCACAATTCGCCCCGGAGTCTACCCTGTGGAACTTGCCACGCACTGTCCACCAGAAATAGTGAGCTCGCTCACGGGTCGTTGGATGATCTCTGACAAGTTTGGACGAATTGTCATAGCCTGATAGCAGGTCTGAGAGACATCAAGAAAAAAGAGTTCTGCTGTTTCCTCTGCAGCACATGCCCAGACCCCCTGCCAAAGGGTTGAACCGTCGTCGATACTAATCGGAGGGAACATCGCCGGTGCAGGTACAGTTGCAAAGGACGAGGTTTCCGGTCTGAGAGATCGTGGATCAATACAGAACTGAGAACTGGGCTTGCCGAACATCCTCAGTCATGGTGACAGAAGCTAAGGCAGTAACAGAAGCATACATGACAGTCCAGGAACGCAAAATAAGAATATGACTCCGTGTTCTCCATGTTGTGGTCTAGGAGGATCCCTTGACCATCGTTCATGTGAGACTATATATAGAAGCCCCCTGCGACACAGCGTCCCTCCACCTCATCCCGATCTTATATTACACACCCACACGGCAGCCTCGTAAACCACGTGACTAGGCTGCCAAAGTGCTCTAATAGACTAGTCCTGTTAGGGCCAGGTCAACCTGCCATCCGATTGGCTATAAGTTGCGGATGTCTTGGCGCATATATATTTTTCTGGGTCGAGTTCGAGTTCGACGGCAACCTGGAAATGTCACTGTCCTCTCATCATTCGATGAGTCCAGTTGTTGTGATATAAAACACTGAGGCAGCTACACAGAGATGCCTCGAGAAAAGAAGAAGCGAGGTCGCCGAGACGAGGCTAAAACCAACAAACGAAAAGGAGACGAGACTGTGGACACTGAATCTGCGGCGAAACGGCTCAAATCAGACGGGGCCGACGACGAGCAGGACTACCAGGAGATTGCCATTAGCGGTGATGCCGGAGATGACTACATCGGTTTTGGACTGGAGCCTCCTCCCGATGCCCACGAGCCTCAAGAAGAGGACGTTTTCCATGGACTCCTTGATCCCCAAGAACAGGAATACTACACGAATGTAAACAACAAGATCGTGGCAAACGATTTCGAGTCGGCCGAAGATCGCGCCATCTTCATCGCTGCCGTCCAAAGCGAGACACGGGGCAAAGAACTCAAGGTTGCTTCAAGCCAGTCCTCCTCGAGGTATTTGGAGAAAATCATTATGCTATCGACCGCCGCGCAACTTCGACATTTGTTCAGCAAGTTTCTTGGCCATTTGGCTTATCTCGTCCAACATCGCTTTGGCAGTCACTGCTGCGAGACTCTGTTTAAAGAGGCTGCGAAGCATGTGGGCAAGGAAAGTAGCGAGAGTGGAGGAGAAGACGAAGACGAAGACGAAGAAGCCAATCTTCTTACAATGGAACAGCTTTTCCTGCGGGCTGCCGAAGAGCTGGAGCCAAACATGGGCTATTTGCTGACTGATCGGTTCGCATCTCACACTGTTCGAGTCTTGTTCTTGGTCTTGTCCGGAGAATCCTTGGACGACGCATCGGTGAAGGCCCTGCTTGCAAGTAAAAAGAAAGAGCAGCTTGAGACTCCGATCCATGAGGAGGGGGAGCCGATCCCAAACAAACGGATAGTGCCGAAGACATTTCGAGGCGCGCTCGACAAACTCATCCATAGCGCCATTTCCACCCTCGACACAACGTATCTCAGAGCATTGGCCACACACCCGACCGGGAATCCAGTGCTTCAACTCCTCGTCCGCCTGGAACTTTCGAATGCCGGGAAAACCAAACAGCTTGAGGAAAATTCCGTGTTCAAGAAGTTACTACCCGACGAGGATTTGGAGGACGACACGGAAAGTGCCAAGTTCATTTCGGGCTTGATCTACGATTCAACCGGGTCACATCTGGTTGAGATCTTTGTCCAGAGACTTGCTGGCAAGACCTTCAAGAAGCTCTACAAGAACATTTTGAAGCCACGGATGAGCAGTATGGCCAAAAATGACATTGCAAGCTTTGTTGCCATCCGGATCCTGGAACGGCTTGGCAAAGACGATCTCGCCGAGGCGAAGACTTTGCTCCTGCCTGAGATCCCCATTCTCATCTCTCGCCGAAGGACTGGGTTGATCAAGGCTCTCATTGAGCGATGTGCCGTGCGAGGAGTAGATCTACAAGACCTATCGGAGGCACTCCAAGCAGAGTACGGGAGCGTGGCCGCGGATTTTCTTCCCAAATTGCTCGACTTCAATAATTTGGGGCCGACAGCTGGACCTGAAGACGGCTCCAAACAAAAGGAAAAACGCAGGACGGACGTGCACGATTCATTATTGGCCCAGGCCCTGCTACATGCGCCACAAACTGACAAGGTCGTACAAGACAGCTTACTGGCCGTCGAGATCAGCACGTTGTTACAGATGTGTCAGGATCCCGCTGCCTCACGAGTGGTCCAGACTGCCCTTTCCCCGGCTGGCTCGAACCTGCAGTTTCGTCGACAATTTGTGCCCCGCTTCTACGGGCACATTGCCACGCTGTCGCAAGACCTGACGGGGTCCTACGTGGCAGATGCGTTGTGGACGGCGACAGACGGATTGCATTTCATGAAAGAGCGGCTGGCCCAAGAACTGGCAGGCAGCGAGAGCGACATCCGACAATCGCCGTTTGGTCGGAACGTGTGGAAGAACTGGGCGATGGATTCGTTCCAGCGACGCCCGGCCGAATGGCGGGCGCTGGCGAAGGGGTACGACAAGCAGGAGGCCAAGGGGGAGGTGGCTGTGGCTGGGTCTGTGGCCGGGTCTGCGGCCGGGTCTGGGTCTGCGGCTACGGGCGTGAAGGGCGGAGGCAACCCTCCCACATCGGAGAAGTCGGCAATCCAGCTCGCGCGGGAAAGGCATGCGCAGAAAAAGGTGCAAGGCGCCAAGCATCAGCAAAGGACCCCGGCGAGAGGCGCCAATGCGGTGGTGCCAACCAATGCCTAACAAGGGTGCGGGACATTCTGAATAGTGTGGGTTGGGTGATGGGAGATGGAAGATGGAAGGGGCAGAGTTGGTAGAAATAGGAGATATTGTCCTTCGCCGGCGCACCACCGCACTACGTACAAGTACAATCCTACTACCTACTACCCTACTACCATACTACCTACAATCCTACTGCCCTACTACCATTCTACTCTATAATCTACTAACCATTGCTATTGCTATTGCTATTGCTATTGCTATTGCTATTGCTATTGCGTGACTTGAGGTCCCATGGGTCGTGGATACAACTAATCACCACTTTTGCATTCTATCCTCCCTGAACGGCTCAGCCTCGCGGGCCTAGGACTGGGGCGCGCAGCCTCGTCGAGCGTAGAGCCTCGCGATTGCGTCATCCGCCCAAGATCGAGCGACAGCGAAAATTTCACGACGGCCAACACCAGATGCCGGATGCCAGATCCCAGCCAGGAACCATGTATATATAATGTCACCCTTTTGCTTATTGCATTCTCAACCGCTATTTCCTCTCATTGATCGGCGTGGCGAGTCGGCCTGTGACGACGGTACAGCCTAAGGCCTAAGTCCTGCCGGAATAATATTTATTACGCAGTACTATTACTACTGAATATATCCGTGCGGAGCATACCATACATATATCGATGAGCCATCCAAGATTGTTCTTAGACCACCCATAAAGCGATATTTATATAAAAGATGGCTAGCCCTGGATCGGAAGCACCATCACAACAAAAACAGCAGCAGCAGCAGCAACTCAACGGTGTGGCTGGCGGAGTGATCAACGGCAGCCACAACGGCAGCCACGTCCATGGCGGCGACCTACGTACCAATGGCGGGGGGTTCGACACGTCGTCGCCGTCGCTGTCACGGGCCCAAGAGCTGAAGACGCTCCTGTCGGCCGTGGTGGACCGACTGATCCCGTTCGTGGAAGCCGCGGACGCCGAAGGGCAAGCCCACGAGGCGCGGCAAGCTGTGGGCCAGTCGGCGCTGGTGGACGGGCGGACGGCGGCGGAGCTGCGGACGATCCTGACGGCGGACGGCACGTTGACGCTGCCGGAGCAGGGGACCGGGGCGCGCGGGGTGCTGGCGACGCTGGGGTCGGTGCTGAAGTACAGCGTCAACACGAGCAGCCCGGGGTTTCTGGACAAGCTGTACGGGCCGCCGGTGGCGCCGGGGATCGCGGCGGAGCTGGTGCTCGGGGTGCTGAACACCAACCTGCACGTGTACCAGGTGTCGCCGGCGCTGTCGGTGATCGAGACGCAGGTGGCGCGGGCGCTGGCCGGGCTGTTCGGGCTGACGGGCCCGCGGGTGGGCGGCATCAGCGTGCAGGGCGGCAGCGCCAGCAACCTGACCAGCATCGTGGTGGCGCGCAACACGCTGTTCCCCGAGACCAAGGCGCTGGGCAACGCCGCGGGCGGCCGGTCGCTGGTGCTGTTCACCTCGGAGCACGGCCACTACAGCATCGAAAAGGCGGCCCAGCAGTGCGGCTTCGGCAGCGCCAGCGTCGTCGCCGTGCCCGTCGACCGGGCCACGGGCGCCATGGATCCCGCCGCGCTCGACGCCCTCGTCGTCCGCGAGCAGGCCCGCGGCAACACGCCCTTCTACGTCAACGCCACCGCCGGCACCACCGTGCTCGGCTCCTTCGATCCCTTCCCGGCCATCGCCGCCGTCGCCCGCAAACACCGCCTGTGGCTGCACATCGACGGCGCCTGGGGCGGCAGCTTCGTCTTCAGCGACTCCCTGCGCCGCCGCGCCCTGGCCGGCTCCCACTTGGCCGACAGCATCGCCATCAACCCGCACAAGATGCTCGGCGTCCCCGTCACCTGCAGTTTTCTCCTGCTCAAGGACCTCCGACACGCACACCGAGCCAACACCTTGAGGGCCGGGTATTTGTTTCACGACGAGGCCGACGATGACGATGACGATGGCGAGGACGATGATGCTCGAGACCCGGACGCGCCGGCAACCGCCAACGGACACCTCGACGAGGACAATGGCAATGACGACGACCACCCATGGACGCCGCCCGACGACCTGGCCGATCTCACGCTGCAGTGCGGCCGACGCGGCGACAGCCTGAAATTCCTGTTCGCGTGGCAATACTACGGCAGCGCCGGCTACCGCGCAAAGATCGAGCAGGCCTACTCGGTGGCGCGCCATCTGGCCGACCTGATCGATGCCCACCCCGACCTGGCGCTCGTCAGCACGAACCCGCCGCCGTGTCTGCAAGTGTGCTTCTATTTCGCGCCGGGCGGCAAGCTGGTCCACGGAGTGACTGAGACTGAGACTGAGGCTGGGACCGAGAAAGATGAGGCCCGAACCCGAACCCGAACCGGCAAACGCAACTCGGCGCTCACCAGCCGCATCAGCCAGGCGCTGGTGCCGCGAGGCTTTCTCGTCGACTTTGCTCCGGCCCTGAGCCACGAAGTCGAGAAGGGCTCGTTTTTCCGCGCCGTCGTCAACATCTCCACCACCCGAGCGACGGTCGAGAGACTGGTTGACGAGGTCGTCGCGGCCGGGCGGGCCATTTTGCAGAATCTGTAGTCTGTATTACCCAAGAAGATGTACAGATGCTTGATCATCAGAATCTGAAAGGTCTGTAGACTTATCTGCATTACCCAAGAAGATACAGAGATCTTTGATCATCAGAATCTGAAAGGTCTGTAGATTTAAAGAAGATACACAGATCCTTGATCATCAGCACACAGGATATGAATGGATTGCCAATGGACGCGAGCCATATAAGCATTGTATCAACCTCGGCCGTGCACCGAATCTAACATATAGAGCCAGGCAGAAATAGATATCCCCAACGCTTATTGCAATAAACAGGCTAGCATGCTAATCTGAACAACATAACATATATATCGGCATACGCCTGTACGTATATATATACCTCAAGATACTGGTCATCCGCGACACGACATCGACGGGATCTGTGGTATAATACAAGACAACGGAGTGATGAAGAAGTGTCATATTATGAGATAGAAGAACAGTCAGCCCGGAACGAAAGGGTACAGGTACGGATACTGTACCACAAACAGTAGTAGTCGCACAGCTTGTCACACCCCAAGTCCCATGTCCCCTGTCTCGATCCCGACTGACCCCTGACTCCTGAGCATCCTGCTGCTGGCACGTTTCTTCATGATTGGGTTCCCGCAACCATGATAACGACAAGTCGTTGCATCGCTGCTGAAAGCATCAAATAGTCGTTGGCTACGCCGGTGCCTGCAGATTCCCTACATTGCGCCTGTTGCCCTTTGGTACATGTCAACATGGTCGGGAGGGAACCATCGCCAGCCAGGATCGCGCCGCACAGTCATGCTGGGCCGGGCTGAGCTGCCTCGACCTTCTGCGCGACCCGTCTACACCCCGTCTGGACCACTCGTCGTCCGGCAAGGCTGAGGGACATTCTGCTCACAACTCAAAACATCAATTGCATCTCCTCGACTGGTAAACTAAGTACTGCCAAATAGGTCCCAGCCGATGTCTGCTGAGTTGGGACCAGGAACCGCGCACACCGTCAGAACGCCACATCCTCAATTGCCCAGCTCCCCATTCCCATCTGTACCTCATCCCATACATGTACGCGTGTGTGCGTTCGCATGGACGCACGGCAAGGAGACAAAAGAGATCATGGCCGCACCGCGTCGGAATCCCGCCCCCTCTGTGCTTTTGCTGGTGCTGTACAGGAATCCCCCCCATTTTATGTACAGTGAAACAAGCACGACAAAACCAAAGCATCAAAGACACGATGCAACAGCAAAGATTCAATTGCTTGGAAATCCCGCCCGTGATGTGGCCGCCGTATTCGGAGATCCAGGGCTGGAAGAAAATGAGGCCGAAGTATCCTGCGGAGGCCTCGACATGCTCAAATACTGCCATGGGCCTTGTTCCCGAACGCCAATCCGCTCCGAAGATGATCAGGGCCGCTGGTCATGACAATTGCAATTAGTTTGGGAGTATCAGACCTTGTGTGGCACTAGTTGCAGCTCTCCGCCGTGCCAAACATTCGTCGCATCACGTCCTCTGCATGCCAGGTTGCATGGCGGCAGGATTCGGCATGCCCATGCCATACGGGTTGACATGCTGATTGGAGAATGCATTCGGGTCTTGCATGCCGCCCAGAAACTGGCCAATACCCTGGGCATGCCCCACGGGACAATCTTTGTGACCCATGAGCAGAGTACGAAGGCTCCGGATTTCCTCGTGAAGTTGAGCAACCTGAGTGTTAAGGCTGTCATTCTCGGCAGAGTACATTTCAACTTTCGCTTGAAGGTTGGCCAGCCATTGCTTCTTTCGCTGTCGGCACTTCAGAGCAGCCACACTGTCAATCTGTCAGTACGGGGCACAGCATGGTAGATGGACACCTCGAGGTGCAACTCACCGATTGCGTTCGAGGAAATTCCGTCGCTTTTCTTCGTCCGTCATCTTCTTATTACCGTTGCCGCTGCCGCCGTTGTTGTTGGAATTATTGTTACTGATGCTGCTGCTGCGGGTGCTGTTTTCTTGCTCTTGATCATCCTCGCTGTCATCGTCTTCTTCATGGGGATCAAGAGCGGGGTCCACATTGGCGACTCCCGAATTACCCTTGGCTCGTTTGTTGCTTCCTTTAGGAGTGGCTTCCGTTTTCCTTCGATTATTCGCCGGTTCTGATTTGATGTTCTTCTTGCCACGCCCGCGGGCAGGAGTCTTGGTATCTTCATGGGTTTCCGGGCTGTCAACATCAGGCCCAGATGCAGACGCTCGGCGGTTTCGTTTCTGATCCTGACCATTCCGACCGGTCGGTTGGGCTGGTGCCGGGTTGGGCACTGCGAATTGGTTGTTGGCCTGTCCTCCCTTGGCCAACATAAAAAGGCCATTGGCAGCGTCGGTGGCGTCGTGCTGAGCATCCATATTGCTGGATTGAGGTAGGGGATCCTGTGGGTTGGATGTGTTGGCAAATTGGTTGGTCTTGCTTCGTGCCGCTGCAGTCATGGCAGTGCGATGGAAATCAAGGGTACCAGGAGTGGCACCGCCACTCTGTAAGGAATTAAAGAGTGCTTGAGAATTTGGGCTGGGGGCCGGGAACATCGACCCGCCACCGCCAGGAGTCAACCCAGACCGAAGGGACGACTCGTTGGGGGTAGGGAACCCACGACCGATACTGTCGAAGTAGTCGCCTTGTTGTGGACCGGCCAACATAGCAGGGCTTAAGGGCCCGGAGCGAAGTGAACTTTGCCAGTTGTACCCTCCTGTTGAGCTGGTCCCCGGGATGGCAGGAGAGGTGAGAGAGGCGACGGGAGGTAAGAGGGTTTTACCGGGTGTCTCCGTCGAGGGGACACCAAACGATTGTTCAAAGGGATTGAATTCCTGGCCGATTCCACTCCCGTTGTTGTGCACCGCCGAAAAGTAGTCGGGTGTCTCTGCCGTGTTGGAAGGCGCAGGTCGCGGCGGCGGCGCGAGAGGTTCTGTGACTTGAGCAACAGGCTTCGCGTCTTCGCCCAGCAATGGAGGTTGCGCCTCTGTGAATCATGTCAGTGTCAGTGGCCTAATCAGGACTCGGACTCGGACTGCGCGTGGGCGAGGGCGAGGGCGATGCGTACCTGGTAGTGACGACTTGGCCTGCAATGGTGACGATGTCCCTGCTCAGACGGGGTCAGTCTCCACGTGCCAACAGCGCCTACGAGCGCAGTCTTGATGCATGACGCACTTCTCAATGCGCGGTGGATGATGATTGATGGCAGCGTGGTAGGATGGTTGATGGTGGAAGAAATTTTACTAATAGGGGAAGCGAGAAGGACTAACCTTGTTGATTCACCTGGACTTTCTTATTGTCCATAGGCGACGACGTACGAGACGTTGGGCCAGTGCCCAAATGCTGTTGTGATGGTTGAGTTGCGACTGCGGCGCTTGCCATATTGTCGGGTTGTGGTGAAGCAATACGTAGGTGAGGAAGCAACGTCAGTCGTTGCAGAAGTGACGTCGACAGAGCTGGGAAGGTGCTGGCGCCTCATATACTCTGGTAGGGCGGGCGAGGGAGGGCAGGCTTGGGGGGTGGGAGGCCGGCTAGGGTCTGGCTAGGGTCTTCGTCCGGGCGGCCTGGCAAAGATGGGCGAAAATGAGCCTGCGAATCAGAGACGTGTCAGCAGAGAAGTCGGCATTTCGAGGGCGATCGCCAGCCATCAGATACCCCAGTCGAGTCGCCACTCTATCCACCCAACGATGTGTACGCACTGCACGAGAGTTCACGGAGAAGGGGGTGGCTTACGAGGGATCCCAGGCTGCCTGTCCTTTCGAGGTACTCCGTACGCGGTATTCTGGTCGACTCGGCTCACAGCAGGCGAAGAAGCGAGAGGCCGGTCGCTTGGAAGCTGGCCCAGGTACGCGTGGATGAAGCAGCAAGTTTAGCAGGGCCAAACAATGTGGATGACGTGAGGTTCAACGGGTGAAACCCGCGCAACACCAACACCACTACCACTGCCACTGATTGCGGTGTAGAGCACTACTAGTAGTACTTCTTATTGCACACAGACACAAGGGAAAGGCCCCGGTACCGTCGAATCCTCTACCAGGTCGAGCGAGGGTGGAGGGTGGAGGGTGGAGGGTTCCGTTACTGGGATGTCAACCCGCTTGCAGAGCAAAAGGCTATGAGGTACCACAATGGAAAGGAAACAGTGAGCAGTAAATAGTGACCTCAGAGACAGAGTCGAGGAACAAGTTAATTAGGGAATTTGACGCTGGAAGTACCACACAGCACGATGCGATAGCGTGTTCAACCACAGCGCGCGCAAGAGAGGAAAAAGTAGACGGACTTCTCGCAGTGGCCGCGCCAGGCAGCTTGAAACTCTGACGCAATCCATCTGTTTGGAGCCACTAGAGCCAACCTGCGCCATCCCAATCCTGCCTAGCGGAATGTCAATCCGGCTCGTCAACCTTGCTTTCCATTCACCTTAAATTATTATTGCTTTGTTTCTGCTTCATCATTCGCTTGAGACGAGCCCACCGCACCCGTTGTCAGAATGTGCCTATTTAAGTGTCTGTCCTTGTAGTCGTATACAGATTACTTCGTACTAGGTACCTAGTTACAGACTCGAGCAACTCCCACTCCCACTCCTGTCCCCTGCTACAGCTGTATACATTGGGGACCAGAACGCCGACGTCAAGATATATTCACTATGTACTGATCATAGCGGATGTCCTCCCTGAAAAAAAAGTCTGAGCAGACGCATTATTCGCATTATTAATAATACAGACAATACTAGAGGAACCAGTGGATCCACCGAACCATGACGCAATGTCCAGGTAATAATGACCCAGCACGCACGCACACCTCCTTAACGATGTACCTCATCTCCCAGCGTACGAAGTACCCTAAGGTACCTCGGGCAGGGGATCTTGTCGTTCACCGGCATGGGGAAATTCTCCGTACTGCGGTAATGGTAATCTAAGTCTGCATCTTAGAATCTAGGTCTATTTCGCCCCGCTGAGCAATCGACCGATTGCACTTGGCCTGGGCATTGGGCAATGTAGGGGAAGGCTTAAAGGCCCGCATCACTGCCACGACCAGTGAAGCGTGGACTCGACATGTTCTGGATATTATTGATGTAGTACCAGGCACGCGATGCGTGGTGCCTCAATCTGTCCAGGTCTAATTACGGAGTATTGAGGTTGGGTCCCTCCCAATGCTATTGATACACATGTCTAGACCGGGTGTTAGATAGGTCGCCCAGTCTTGAGCACATATGGTTTGGAAACAACTTGCGATGCATGCAGCCTCGCCTCGCCTCGGCCCTTCAACCCCTGTATTCCAACTCCGAACATCGAACCCTGTCAATGGTTCTGCTCTACTTGTAGAAATCAAACTTGTCAGCTTCCTGCGCTCCCTTGACTTGACTCGAGTAGGCGTCTTCCAGATCTGCTTGAATGATATTGTATCGGTTCTTGCGCACTGCCCGGAGGCCGGCTTCTTGCATGATGGCTGCAATGATGGCCCCGGACAATGGATCATTCCGCACAATCAAAGAGTCGAGATCGACTTCTGGCGATAGCGACATTTTGCTGGCGATTGTGCTGAAGATCAATCGACGTTCTCGACGGTCCCGCAGCGAGGGGAATTCAATCTTTCGATCCAGTCGTCCAGGTCGAAGAAGGGCCGGATCCAGGGTATCTGCTCGATTCGTCGCCATGATGACCTTGACATTACTCGTCTGGTCAAAGCCATCCATCTGGTTGAGCAATTCCAACAGAATACGTTGAACTTCTCGATCTGCGCCAGTCTGTGCGTCGAATCGCTTGGTGGCAATTGCATCGATTTCGTCGATAAAGATGATCGCAGGAGAATTCTCCCGAGCCATGCGAAAGACGTCTCGAACCATTCGAGGCCCTTCACCTAGATACTTCTGCACAAACTCCGAACCAACCACTCTGATAAAGTTGGCAGTGGTGCTGTTGGCCACGGCCTTGACCAACATTGTCTTTCCCGTACCGGGTGGCCCATAAAGCAGAACTCCTCGTGGGGGGTCAATGCCAATCTGTTTATACAAGTCGAAATGGGTCAGGGGTAATTCCACTGCTTCCCGAATTTCCTGCTTTTGCATGTCGAGGCCACCAACATCGGCGTACGTGACATCTGGCTTTTCGTCGGCTCCAAGCATGGCAATAGAGGAATCCGCTTCTGGAGGAAGAATATCGACTAGGGAATTCGAGTGGCGATGGAGGGCAACGGATGAGGAAGGCTTGAGCTTCTCGCGATCGAGGGTTGAGAGGATGCGGACGACATAGTTTGACCCTGTGGATGACTGTACGATACCGGTGCTTTCCAAAATTAGTTTCTGCGACGTGGAAAAGTCCAACAGTCCTTACTTTTGATCAATAGCTTCCATAAACTGGCCGATGACCAGAGGGACACTCTGTATTCGCTTGATCTCTTCCTGTGCGCGCACCAGCTCTCGCTTCAGTGACCTGGAATAATGGTCAGCAGGGCATCCGTCACCTGTGTATGCCTACTACTACCTCTGCTCATCTTTGATATACTCCTCCTGCAACTTGATATACCTGTGTCCGTCAGCTGTGGCGGTCTCGACTCGATGTCAAATGCTCTTACTCCAAGTGCCTCTGCAACCTCTTCAGTGTCGAGTATTCATCACTGCTGTCGGTGCCAACACCTTCTAGGGAGTCAATGTCTGGAATGGAGTCCGAGATGGGCAGTTTCTTGTGAGGCGGGACAGTATGAATCGGATTGTCAACAAGGACGTCGCCCATGGTTCTGTTGAGATCAAGCTCCGTGGAAAACTTGGATAGATGTAGTGAAGGCGGAGAGACCTGATATGGGCCGGGAGAGCAAAACTAACTCTTAAACTAGATGTAGTTGGTAACTGGCAGACCGACCTGGAAATTGTGCATGTCCAGTTGAGCGTTGAAGGCCACCAAAGGAACGCGAAGCCAGAGATATGGCACTAAACCTAAAATGGTTGGTCAGGTGGAAGAACCACCACTGCAGCTTCAAACCATTTAATACGGGATATCCATAGGTACCTATGCACTGAGCTTTAACTTGAATTACTTGTGTAGGTGATTGAATATCAATACTATCACTATGTCGAAGGGGATCTACATCTGCCTCAACACATCGCTTCCCGCGATTGCTCGAACATCGGGCACCCACCACAGTGTCTCTCACCGCTAAGCAACTGGGCTGGACAGCAACCCCCGTTCCGGTAATCCTCGCCCCAACCCCGACTCTACGGCTTGTCCGGTAGGGACATGATCACCCCTGCGGCGGCTCGTAGCAAGAAAGAATCTTCTATAAGAAAGAAGGACTCGAAGCCCGTCACTTCCCCCGTCACCGATCCGAGACTCAGGGGTAATTTCTTCATCCTGATCAAGGACGTGATTGTGGCGGTGATGATTTCTTCTATCACTGCACCTTGAGATTGGAACAAATGTGTGTCCTGACCCGCCATTATGGCTTCGCTCGGGCTTGGAAACGCGCACAGGGAAGGCTGCGCCACAAGTGAGCCGTGGCGCATTCTCAGTTGCTCAAGAGTTGTGCCAACTGACCTGTGGCAAGAGATCGGGACCATCGTAATTCGACAAGGTTACAGCGCACAGTGTGTGACGATAATCAAAGTTGTAACGCATCGAGTCATCGTAGTCATTTGTCGACGATACGTGTAGAGGAGCGTTCGGGCACCTAGTGGGCTTTGCTGGTCGCCAAACGAGGCGATACCCGTAGTATAACGGGCCCAACGCCCGAAAGAGGAGCAATTTTCTGCATCTAGAAAGATTGGGTGATCTATATCAGCACGAAGGTTCCCTGTATTCTGCGAGTGCCTAGTCTGCTACGGAGGGAGGGATGGGCAAGCTCAAGCGCATTTATTGGTGCTGGGATCGGGAAACCAGGCTCACTGGAATGGTTTCTGGCTTGTGACACAACGAGGATTTGTGTCTAAAACCGTTCTGCCTACGAGATGAGGGAACTCCCAGTGCGGATCTGCCAATCAGCGAAACTCTGTCTGCTTCGCAAGAGCATGAGCTGTTGAGCAAGGAACGGCACGGGGACTATGTAAGCTTCTGCGGCGCCTCGAACGTTTCCTCTTCTCTCCTTCCTTCCTACATTTACTTTTAATTATTCCTGTTCTCGCTCTCGGTGGCCTCTGCGGCTGCTCCTTGACCTCATCGATGTCGTGCCAGCCGGCTCGAAGGCTTCTCCTCCCAGGCGATCACCAAGACATCCTCTTTACCTCTTACTTACGAGTCGAACAAACCCCACGACACCCAGCAGGGAATGCAGAGAGGGTCTCGCCTCGCCGGTACAGCCATCTGGAGTTGTTAAATCAACGCAATATGTACCCGAGCAGGGTCGACCGTAGAGGACAAGACCAGCAATTATCCGGATGCCTCCTCTTCTTGCAGCCCTGGCGAAGTCCGCCTCATCAATGTGCAAGCAAGGTGAGATGGAGCGAGCAGCGAGCGCGGGAATCTTGCGTCCAGCTGAGGCAATTCGGTGAGGGACACTGCAATGGTATAGGCGAAAGCGGAGCATTCTTGTCTAAGGAACTTGACGGGGAGCCTAAAAGATGAAAACGAGACTGGTGCGACCCTGTTTTGGCTTTGTGTCGAAACTGTATCGCGAAATACACACCCGGAATCAACACGGCAGTGGTGGCACCTGTGGACTGTCCTTCGGTCACCGACAGGAACAGCGGGCATGGACCGAGTCTCCAAAGCATCTCTACAGCCGAAGGTGAAGATGAAACGTGGTGAGTTCCAGGTTGCAAAGTTCCTGAGCAGTGTCCAGGCTGTCCAAATGGAAAAGTCTCCCTCATGTTCGAATACGACGGTTCTGTCTGACACAGCTTCACCTTCCTCTGGTTTTGTCAGACGGGCGACTTTATCTCCCAGCTGACAAAACCCTGGACCGGACAGGCGTCCCGAGCGTGCTGTTAAGGGGCCCTCCAAGACCAATAGGGATACTCAGAACAGGCTTCCTAGGCATGACCCGCCACCTCTAGCGGGACCAAGGCACACTAGAGCAATCTTTTGGCCTCCTAAGCCCCTCTCGGCGCCCGCTACGGTTGACAAACAGGTTACCCGAGCATTGCCACGTCTCACACCTGCGACCTGCGACCTGCAACCTGCAACCTGCGCTCTCTCCCCCTTCTTGAGTCTCTCGCTCTTCTCCCCCCCAAGCAAGAACGTCCCTTTGTCTAGGCTCCTCTTTTCTCCCTCACAACTTTTCCCTGGCCCGAATCCGACCTTTCACAGTACCGAGTGTTCCTGTGCCCTATTATTCCATCCCAGTCTCGATCCCTTAGGTACTTAGGTACCCTTAGTTGCGTCTGGCCGTTCCCTTGCCAGTGGTCACGCCCAGTATTCACACAATTACACCCCCCCGGCTTCCTCCTACCTGTGACTTTCTTCTCCTGGCTGCCGCACCCATACACGAACAGCAGTCCGACGCATCACCACGTATCAAACCAGACAATCCGCCATCTAATCACATCCACGGTAAGCCTGCTGCCATATCTCTTAACCCTTCCAGTCCATTTCACTCCCCCTGGCACATCTAAGATAGTAGTGAGTGGGTTGTCCTCTCTGTCCCTCTGGCGCCGGTTCGCAACAGCCGGAATCATGAGTACAGCACATGGCTTGCCCACCACATCACCTCCTCTCCTACCACCACCGTCTCCATCGTTAGCGTCCATTTCCCATCAAGATGCTCGATTGAGATCACTGTTGCACGGCCCAAGGTACCCGAGTGGGACTCTCTTGATCCTCGTTGCCGCCTCCTCGCCTCGCTGACTATGGCTAACATCCCCCTCCTCTCCTAGGGCCTCCCCGTTGTCCTCAGCCAGGCGCCCGCCCGAGCTAAGCCGCTTTGGGTACCCCATCCTCAGAGAAATCTCGACGTTCCGATTCGGTTCGCATCCCTCTGCGCTCTGACGATACTCCCCAAACACTGCCAGTCAGGTAAGTCATCCTATCCGATCTCATCGTCTCCTCCTACTATCCTCTCAACACCCTCCGCATCACATGCCCTGGCGCGTCCGATGCCGACCTCACTTCAACCTGCGACGCGTCCTGGTTGCTTGAGGCGCATGCAGTTCGTGCTTCCGTACACAACCATCGACCGGCTTATCCATCCTCACATGCTTAGCCGTCGCGAACCTGTGACGCGAAAAACACTTTCTTGGAGATGGATGCGCGTGTCTTTGAGCTGAGACTGATGACTTTCTTTGCCATAGCCAATGGATGACCGGACCGCGCCCAAGCCATGAACCCTTGGCTCTCCGATCCCTCCTCGACTCCAAACAATCATGTTGGCTTTGGAGGCCCGATGGATGCTGGCATGTCTTTTCTCCAGCCTCCCCAGACCATAAATCCTGCGCAGTTCCAGAATCCTGCCTTTCTCAACGGCGCTGCTCGAACCGCTTCGCCTGCCTTCCACAACCCTGTGTATCAGACCAACCCCGTAATTCCTTCAAAAAGAGCAAGAGACGATAGCTTGGGCGCATCCCCGCGGCAGGCACCAGGAGGGCTATCTGGCTCGAGATCACAAACACCCGGACAAAGTCTTTTCCCGGGATTCAATCCTCAAGCGAATGGCGCGCCGGCGGTATCTAACGCGCCGACACCTTTCCCGCACCTCCAACAACCTACGTCCAACGCCACACCCTCACCAACAACTCAACAAATAAGCCAATTCAGCCAGCCCGGCGGTAACCAACGCGTCGCGACGGCTTCGCCCAGTCCGTTTTCTCCCCAGCAGCATACTGGACACCATGCATCGCCGGCGCCCTCGGACCATGGCAGTCGCGTGGGCACACCGCATGACAACCCGCATAATTTCATGCCCAATGGAGTCTTCTCGGCGGGTTACAACCAAGCTCAATTTGGGCCAAATATCAGCAACCGGATGCCTCAGATGGGGATGAATCCCCAAGCGACGATGGCACATCAACATCCAGGGATGTCCGCTGCACAAAGAAACTATCAAATGCAGCTGCAAGCCCAAGCCGCTCAAATGGCGCAGCAACCTGGGCGTGGCATGAACGGCTTGCCTAACAATCCCGGTCACCAGGCCTCCAACCCACAGATGCCCCAAGGACCACCTGGAGGTTTTCATCCACCGAAACCTAGTAACCCAGAAGAATTCATAAGAGGGTTGCAAACATTCATGGCTGCCCGAGGCAGGTCTGTGGACCTCAATCCCGTGATCTGTGGCAGACCGCTACAACTGCTACGGTTGTATGCTGCTGTAGTGAAGAATGGAGGGTCACAAAGAATATCCAAGTTGAACCAATGGGGTGCCGTGGCGCAACAGTTTGGCTTTCCTCCGCCGCAACAAATGCAGGCTGGTCAAGAGCTGCAGGTATACTGGATGAACAACCTTGCTCCTTATGAGGCTGCTTGGCAAATGTCGCAGCAGAAGCAAAGAATGGCGGCTCAGGCTGCTGTTCAAAGTCCAAGCCAAAATCAGATGTCTCCTTCCCGAGAAGTTCATCCGCATCAAGACCCCGGACACCAGAGAGCTCCTTCTGTGAATGGCCAAGTCGGGCCCCAAATGCAACAACCTGCCACCAACGGACTCGCTCCTCCTCATAATCAGGGACAACAAGATCTGTCAGCTGCACCCCCAAACCGGCCAAATATGTCCCGCCACTTCGATCAGCAACAAGTGACAGCCATGCAAGCTCAGATTCAGACCCCGCCAAAACGTCCACAGGCGGTGGTCAAGGCGGTCGTGCCAGAGCCTGACGTGGATCAACCTCTGTCAAGGCCTATTCAAGATCCTTTCAGACCCGACGTCCTCCCCCCTAGTCGCTTTCATGGCCCAATCAACGTGGACGAAATGTTTATCATCGGACAGCACATCATAGAGTCAAAGCCGTTTGCTCCTACAGTCAGAGAAATGGGCATCATCGATATACATGCCTTGACCATGGCAATCAAATCGGGTCTTCATGCAGAGACACGGCTGGCCCTTGATACTCTCGTCACCCTGTCCACCGAGCCTGCATTGCAACTCTCCTTGGTCGACTGCGAGGACCTCATGGACGCGCTGCTCGACTGTGCTTTGGACCAGGTCAACTTCCTCAGCGAGCATGCCGCAGAAGTCTCCGATGACATGCTCTTGCCTTCTTATGAAGAGCTTGTCCGTGCATGTCGTTTGGAAAACGAGTCTCTTCAGGAGGCTCCTGAGTTTGGGACAGTTCAGTACGACCTCGAGCGAGCAGCTGACCGACTGATATGTATAACAACGCTCATCCGCAACTTTTCGTTCTATGAGGCCAATTTCGGCATTCTTGGTCAACCAGATGTCATCAAGTTGATCAGCCATGTTGTTCGCTACCTCGGAACAACGGAGATGTTCCTGCGAAACAATCAAAACACCCTCGACTTCATGAAGGATATTGTCATTTATCTCAGCAACCTGTCCACCTCCCTTCAGTTGCCGGGCAAGGAAGAATCTCTCTGTGTCCTACATTTCCTCCTCGCATTTGCACCCATGCCTCGACCCACCTCAAGCTCTGCTAATAAGGTCTCATTCACGATGTACACGCCAACGCTACACAAGTACATGCCTTCAGCTGTGGACAGTCTTGCCAAATTATTGGCTCGCGACGAACCGAATCGGATGTACTACAAATCAATATTTGCAGCCGACGCCCATTCCACCCCGCCATTTGAATTATTAACGAGAACTTTTGGCTTGGCCATCTCTCCAGTACCCGCCACCTCAGGCCACACAAGGACCATTATTGAAACCCGGAAACCTTTTCTCCTGCAAGGAATGCTAGCAGCTGAAATCTTGGCCGGGCTTGCACCCGGTTCGGACCACCCTTTGGCCCGCTCATGGCTAGAATCGGAAGATGGCTTTGCCTGCAACTTGTTGCGGCTGGTGGGGATACTCAGCGCGGACCGGACTGCGCAAATGGCTCCAAAACAACCACAGCCGAACAATAGAAACATCCCAGAACCCGATGTCAACGGGTATGGAGCGATCGCGAATCGTGCCATGGCTGTTCTGAAGACTTTGGTTCAGAAAGCACGTACTATCGACGAACATGGCTCCACGGTTGTTCCGTTGGGCGTTATGCCGAGGAGGGAAAGTCTTTTAGGAGCGATGATACAGAAGGACATCGATCCTGGCATCCTACGGCAGCTCTGCATCTTTGCTGGGTTAGAGGAGTGATGTGACTGATATCCATGGCTGGTACAGAGTGCGGGTGATGCAACTCCTTGATTTTGATATTCAGTCAGCGCAGCAGAATTTCCGTGACGGCATGCATGCCCGGGCAGGTGCATTATTGGATGAGTTGCATCGACATAGATCTTTCGGTGCAGATCAGCGATACCCAGCCTTATATGCATCTGGCTATGGACTTGGCTAATGGGCCAAGGTATATGACTTGGTATCAATAGTGTGTTCCCATCAACTTGTATAGTTGGCGACGAACAGAGATGGCATATGTGCAGGGAACCAAAAATTACAAGAAGGAACTCCATCTGATGTGTCTACTAGCAAACTTGAACTTGATATCCCTGAGAGCAAATAAAGACATTTCTCCCGTCAACGCACCGCCTGACAACTCGGGCAATAGCACAGCACAGAATGGCTACGCTACGTAGCCTCTTGATTGTCTTTCATTTGGTAGGCCTGAGACCATTGATTGCGGACCTGGTAACGGAGGAAGCTTGTTGCACCCACTGCACTTGCTCCCAAATGCTTGATCCAGTAGTGCAGCCATTCCTCGAGTCCTCCACTGACAAAATGTCCTGTCCGTTCCCAGTCCCCCACTGGAAAAATCGAGAACGACGGGACATTTGCAAGGCTTTGACTCAGGACAAGCATTCTTAAGTGGTCCGACGTATCCATTTCGTCGGTCCGAGCATGGTGCTCTCTCTTGTAGAATGAAGCTGTCGCAACAACACAGCTCGATTGCAACCTTTAGAATCCGTTCAGTTCCGCCCACTTCTTGATCTCGGGCCCTCTCCATCCGCGCACAACCACTTGCTTTGTTGTCCAATTGATTGCCACAGTCTCTTTACGCCGCCCCTTCACATCCACGACAAACTGCTGCAAACCGAGCGCCGTCCTAATTCGTCCTGCCAGCTCGTTCAGGTCGCCTGTGATTTTCCGGATTGAGGTGATGTGTTTGCTTCCGCCAGCCTTAGAGCTTTCGTAGATGGGAAGGTTTGAGGATGATGTGCGGTTGATTTTGAAAGGGAGCAGAGATATTGTAGGACTCGGCCCCGGTTGGTTTGCGGCCTCGAGCTTCACTGGCGACGGTGGAGGGTCAGGAAGAGATTGAACGGTCATTTTCTGGGCGCGCAGTTGGCTGCTTTGATCTGCAGCAAAAGTCAGTGATGGGTTCGATGGATACGGCATCATCTTACTGTCACATACGTTCTTTGCGCAAAGCCTCTTTCTGTCTGCGATGTAGCTTATCGAGTAGAGTAATCTTTGCATATTTCTCCCGGGGCATCCAATTCGATTTCGATCTGATTTGACACAAGGGCTGCTGAGGGCGCAGCAGGGCGCGAAGAAGCAGTGTCGAGGGGGGCCTCATGACGACTGTATTGTTGTACGTTGACAAAGAAGGTCGGCAGAGGTGCAAGGAATGATATTGGGCGTGATTAAACGACGTGCTCCCCAGTGCCATCGATGGATGTGAAGCGTGAATGTTCATGCTGGTCATGTGACTGTCAAGGACGCCAAGCCTGCAAATTCGGAACGGAAGATCTATAAATCCGCACGCTACTCTCCTTTCTCTTTAGCGCCGGCCATACCCGAAACCTTAAATTTATGGCAGCGGGCCACACAGAAGAAATGCCTTCGAGCCACGATATCCACGACGGACACCCAGAGCACCCATCCAACAGTGAAACCGCCGCCTACATCTTCTCCCTCGACCTCCCACCAGGCTCCCAACCTCCCCGCGCCCTGACCCCTCCCCTCCCTCTCCCACGGCACGAATTGACGGCGGAGAACCTCAAGAAACTTGAGGAAGAGACGACCAGAACGCCCAAACCGCTGCTCATCTCAAACTCCAAGGCACAGTCAATATGAGCGCCATCGACGATGCCACAGGCGAGTACGCCTTTCTGGCGAAACTTGTCCAGCATATGGACCGACACCTCGTTTTCCCCTTACTTGAACATCAACTCAACTCGGAAACCATCTCACAGGAGCGCTACGATGACCTCAAACTCGCCATTTTCAACCTTCTGAAAAATACAAACATGATCGACTACGTGGGAAATCTGTACCAGGAGATCCATAAGACGGAGGCCGTCCCTGCCGAGTACTCACAGAAGAGAGAGGAGGTCCTGAAAAGATTGGCTGCGTTTGAAGAAGAAACCGCACACCTCACAAATCTCCTCAGCGATGAAGCCGTGACTTCTCAATTGCGCAGCGACAAAGTCGCCAACTTGAAATTCTTGGAAGAACAGCACAACGTCACACCGCAGATGGTCGACAAGCTCTACGAGTTTGGTCGGTTCCGATACGAGTGCGGTCTGTACCCCGAGGCAGCCGATCTGCTGTACCGTTTTCGCGTGCTGTCAACAGACAACGACAAAGTGGTCAAAGCGACATGGGGAAAGCTGGTTTGCGAGATCCTCGGCGAAGAGTGGGAGAACGCATTAGAAGAGGTCGAGAAAGTCAAGGAGCACATTGAGACGCGGCTGTTTAATAACCCGCGCGCGCAACTCACGGCTCGCGAGGCTCTCGTCCACTACGCCCTGTTCCCCTTCTTCAACTACGAACCAGCCCGGGAGAAGCTTACGGACCTATACTTCTCGGCGCCATATATCAGCACCATCCAGACTGTCTGCCCTTGGATTTTGCGGTATCTGGCCGCTGCGGTCATCACAAACCGTAACCGCCTGAATAACTCTCACAACTACCAGAAACAGCTCAAGGATCTTGTGCGCGTGGTCAAGCAGGAAGTCTACGAGTATCAAGACCCGGTCACGGAGTTCATCAAGGCTCTGTACATCGACTTTGACTTTGAAGGGGCCCAGAAGAAACTGTCCGAGGCCGAAGCCATCCTACGAGGCGATTTCTTCTTAGGTTCATCCACTGATGCCTTTTTGGACGCCGCGCGACATTTGATCTCCGAAACCTACTGCAAGATCCATCAGAGGATCGATATCCAGTGAGTCTCCGATTTCGAGCGCTCCTTTCCCAGCTGCTATTCGCTTGCAGCACTTTTGTTTCTTTGTTCATACTAATGCCCTTCTTCCAGGGACCTCTCCACCCGCCTCGGCCTGTCCTCAGACGAAGGCGAGAAATGGATCGTCAACCTGATCCGCGATACCAGGGTCGACGCAAAGATCGATTACCAGGCCGGCACCGTCGTTATGAACCACCCGCCCCAGAGCGTGTATCAGCAAGTCATTGAGAAAACCAAAGGCGCTTTCTTCCGCACTCAAGTTCTTAGCGCTGCTGTGGCAAAGTGAGCAGCACCACGAAACCAGGATAAGATGCACGACGGGGGAATTGAATCGACCATTCTTTAGAGCCAGTTGAAGTGGCAGAGCCAGGTGTAGCAGGTCCACCAGGCTTGAGATGGTATCAAGGATCGAGGGGTGTGTTGCGTCGAAATGGATTGGAATGGAATGGAATGGCGTTTGCGAGCTGGTGGAGCATGGAAGTGGCCAACGCCGTCAGCAACCGAGCCCTGCGCCATGACAGGAGTGAGCTGAGGTCAGGTCAGGCCAGGGCACTGAAGCAGCAGAGCAAGTTCTGCGCGCAAGCTGTGCTGGAATATTGAAGTGCGTGCACATAAAGCTGCATCACAGCGAGGGCAAGAAGCAGAGCGCAGAGAGCAGAGAGCAGAGAGTGGAGAGCGGAGAGAGGACTTTGTGTGCTGGACGATACCCATGAGATTGAATCATGAGAACCCAACCCTTGGGACTTTTGATGAAAATGCGTGCGTGCATGGGTCTAGAGAACATAACAACAGAAAGCTCGAGCTGGCATTCGAATGAAATGGCTGATTACAAACATGTTTCCTACCACGCATCATCGTCGTCGTCGTCAAAGAAGCGACGGTGATGACAATGACACTGATTTTCATTTCTTTCCGTTCGTACTCCCATCCCCAGTCCCATTCAGCTGATTCTTGGCCTTCAGCTCCTCCTCGGCCAAAAGGCCCTTGACCTCGTTCTCGCTCATCCATTCCCTCACACTCTCCATGATGGCTTCCAAGGCTTCGTCGCCGGCAAGCACGCCGTCCAGGTTCGAGGATTCGCGGCCGCTCCGATGGTCCGTCACCCTGTTCTGGGAGTAGTTGTAGGTGCGCACCTTGTCCTCTCGGCCGGTGCGGGCGACGCCGCCCATGACGCTGCGGCGCATGGCGATGATCTCGGCCTCACGCTGTTCGCGCCTTAGCTGGGCGATCTTGCCGCGGAGCAACTGCCACGCCTTCTCGCGGTTCTTGTGCTGCGACCGCGAATCTTGCATCGCGACCACAATGCCCGTGGGGATGTGCGTCAGCCGGATGGCCGAGTCGGTCTTGTTGACGTGCTGGCCGCCGGCGCCCCGGGCTCGCATCGTCTCGGACCGCACGTCCTGCGGCGCAATGTAGTAGTCGGAATTGGGGTCTTCGTAGTCCAGGTCCGACTCGCCTCCCGATTCGGGTAGATTGGGCAGCACCAAGACCGACACGGCCGATGTGTGTGTGCGTCCCTTTTTCTCCGTGGCCGGCACCCGCTGGACGCGGTGCACCCCTGCTTCGGAACGAAGGATCTCGTAACTGCCTGGATGGTTGATTTCGAGAAGCGCGTCTGTGAGCGCATTGTCTGAGACCGAGTCGTCCGGAGTGTATGATGCCAGATGGGTGGGCCATTTCATCCGCGCACAGAATGCGAGGTACATGTCCAGAAGAGTCTGGGCGAACAACGACGCTTCGCTGCCACCCGCTCCCGGATGCAACTCGATCATGCAGGGCAGGTTGGCGAACGGATGCGCGGGCACCAGCGATTTCTTCAGTCGAGAGGTCAGCGCTGGCAGTTCGGCGAGCGTGGATTCGATGTCTGACTGTGCGAGGCCGCGTATTTCGGCGTCCGAGGACGGGTCATGGAGGAGACTCTGGAGTTCGACGAGAGACTGGGGTGCATTGTCAGTGTTCATTCATTGCCCGAACGCCGGTGTCCTCGGCCGTACATGCTGAGCGTCGTCCCATTCTTTCAACGCCGTAGCCACCGAGCTCAGCTCGCCGATTTTCTTCGCAATGCCGACATCGTAGTCGGTGGCATTCGCAGCCGTCAATTGTTGGTGTTCGGCCGCGACCGCTCGAGCGCGCTGGAGGAGGACAGGAGAGATCTGAGGACCGATTTCGGAGATGGCAGCTATGACAGTGGCAGGGAGATCGAGTCAGTCTGCGTGGCCCGGCGTGCTCGTCTGACAACTACTTATACTTACATGAACTCTGGAAGCGAGCCCGGGCAAAGCCAGGCCTAGCTCCCGTGCGAGACGGAAGTCCAAGGCATTTTGAGAATAGCCGCCAACTACGGCCGCTACTCAACATGCCTTGAAGGGACAAGAGCGGACAAACAGAAAAGGCGTGGCGGGATGGTCGTCGTCCATCGAAGTACCAGTGCAAAAATTCAGAGGGCGTACGCAGGACAGAGTCCTGTATACAGACGAACACGGCAGGTTTGACGGCTTAGGGCCAATCGGCGCAGCCCCTGGTCAGCCTTGTGCCTCGCCCAGCTTCAGCCTCGTCCTCGTCAGTGTGGCCAGGGGAGAAATGCCAAAGTAGGACAGGGATAAGCTGAATGCTGAATGCTGGATGCTGAATGCGATTACAATAACTTGGTCAAAAGTATATCTATCATGCAGACTCAAGCACGAGACTCATCCTAAAAACGACGCAAAGCAGCGTTCAACTCCCTCCCGGCTTCATCTAAGCCATTGATTTATTCCGATGCCGATGTCTTCCCACGCCGGGCCATGTGTATGCATTTTCGTTCGCTCCGCCCGCCTGTCGGTGATTGAGCCTGGAGATATAGAAAAAGGCTGTACGTACAAATGCCGTCATGTCTCGTCAGTTCCTGTGATTTCATATGTGCACGCATGCTGTCCATCCTATACATCATGAGCGAAATGCCCACATTGATTCGACGCCATTCTCGTTTCCAGCCGCCGCCTCCCCTTTGCCGCCGGATATGTCGCCATTGGTTTTCTCCCGTAGTGGCTGGCCCGTCCAATTCGGAGTTCTGTCATCACCATCCATGGGGAAGAAGACACCTTCAACCTCCTCGTCAATCTTCTTGGAGCTGAAGCCTGGACTGGATATACCACGGTCGAGTCGACCAATTGGCGCCGACGAGTGCCTCAGCCCGCTAACCTGGGGTCTTGTTCCGTTCAATTCGCCAGAGTCGGCTCGGTTCAATTGCATTCGTGCCATGGCTTGGGAGATACCAGAAACCTGCACACTAGGGCCTGAGCCTCCATTCGGCATCCATGATCCGCGAAGAGGCGAGCCGACGTGGCCGATACTGGGCGGCCCGATGCTTTCTGCCGCTTTCTTCTCCCGCTGCTCGGCCCACAACGCACTGAACCTGGACGGGCTCCCGGCTGGGGGCGAGCCAACCTTAGTCGACGTTCCGCTTGGTATGGCCAACGCGTGGGCGTGCTCCTTGGACCCCAGCTCCTGGTCCGGTCTCGACATGCGTCTCATCCTTTCCTGCGGAGTCAAGACCTCGTCATGCAGACTGTTGGGCAGTAGATCTGTTTCAACTCCCAAGCCTTCCTCCCATTCAGAAAGTAAATTTGCGCGTGGCACACTAGCCGACAGACCCCTTACTTTCATGGCTCTCTGGGAGTGCATTATTCGCTGACTGATGGACTCCTCTGTTTTTTGAGGCGAAAGACCGAGAGGAGATGCATTTCTCAGATTCGAGCCCAGGTTGGCATTTCGCACATTGACGATCGACTCGGGTGGGCTTCCGAGCTGTCTCGAGAGGGACGAAGAAGCGACTGGCGACCGCATTCCGAATTTATCTGGGACGGACTGGCCGAGAGGGCCGTATTGAGCTATGCGCGAAATGCCGTTTGCATCAAAAGACTGGGGAAGAGGGGCATTGAGAGCCGTCCTAAGATTCTCGACGGGCGACTTGGGGTACTGGTAGTCATTGGGAGGTGAACCGAATTGTGATGTCGGGGGTGAGTTGAGTCCGGAGTCGAGAGCGGAGTGGTTTTGGTATTGGTTGTATCGATCGGGATATGCATCTGGCTCGTCCGGATCTATGAGAGGGAACGATTGACTTGGGAAATAGTCCGGCCCATAAGGCTGTTGATTGAGCAGAGGGTCGCTGATGTTGGAATCTGGGTTGGGAAAGGGCGGTTGATCTGCTCGGTTCGAGTAGTTGAAGTTTCGGCTAGACATGGCCAGGCCAGCATCTAGATCAGCTCGATTGACCCGGCGTCCGTCGGGGAGGTAATGCGCCAGGGCACATTTGGCTCCGAACTTGCAGTTTCCCTGATCCGAGTCAACAGGTCACGCACACACACACACATATGTACACACACAGAGAGAGAGAGAGACCCAAGGGGGAGGGGGGAGAGAGCGAAAGCGAGAGTAACGTTACCTTCATGAAGTATTTGCATGGCGCCTGCTGGCTCATGGGGTCGAGAGAATGCGAGAATGGACAGGCGTTGCCTGCCTGGCAAGCGCCTTGTCGGAAGAACTTACACGGCACATGCTTTGTATCTGGCCACGACTCAGAATGCGCTCACGCACCGGATTGCCTGATTGGACTTACTCTTGTTGGAGGCATTGGGAGGGCTTCGCGCCATATCGAACAGCGCCGGACCGGTCCCGACACTGCCCTTGCGTTCTGCACCGTTGCTGAAGAGTGCTGTTCCTGGCACCGGGACTGCCTTTTCCCCATTGGCGCCGAGGCCATTGCGCGAGCGGTTACCACCATGCCCCTGCATCATGGGTAATGGCATTTGAGTAGAGGAAGTACTGTTTGAATGTCCACGATTCATGCCGTGATAGTGATCATGGTCTGGCCAGGTCGTCGAAGAAGTCGTGGTCGATCGAGGAGGGCCACCGCTCATAGCGTGGGGAAGGGCTGCGGGAGAGGGAGAGAAGACGCGTTCGGATTGTAGATAAGAGGGTTCGGAACAGGCTGGGGGCGGGCAAGGAGGTGCGTCGGCTCGTGCAGCGCCTCTGCTCACGAGGTCAGGCTGCCGTGGATGAAGTGGAAGTGGAATGCAGGTGTGCGACGAGTCATGCGCACGTTGAGCACGCCGCCTCGAGACCGGATCGATCGACTTCCCCACGTGTATCGAGGGTGTCAGCCCAGGGGACGAAGGAGGCGGTAGAGGGGGCGAGTTGAGGTGTCTGGCTATGAGATACAAGTGTTGTCGATATGAGAAACCGAAGACGCGGCGTCACGAGAAATGCAGTCGAGGTCGAAGGGTCGAAGTGTCGAGGGGCAGAGTCGAGTCTGGCAGACGAGGTGAGGCCTTCTGGCAACATGATATCGTCTTTATCACCACGGCCAGATGGTGGGGCGAAGGTGCGGCCGCAGGCGCAGGCGCAGGTGCAATCAGCGGATGGAGGAGCGCAACAACCGGCAGTGCAGGCCATCCTGAGCCCCTAAGCCTTCAATTAGGCACAGTTGGCTGGCAGTTCTATCCCCCACCGGCGCCCAATTTGAGGCTGCAGCTAGCCTAAAGCGCCTATCAAGTCCCCCCAGCAGCGCTCAGCAGGGCTCCCTAGGCTGCCCCCGAGGCGCTTTGGACCCAGGCCGCCCTGCGACGTTAATAGGGTAACTATGCTGATCTCTTTCCCGCAGTGCCCCTAGCGCCAAGGTGCTAAGCTGGACACTATGCTTGAAAGGGACTAGACCACCGCAGGCTGCTCCTGGTCACGTGGCATCATTTTCTACTTCGATGTCGACATCCTCCTACATGTAACATGTCTCACTGGCTAAATGTCACTCCTGTCTCGTCGACATGGCCGCTCATATTGAGCTGCCGTTCTTGTACCAGACACGGACCATTCTGCGATGTCACTGTCACCCGAGAGTGAGAGTGACTTGCACCACACCACGACGGAGACTCGTGTCAAGTCGACCGCATCGGCATCCGCATCCAGAAACGCCCGGCAACCACGACGCCCCTGAGTCTGACAAGGACAAGAGCCATGGCGGCTTTCTCAGAGAAAAGGCCCGGCAGGTGGCTGGATCTTCGAAAGCGCCCTCGTCCATTCCCGACACCGTGGGCACCCGAATCAACTCGACCATCACGGCTAGTGAGCGGAGAGCGTTTGAGACAATCCTGCGCTTCACTCCCAAACAAGCCGAGCCGTCTAGTGTGAAGCAACGATCTCCCTTTGTCGACGCTGTCGACACCGACGTTGAAAACATCCTCAGCATCTTCTCTTCTTCCATAAAGAGCTACCATGCCGACCGAGACCGAGATGAGAGAGAGGCTCGTCGACAAGAGCCAGAGCCGAAAGCCGGTCCTTTCCACGCCTTGACCTGCGAACCGTCACAGACGTTTGCCAGAGAACCAAAGGTGGGAGCACTTGATGCCGAAGAATCAGCATCAGCAGCCACGCTACGTCCAGAGCGAGTCGCGCCAGAGACCACTGCACAAGCAACCAAACTGCAGGAAGGCCAATCCCGGGCGCCAGAAAGGCTGGACGTCGACACGGAGGCACCGAACCTGCCTCTCAGCGAGCCATCCCTGGAAGAAATCTCCCGGTCGCTACAGCTCTCGCGCTTCGACGCGTCGATCCAGCACGCGGTGCGGACTCGCATGACCGAGATTGCCGAGGCGCTCCAGAGCGCGGCAACATCGACGACCAAGCGCGGCGACCTTGCCATGTGGGAAGTGTGTGAGAGACAGATCTTCTCGATGGCGAGCCACCTGGCGCCGCCGCGGGAGAAACGGGCCAAGCTGGCCGAGCCGCCCCGGTTCACGTTCACCAAGGCACACTCGGACAACGCGCCCGAGCTGATAGAGGCGGCGGCGCGAGCGTCAGCGTCGGGGCAACATGGCGGAGCGACGACGGACCCGGTGGCGTCCAGCCTGCACGAGGCAACTTCCGCGTCCGCGTCCACGGCGACGGCCACGACGAGTCTTCCGGTGCTGCACCATGTGTACCCTGCGGCGCTCCTGCTAGCGCTGCGGCTGTACATCCACCACTTCCCGGGGTCGCCGCTGGCGCACGACCTGCTGCCGCGGATCCGGGCGTTTGGACACACGTCGTACGTGCTGGGCGCGGGCCCGCAGTTCTACAACTCGCTCCTGTCGCTGGTGTGGCTGACGCGCTCGTCCCTGCGCCAGGTCGACGGCCTGCTCGCCGAGATGGAGCGCGGCGGCGTCGAACTGACCGAGGAGACGTACCGCATTCTGCGCCAGATCGAGGACGAGCGCGCCGCCGACCTGGGCCGCGAAGAGGGCCACGCCGGCGTCCTGAAGGGCAGCAGAGGCGGCGCTTGGTGGAAGAGGCACGAGCAGGTCTTTTGGTTCCCCCGGATCTTGGACTGGCTGGCCGTCGTGGCCAAGAGGCTGACGATGAGGGACATGGCTGAAGCACCTCTACAGTGAAGATACCCATACAAATATAAGCTGTGGCGCCATCAAGAAAAGGAGGCCGACATCTGCCTGGCGAGAGTAGACATACGGACATGCGGTATATCTGTCGTATGTGTACGTATGCCTGGCATGTACGTGTCACAAGTGTCTTGATCTAACACAGATATAGCTACGTCGCTATCTCCCCCGTCTGATGATAATAGATAGAATTTGAAATCCAGATACCCGGGGCGTCTTCTATTTCTACCCCTTACCCCCTTTCCGATCCTTCCTCAGCCTCGTGTTATGCGTATTACAGAAGGGGAATCTCAGGTAGTCGATGCCACCCAGCCCCCTCCCTACTGGCTACTAGAAGCAGCTTCAAGCATTGACGCACCTCGTCGACTGGCTGTCTATCTGTCTCTGAGTCTAGATTCTTACCACACTGCTTTGTGGTCTCGATGTGCGCGTGGGCCTGGCCTCCTCCGCTGTGCTGTGCTCTCGACCCAATCAATCTGCTTCCGCTCCGTCCAGTGTACAATCTGCTTTGCGCTTCTTCACCGGTCGCACTTCGATAATCTCGACCGAGGAGTCACTCGCATTGCCCCCATCGTCACCTCCACCCCCACCGTCGCCATCATACAGGGTGCTTGAGAGACCTCTTCGCTTTTGCACAATGACGTCCGCATCTTCCTTCGGGGTTGACGTCTTGACGCGGCACACATCTCCCTGATTCCAAGTGATGCTCGCAGTACCCGACGCTTCGCCCTGTGTCTGCGCCCTCCTATCCAAAGATGCAAACCAGGCACGGGCGAAGTTCCGGCCCCAGCCCGCCCCCATGGCCCATGGCACGCCGTTGCCGCATTGCTTGTATTGCTCTTCAACAGAGCCGGCCAAGAGAAAGCGGTCAGGCATTCCCATCGCACGGCGTCCTCCTTCCTTAAGAGACAAGGTGCGGTGTTCTAATGGGTGTATAATGTGTCCGCCAAACCGGGCGTCCATGGGGGAAGTGATCGTGCACACCGTTCGAAAAGGCGCGTCGGGATCGACGCGTCTTAAGCACTGGGAATTCCGGGCCTGCTTCGTAGGGTGGAGATTCCCCTCGAAAAATCGACGTTGATGAGGGAGCAAGCCCCCATTGTAATACGTCTTGCTAAGGGACATGCACTCAGGCTGGGTTGGGATCTGTCGGACAAGACTGCGATAGCTGACCTGTCGCTTGAAATCCAGGCCCAGACGGTGGAGAGGAACATGACTCGGGTCACGGATGTTGATGCTGGTGTCGTTTTCGATCGTATCCAGGTCTCCGATCACCTCGGACACGGTGCGGATCTTACGGAGCCCTGAACCGGCGGGCCCATGCGTGTCCACCAGCCTGTCTGGGAGAATGACGCCCGGAGCAGCAGCCACAACGAAGAGTCGCTCCCGGATTGACGCTCCGCCCAACCTCGAATCCAGGTGAATCGACTTGCGCACTTGATAGCCCAGGGCCACCAGCTGGCAGATGGCCTGCCGACAGGCATTCGGCCGCAGTCGATCCATATTCGGCACATTCTCCATCAGCACGTATGGAGGCAGAAAGAGCTCGATCCATGACAGCATATTCGCCAGCAGCGAGCCATTCTTCTGGCTTTTTCGCGTGTCTCTGAAGACATTCAGCGTACTGTAGTAGGGGCAAGGAAACCCGCCGATTATAAAGTCGATTTCGGGCAGAGGCTTTCGCCCTGAGGCAAAGGCATCGAGCCCTTCCTCGACCGACCCGATTTCCACCTGAGTGCAGTTCGTATCGTCGTTGGCCTGGTAGCTTCGTGCGGCGATTTCGCAGTGCTCGACGGCGAAAACAATCTCACTGCTGCCGTTGGAGGTGAAGGCATGGTCAAAAAGACCCCCTCCGCTGAAAAGACTGAGACCACGGAGCTTTGGTCGATTGCCGCGCTGCGTGGGGTGCAGGTGGCGCCCTTCGCTGCTGCGTTGACCATGTAGGAGACATCGACATGACAACTCCGACTCGGTCACGTTGGTGATGGCCTCCTCCTCTTCACGGTAGAGCGACTGAACGAATAGCTCGGAGCCTGGTGCCGTAGGATCCTGTAATACCGAGGCCTCGACGATTCGTACAACATCTTCGATGTGGATATCTTCACAGCTGCACTGGTCACTGAAGAACAATTCGTTGCCGATAGGGTACGATACGGTTGCATCCCCTCGAGAGCCACATATCGTATCGGACGGAAGGACCAGCCAGATGACACTGATCGTCTTGCTCATAGTCTTCCTCACCCACGCGTAGTTGAACTCGTACTGGCCATCATCCTTCTTTGCCCGCACGACAACAACTTTGCCGAGGAGCTCTTTTGCATGGGAAACGTCAACCGGTCCGTTCTGTTCTCCCGCTTCTTCCAGAATCAAGGCGGCTTTCTCGCGCTGGTTCACCTTGAACTTGTCGGGAAATCCCCACTGTCGTATCTTCCTGGCCCGGTAGGCTTCTACCTGAGAAGATAGCGGAAGCACTTCCAGCAGGTTGTACCTTTGCCACGCGGAAAAGCGCAAGAATGAGGCAGCGATGTTGGGCGTGACGGTCGTTTTCAGTGATTTGAGTGCCGCTCGACGAGTCTGCGATGCTTTGACCACGCCGGTTTCGACCCAGATAGGATGAGACATCCGTGAAGCATGTTCATTGGTTGTTCCTTTGCGCCCCAGCACGCAAGCCTCATGATAGAGAAATGGAGCATATGAGAGAACGTGCTGACGAAAGTCGGTCCGCTTCGCGCACTGGGTATGCCAGATCTGCAGCTTTTCCCCATGGAGACCGAGCAGCCAGGTCCAGAACTTAGACCGGAAGTCAGATAACTGGACGCTGTTGCCGATACAGAGATAGTCTAGGAAGAACTTGGCAAAGTCCGCCAGCCAGGCAAAATTCGTCCAGTAGGGCAAATAGACCTTTGAGGGGAGCTGCAGGCGGTACCAGTAGTTCTTCTTCTCGCTCTCAACTGTCATGATCCAGATGGAACCCTCTGTCGAGTGTGCTTCGAGATTGCCAAGTTCGCCAATCTCAACTGCGATGACTTCTGCCGCAAAAATCTGGCGTACAAGCCCCCGGTAAACGAGCAACCCGTCAATGAGCCAGCAGGGTTCGGCGAGGCCAGCCGTATAGTCTTCTGTTGGTGCGAGCTCAGACACAACAGCGCTGAGGTATTCGAACTGACCTGGCGACTGTGGATGCTGAGGCGCACGGTAGACACAAAACTGTTGGATGTGAATCTCTTGGAAATGTTCTTTGGCCGCGGGCTCTAGGACACCGTCCTCCAGGGTGCCAAACTCGTTGAGGATGTCTTCCTCGGACGACTGCGGCATTTGAAATCCGGTCCTCAAAGTCTGGGGGTAGAGGCGTTCCAAGTCTTGTGGAGACTCCCAAACCTCAAGTCGCTGGGCAAGTCCTGTGAGGAGGTCTTTCAATGTTGGAATCGGTGAAATGGATGCTGAGCGACAGCAGCTGCTGTCGGACAGTGCTCGGGGGCGGATTCGTCTATCTGGCTCACCCGTCATCCGAAAGACATTGTCTTCTCCGTCCCAACGTTCTAGTCCGTCTGAGGACAAGATCTCCTCGTCCCAGATTTCTGTTGAAGGGGCCGGTGTCCGCTCCGACATGGTTGTCCTTTGCCGGCCTCGGGGAAGAGAGCTAAAGCAGCACCTTCTTTGGGAAGACGGCTTCTTGGAGGGTAACAACAGTTCAAGAAACAAAACGAGCTCGCTGTGACTGGAAGAAAAGTTTCAACCAGACCAGAGAGGGAAAGTGAGGATCGAATGAGCCGCTTGGAGGAAGAAGGATGACGGTCAGAAGAAGGATATCTTGGGAGCAGACATGACAGGAGACAGGGAGGAGTGTCTGAGGTTGGCTGCTTCGAGCGACCTGTACAAGGTTGCCTTGCAAGATGAAGGGAGTTGAGAGTGTCGCGGTACAGAAGGTGAGGGGCCCGCTCATTCACCTCGCTCACCAGTTGTGGGCACAGTCCTTGACAGATATCGTCCCGAGTACCCTCAACAACATGTCATTCTCACCATGTCTCTTTGTAGATTGGCCCTAGAAGAGAGTGTGAGTAAGTGACTACGAGCAATTGCTGAGGGGAAGTGTGTCTGAGAGTTAGGAGTCATCTGGTAGTCATCTGTCGATACGATATTGTCAACATCATTTGAGAAGAGAACCCGCCATTGGGATTCCCTTGCCGAGAGCTAGGTGAGCGCACTAGAAAAGGCTTGATGGGTAAAGGAAGATAAGGGAGGCAATTGCCAAAGATCAGACCTCGAGGACATCCTGTATGTTTGCTTTGTGCCATACCTCAGGAGGATCGGAGGTGAACTCGGAGCTGCAAATCATACCAGCAGTCTCGAACCATAGGCCCTTAGGCTGGGGGCAGACGTGAGAAGTGGGCTTAAGTCGCAAGGTCTTGTGCTTGTGTACATGCTCAGGTATCTACCATATAAACTCGTCAATATTTCTGGTGGTCGTCAAACTTCATTTGCGTCGTCATCCACATCATGCTGGTCTCCGGGTTTTCCTTTCCTGCGGGAAGAAGAGCTCATTAGCTCAAACAGGCGACTTTTCGACGTCCCATCGCGGCTGCTCGGCAGGGGTCTTGAGCGACCCTCCTCCATCATATCAATGGATGCGGTTGATGAATTGGTCGAGTCGGTCAAACGAGCGTCTGCCGCCCGATACGGAAAAGGTATGCGTCTGTCCCAGGCGACAGATGCCGAACTCGAAGGCGTACTGTCTGCCTCGCCCACACCCGGGGACGTCTCTGCAGCCGTGTATTCTGTGTCAATCATGGACCTGGCCATTTGTGGTAGTGCGGTTATTTCGTCATCCGCGTCCGCCGTCATCGGCTGCGCATCGAACGGATTCGGAGCGATGGCTCGCTGCTGGTCTGTGAGCAGCTGTTGCCACGTAGACTCTGAATTCTCATCTGGTCGCTCGGCTTGCTCGGCAGCTTTCAGACATTCTCTGGTCTTCTGATTCAATCCCGCACAAAGAGTATGGAAAGCGCGCACAGCTTCATCGTTGGTGACTTCGCTGATATTTTCAGGAGCACGAGAAATCCACAGATCGACGAGCTGTGCCAGTAATTTGGTGTGGTCCAGTAGGAATGGTAGACTGGGCAATCCTTCTCGCGACACCGCCGGGAGCCGGTTTCGTATCTGATTTGGTGCCGCAAACTGAGGCTCCAGACTTGCTGATGCAACTTGGATAGAACTGACAGCACAGATTTCGTCAATAAAGCTTTTGAACTCGTTTGTGGAGGCGGCCAAGAATTTATTCATGGGCTCCATCCAAGGCTCCTTGGTTCCAAAACGTGCGGTGTTGGCAAGCACATTTAAAGACTTCGCGATCAGGGTGAATGTCCTCTTCGCGCGGTCCGACGGTTGATCTAGGCAACTTATCAGCGACGACGTCAGAAAGAATCCAGAGAACCTACCTTGTATGAGGCCGAACAGCTTTGGATTCAGGATGGCGGGACAGAAAAACCGGAGAAAGAGAAACCCCGACACACTGGTGTACTTGACTGTTCGAATGAAAGATCCATATCGGTCCTCGGCACAGGACCGTACTAGGCGGAAGATGACTCTCAAATCCATCGGGCAACGGGATGCTGAGACATATATCGACTTCCAAATGGATTTGGTAAGGGACAACAGATTCGCCCAATTTTTGTCAAGTTGTTCGCGGGGGCTGACTCTGTTCGGGTCGACTTCACAGTCTGGATTCCGCTCAAGGATCGTTCGAAGCCTCTCCCCGAGGACCTCTTCCAAATAATCTTTGCCGAGACGGCGCATATGTGCGTCGAGTACCTTGGTCACAAGAGAGTTGCCGCGGAAAAGCAAATTCGCCTCCATGGTTGCGGATCGGCTCAGATCTCGCACAAGAACTTCTCTTTGCTCGGCGGATTCGAATGAGTCGTTGGAATGGATACGATCACTGAATCTCAGGCGCGACGGAGGGCCATCTCGATAGATGCCATCAATCTCCTCCTCGATCAGGTTGCTGATCCACTCATTGGCCAATCTAGACGCTTGGAAAATGTCCAACAAAAGATTGGACAGGTGCCGAAGATCTGGTCCAAGAAAATGAGCGATATGCACGGTCAAGCCGTTGGAGAAATTTTGCAATAACGTGGAGATCTCTCTGTACTCCTCCTCCAGTAACACCATAGTCTCTTGGAGTGCTAGGCGTACCAATATTGTACCAACTGAATGGTCATTGTTGTCGAACAAAGGCCACCATTTCTCGAGTATAGGCTTGTGTTCCAGCTCGTCTAGTGGTACATCGAGTCTGCCGAAGACTGGATCGTGAGAAGAAATCTCCAATCCATTGAAGCCGGACAGATACCCAGCCTCTGCAGAGAATTCATTGAATCCCTCAGAAATGGCTGTCCATTCTTTCTCAGCCGGGGTCTCAAGCTTCACTGCGACTGTAATCTTTGACAGTGCAGCAGGAATATCTTCGAGGTTGAATTCTTCCACCCAAAAGGCCGAAGATAAGGCCGACTTGGTAGTTGTACGGGCACGCAGATCCTTGTCGAGCAACACCTCGGCGTAAACACGTTCTCTAGTACTCTGTTCTCCACCGAACGACTTGCCCTTCGGCTTGTGGAAGTCGTGAGAATCCTTCAGAGCAAAGCGTTCACTAAACTTGGCTTCGATTATCTTTACCGACAATGAACGTTCGATTCGGAACATGCCCTGACTCGGCTGGCTCTTGTATTGAGCACTGTTGTCCGAGGCTTGTGGTATGTCGAAGGGAGGTCGCTCTGGACCGTACAGTTCTGGCACAGTGAGGGCGCGGAGGAGAACGAACCAGGCTTCTAGAGCGACATTGCTTTCGAGGCAAAGGACCATGGGCCGTGACGCTGTTGCGGATGCCACATGGACGCGATAGTGAGGATAAATCGCGATGCAGCGCGGCATTCGAAGCACACTTTCGTCCAACCTTTGGATGGCACAGCGAGAGAGCTGGGACAGATGTGTGACAGAGATCACATGAGTATCAACGTCTCCCAACAGCCGCAAGGTGCCATTCTCATGCAGGGTACAACTGACTTTGCGCCAGCGAGGGTTCGACTCGGTGGCTGTACGACCGGCACCGTTCCAGAATGACGCAAGTTGCGAGCCTGAGGGTAAGGCGCCATCCCATAGCAGCATATTTCCCACCTTGACGATGGCGGTGCTTTTTGGGCTGGAAAGATCCGATACACGCCTCTGTGACACCGGTTTCTTGTCGACCATGCCAACGGGTTGAGGTTTTGTCATTTTGTTGTGAATTCCTTTCGGTCTCAAAGGCTGCCAACATAGCAGGGCGGCAAGCCAAGAGTCAAATGTCTCTGGCACTGGTGGACGAAGTTGGTAGCCTGTCCCGGAGGACGCCACCAAAACACTAAGATAGGTACTCTGAGTTTCTTGGTCATAGTGAGTCCTGACTGTGCAACCCCTCAAATCCGCGATCAATGTTCTGGATTGTGTGACTTCTCCTTTCGTCTGGCAAACAAGATTTCCCGGGGCTACGTTGATAGCACAATAGCCGGAAGCCCAAGCCGTCGTATGCAAGGGCCTGAAAAACAAGATTCCGTGCATCCGACCACAGGTAGTCTTCATCAAATGCAGGATTCTAGCGGAATCAATGTCGAGCAGCCTAGGAGAGCGGACAGTAGTTGCACTCCCAGAAGGCATGTCTTCAGGTGTGAAGGGCCGGCGCGGGGTTCTGGGTGGGTTGCGAGGATCGGCCTGTGCCAACAGCTCGGAGCCATTCACCACTGATGGGAAGCCGATGGACTCATAAGTTCCTTCGGCGCGCTGCCCCTGTGCAGGGCCTGTAGTGATAGACCCAAGTCGTTTGCGGGTCTTGGAAATGAAAGAGCCAGGTGAGGTGTCCAACGGTAAGTCTTCCTTAGGACCTGGTCTTGTCTGAGCTCTCCGTCTCCTCTTGTCAATGGTACTCTCCTCGTCAGTATTCGAAACCGATGCGGAAGCCTCGCGTCGCCGTTGGGAGTTTTTGGTTCGAGATGTTGACATGACCGGAGAACGAACGTGAGAGGCCTGGGCAGAGTCATCGCGAAACGTGGTGTACGCTCCAGAATCGGGTGTCACTGCACGGATCGTTCTGGGATCATGGTCCGCAAACACCTTGCCATGCCTGTCCTGCGACGACGCCTGGCCCCGACTCGACTTTCGTTGAAGGTTTGGCGCTCTTGACCTTGCATATGGTGTGACGTTGTCCTTCTCGTTCTTTTCGGTGGACTCCATTGTTTATCCTCGACGGGGAGTCCGCCACGGGAAGTTGAGACTGGCGTTGGTCCCTACTTTGTTCTTCCCACCGTCAGCATCCGGGATGCCTTATGTTGTTTGGGCGGCGGCGCCCGCTCTGCGCATAGCTGTGATTTTTCAGATTCTTTCGATGTACTCCGGCCAGAGCAGATATTAAGCAACCAGGCATTTGCGCAATGAGGCGGAGAGATCCAACAGTGAACGCCCGAACAAGGCACGTTGGGATTGACTCGTTTAAATCAGGTTGGACATGGGTGGTAGAGGCTTGGAATGGTCTGGCTTTATCGGAGGAGAGAGATCGAGGCGGCGAAAGTTGACGGCTTCCGTGAGGAGCGAAAGATCCGACCAGGAAAAATGAGCCTGTTTAGGTACCTGTCGAAGGATGCTGCAGCGAGCGGCGAACTTGAGAAGGCATGAGAGGCATCTAAAACGAAGACGAAGGATGGAAGTCGGCCTTATGCAGGAACGTGTGGTGCAACCGTCGAGTCAACAGATTGTATGGAGTATGCCAGTGGTCAAGGAGGAGGAGGTGCTGGTGGCAGCGATTGGAGGTTCACTGTGAGCGTGGTCACGATAGGCTGGGGATCAGCAAGCATGGCTGCCAGTTGGTGGCAGCGAGGTAATGGTGGCGATGGGATGGTGCACTGCAGTGGTGGAGATGGACGGCCGTGTCAAAACACTGTGGACTGGGCTTTGGGCTACAGCCCACCTACATACCTACCTACAGCCTATCCGTACAGTAACGTACTTCGTACTCGTCGTTTGCAGTTTAGCAGTTCGCGCCGGGTGTGGGGTGGACGGCGCTACTCCCGACCGTCGAGTTGTAGGACTGGTAAGACTGCCAACTAAAGCATATCCAGCAACTGCACCAGCCAGCCAGCCTCTTGATGGTCTCTATCCGAACTTCAAGACTTCAACCTCCGCTCATGATATTAATCCTATTAGCCCATCTGACTCTGGGAATCTGCCTCGACCATTGGGGCTAGTGCAGTGTACTTGATGTTCCCCGGGACATGGCTCGTGGCTATGGCTAGGATAGGTCTTTTCATGGCACCCATAAGCCGCCCCCGCAGTTGATGAACGACATCTCCCCATTGTCTACTACTAATCAATGGCCTGGTCTCGTTCTGGACCATAGAGGAAGGGTAATGGGGTAATGCAGATTGCAGATTGCAGATTGCAAAGTTGATCGGGCGATAGGGAGGCAGACTTGAGCCGTGGCAAGCTTCGCAACACCAAGTACTCCGCAGGGCACCTGTGCCGATCAAACAAATGTGGAGTCGGCTGGCTCTGGCCATCAATCTCGTCCGAAACCAACAAGGACCAGCGTTGGGTTCATATCGTATACGGATACAGTGCAAACACAGTTGAAGGAGGAAGTAAAAGTCTGGTAGATACTGGTTGCTAGCAGAAGCAAGAAGACAAAAGAAATGGCGATAACCTCGTTTGCCACTACGGATACTCCGTCGTAGTGTGCCACTACTCAGTAGTACGGAGTACTAGTCTCCAGTACCGCGGAGTAGAACTGCAGATATGGCAGTCACATGACTCCCTACGGAGAAAGTTTGCCTTCCTGCTAGCACCTTGGCTTGCGGGAGAGGGAACTTGAAGCAGAAGTCGATAAGAGATCTGACAAACTGGTCTGCCACTTATCCTTCAGTTTGTACATTCCATTTGCGATCGAAGTCATCTAGGTGTCTAGACATCGATCATGTCTGATAGTGAGCACCCCCGGCATTGCTTTCCTCCACTTCTGCTGACTGCGTCTCAAGCCGACTTCGACACCGTGAGGCGTTTGCAGGCGGAGCGCAATGCTCAATCCGCCGGCAAGAAAGGTTCAAAGACTTTCGATTCATCCAGTCAGCGCACTGACTCATCCACCAAGGCGTCCTTGACTGAAAACTTCGATTCTGCTCTCTACGATCGAGATGGCCCCGACAAATTTGCGGGCTATCACACCTCCCTCCCAGCTGATGGCGAGGACGACGAGATGCCGGACGCCGCTGATACCAGGAGACTAGTTGGACAATATACCGCCACAAAGGATCAGATGAATGAGTTCTCCACAGGGACTGGTGTGGAGGAGGAGGATATTCTCCTTGGACGTGAGAAATCTGCCAGGATAGCAGATCGTGAGACTGATTACCAAAAGCGAAGATTTGATCGAGGTCCTCTTACCCCAACCAGGGCCGATCCTTTTGCTGCGAACAAACATGCTGGTGTCGCAGAAGGCGCTACGTATCGCGAAGTCATGCAATTGCAAGACTTGGAGCGTGAAGAAGAGCGCGTCAAGAAGCTCATTGCTGAGAAGCAGGCGGACGGTGGTTCTGTCACCGAGCATAAGCCCGTCCTCAAAGAGGAAGCCGACAAGGAAAATGTTGACGCAGGCTCAACCGTCGAAGCCACCGGTCGCAAGCGCAAGAAGAGATGGGATGTCTCCAGCGAGGCCACTCCTGCGACTGATGGAGAGGAGCCGAAAAAGCGCTCCAGATGGGATCAAGCTCCTACTCCCGATGGCGCTCCCGCTCCTGCGAAACGTTCACGATGGGATCAAGCACCCGCGTTGACTGCGGCCACCCCAGTCGGAAGCGCCGGTCTCGCCACGCCAATGCACCCTTCACAGGTAAACCCCGTCGGCTTTGGCACCGACATTTCCGGCCGAAATGCTTCTTGGACCGATGAAGAACTTGACATGATGCTTCCCACAGAGGGTTACACGGTTCTAGAGCCCCCTCCCGGATATGCTCCTATCCGCCCGGTCGTCAGAAAAGTGGCAGCGACTCCGGCGGCAGCGAGCAGTTCAGCGGGCATTGGTGGTTTCATGATGCAGGAGCCGGAGAGTGCACGAATGTTGGGCAAACAACTCCCCACTGAAATCCCTGGCGTGGGCGATCTTCAATTCTTCAAAGCGGAAGATATGGCCTATTTCGGCAAACTCGTCGACGGAGCTGACGAGAATGCGATGTCGGTGGAAGAACTGAAAGAACGTAAGATTATGCGGCTCCTACTGAAGGTGAAGAACGGAACACCTCCTATGCGCAAAACCGCTCTGCGACAATTGACTGACAATGCTCGACAATTTGGCGCCGGACCGTTATTCAATCAAATTTTGCCGTTGCTCATGGAAAAATCTCTGGAGGATCAAGAAAGACATTTACTGGTCAAGGTCATCGATCGCGTGCTCTATAAGCTTGACGACCTAATTCGACCATACGTACACAAGATCTTGGTCGTCATCGAACCTCTGCTCATCGACCAGGATTACTATGCTCGTGTCGAAGGCCGGGAAATCATCTCGAACCTAAGTAAAGCAGCTGGTTTGGCTCACATGATCAGTACGATGAGACCCGACATTGACCATGTGGATGAGTATGTTCGCAACACGACTGCAAGGGCCTTCGCAGTGGTGGCTTCGGCTTTAGGGATTCCGGCACTTCTGCCTTTCCTGCGTGCGGTCTGTCGGAGCAAGAAGTCATGGCAAGCTAGACATACCGGGGTCAAAATTGTCCAACAAATCCCCATCCTTATGGGCTGTGCCGTTCTGCCGCATCTGAAAGGGCTAGTGGACTGTATCGCGGATAACCTGAGCGATGAACAGGCCAAGGTGAGAACGGTTACCGCCCTGGCGATTGCTGCATTGGCAGAGGCTGCAAACCCTTACGGTATCGAGAGCTTCGACGACATCCTCAATCCTCTCTGGACTGGTGCTCGAAAGCAGAGAGGCAAAGGCTTGGCCGCCTTTTTGAAGGCTGTGGGCTATATCATCCCTCTCATGGACGAAGAATATGCAAACTACTATACCAGTCAGATCATGGAGATTCTCCTCCGGGAGTTTGCCTCTCCTGATGAAGAGATGAAGAAAGTCGTGCTAAAGGTCGTCTCTCAGTGTGCAGGCACCGATGGTGTTACGGCAGGATACCTCAAAGAACACGTCCTGCAAGAATTCTTCAAGAGTTTTTGGGTTCGCCGAATGGCTCTGGACAAGAGAAACTACCGTCAAGTGGTGGAAACAACAGTGGACCTGGGTCAGAAGGTCGGCGTCAGTGAGATTGTTGAACGAATCGTCAACAACCTCAAGGATGAGAGCGAAGCCTATCGAAAGATGACCGTTGAGACCATCGAAAAAGTCATTGCATCCCTGGGAGCCGCAGACATTGGGGAACGGCTGGAGGAGCGGCTGGTCGATGGCATGCTTTTCGCCTTTCAGGAGCAGAGCATCGAAGACATTGTCATGCTCAACGGGTTCGGAACCGTGGTCAACGCTCTCGGCACTCGATGCAAACCTTACCTTCCCCAGATTGTCAGTACCATCCTGTGGCGCCTGAACAATAAATCCGCCACTGTTCGTCAACAGGCTGCCGACCTCATCTCCCGCATCGCCATGGTCATGAAACAATGTGGTGAAGATGCATTGATGGGTAAGCTCGGCATCGTGCTGTACGAATACTTGGGCGAAGAGTATCCTGAAGTCCTGGGGTCCATCCTCGGCGCGCTACGATCCATCGTCACAGTGGTCGGGATCAATCAAATGCAGCCGCCCATCAAAGACCTACTCCCTCGCCTGACACCTATCCTGAGGAATCGACATGAAAAGGTGCAGGAGAACACCATTGACCTCGTTGGGCGTATTGCAGACCGTGGGCCGGAGTCAGTGAACGCGCGAGAATGGATGCGCATTTGCTTCGAGCTGCTCGATATGCTCAAGGCGCATAAAAAGGGCATCCGACGTGCGGCAAACAACACATTTGGCTTCATCGCCAAAGCGATCGGGCCTCAAGACGTGCTGGTGACCCTCCTCAACAATCTGCGTGTGCAGGAACGACAGTCCCGAGTTTGCACGGCCGTGGCAATCGGCATCGTTGCCGAAACCTGTGCGCCGTTCACCGTTCTTCCGGCCTTGATGAACGAATACCGCGTGCCGGAACTCAACGTGCAGAACGGCGTGTTGAAATCGCTGTCGTTCCTGTTCGAGTATATTGGCGAAATGGCCAAGGACTACGTCTACGCTGTGACGCCTCTGCTCGAAGACGCGCTCATCGACCGGGATCAAGTGCACCGCCAAACCGCCGCAAGCGTGGTCAAGCATGTAGCCCTCGGGGTGGTCGGCCTCGGTTGCGAGGACGCCATGGTGCACCTGTTGAACCTGTTGTATCCCAACTTGTTCGAGACCAGCCCGCACGTCATTGACCGCATCATCGAGGCCATCGAGGCCATCCGCATGGCTGTCGGCACGGGCGTCGTGATGAACTACGTCTGGGCGGGCTTGTTCCATCCTGCCCGTAAAGTGCGGATTCCGTACTGGCGGCTCTACAACGACGCGTACGTCCAGAGTGCGGACAGCATAGTGCCGTATTATCCGAACATGAAGGACCTGGGTCTTCCACGCGACGAACTGTACATTATGATTTGAAGACAGAGACGAGTTGGTCGTGGACGGTTGCCGCCGTGGAGTCTGAGCGACTTTGCTGGCCAAGACAGGTGCAATCGAGTCTGGAGGGGGTGAAAATGGTCCAGTGAGCACAAGACGAAGCCGGCTTGCTTGTAGAGCCCGGTTTCAACACGGTTACTGACCGATTAGCACGACGAGAAGAATCCAAAAACATGGTATAAAATCTAGTCTTCGTTGTCTTGGGTGACTCGAGTTCTACGCTTGTCTTTGCCTCTAGTTCCCGTATTTCCAGATGTGTTCCCGCCATAGGTGATGAAGTCTGGGTGTTTCCGTCGTCATCTTTAACCGGCGACTTCGCCTGCTCCCCCTTTCTGTTCCCTGCTGGCAGCCTCGGCTTGCAATCTCCCAGCCTTGGACTGCAGATACTCATTTCTGTGACAATCGACGGTCAGCCTCGGCGCACATCAAGTGATCTCGTCAATGAACTGCGAGGAGTAAGGCTATTCACCGTTGATTCGCCCAGCTCATGAGCAAATAGGCCACGATGAACGGCGGGGCCACGTAAAGAAACTGCGCCTTGGAGCGCCGAAAGGTGTTGAAGATGGCTCGGTGGTAGGCCTGGGCCATAGGCCGCTGGCGGTTCGGGGAGAGCGTGTATGTTGTCACTCCCGCTTGCTTGCGGACGTTCTTGTGGCCCCAGCAGAGGACAGGCTCTCTGTGGTTGATCAAGAAGTCTTGGTCAGTGACGGCTCAGAAGGTAGATAACTGAGGCAACGGACTGGGTTTTCATGGACCAGAGCAAGCCTGACGAGAGTGGCCTGGCCCGACCTGACCTAGAATTATAGCCAAGGAGACAACTCACCTCCCAAGCCCTTTGGGCAAATCCTGATTGTATTCCATGACGACGTGGCAACCGCAATCTTCTGTTGGAGGTGTAGATATGTGAACGGTGATGGCCAGTATCAAACAGTGAATCGGACACAGTGCTTGCGGCGTGGGAGTCCTCCATATTTATCGAACATGGAGTAGGGAGGACTCCTCCTCAAGGGTATTGTCTGACCCACCGAGCCAAGTCAACCTCCTGGTTAGGCGGCGTCACAAAGGGGTCTAATGCCATGATTTATGGCATCTGACTCTGCAATTTGGCCATCTCGAGGCTCTGGTCACCGCTTGCATTTGTCGTGGTCAGATTGTGGCGCCTGGATCCCCGCAATCTGGTTGAGTGATGGTGTTGTAGCGCCGTGCCCGTATGGGTCCTTGCGGAACTTAAACCAAATCGGGTGTTGCCTTCCAAGCCAGGATGGACCTTCAATTGGCCGGGGCGGCACAGCCTCGCCTGGCCTGACCTGAAGAACGAGTGTCCATGTCTCCGCAGAGCGTTGATCGCGATCCTTCACTGACATTGTGCGGCAGCCCTCCCGAAATGCCCGGCTAGAAGGAGACGCTGTAACATGCCATCATGTTGCTTGCGTGGCTCGGAGCCTCCACTCTCAATAAACTCGTGCCAGGACATCAGACTGCACTCTGCACCACCATGCCTGGCCACAGCAGCCTGCCACTCTTCTTCGGTATTGGCTTCCCAGAGACCTGTCCGTGCATCAAACGGCAACGACTCAACCCCTGGTCTGTAATAACAGTACCCCAGTCGAACAATCTCCATACAGCCTCGAATCATGGTGGCGCATATCACTGTTCTCCGGGCGCTCTCGGCGATGGTCCAGGCTTGCCAGGCCGAGAGGTTGCTGTCCAGTGTCTCGGGCAGAATCGAGTAGAAATGTTGGGACCAGGTAAGAAACAAATCATATAGTGTTTGGAAGTCCGAAGCTACGACATCCTCTTGACTCTTGTCTAGGTAAGAAGCCAGCACGATGGCAACCAACTCGTGGAAGACCGCCGTGAACTGTATAAATGTCAAGTCTCGCACACTTAGTGATAGTAGACGGTGCTTCTCTGTTTGCAAGAAGGAAGAAGACAGGTTTGATCCTGCGGCTACCAACGGAATTACTGAGATGCCTTCGCCCGCAGACAAGACTGTGGCATGGGCATAGGGCGTCGATCGATGCTGGAATGTCAGGAGAGGGATCCGTCTGAGATGTACCCTGGCGAGCTCGAATGTATCGGGATTGCTCATGACAGGCACACCCTTCTGCAGGTCGTAGCCCTGGGTCGTATAGGAGCGAATAGCATCAGCATGAGCGGAGGCCACCGAATCGTACAATCGCGAAGGGAGGAGCTGTCGGACGGGATATTGTGCGGAGGTGACATAATCTGGACCGGTGGTTTCAACACTGGAGACTGGTTCAAGATCGTAGGTGCAGCTCAAGCCCTTCTCCAAGCATCGAGAGCACTTGGGCAGTTGAGGACGACATCGGCGCTTTGCGGCAGTACAAGGGTGGCATGCCTTTCTCAGGGAGGGCGGCATGCCTTAGTGGGAGAGATGGGCCGCTGGGAAAGAATGGATCGCACTGGTGTGTCTCGATCATGGATTCCAAGGTTTGCAACTGGTGGAATACTCTGAACGGAGGGAGTGCCGTGTGAATGACGAGGAGCGAGGAGGGAGGCTGCCCAGGAGCAGAATGGCACAAGTGCTTCTCCATACTCGTGCCCGCAGCTAATATGGTGGATCATTTGATCGCAATCTTCCATCTAACTCCTCCACAATTCGACATTCTACCCTTCCTCGTCTGAGCAGTCTCGCTCTTCATGAGATGGCGTTCAAGGCCTCGACGCCTTGAGAACATCAATAATGAGCACCTCCAGCCGGTATTTCAAAAACACCAGCGAACCATCCCGACGTGCCAACGCCCCCGAAGAGCTCATTGCCTCGCTAACCCGCATCAATGCCTACAATCCGCCCGTCCAGACGTGCTCCACGGGCTGGACGTTTCATGGCCTCTACTACGGGCCGACGTCGATAGCATACCTCTTCTTCCGCCTATCTCAACACTACCCTGACTTGACGTTCAAGGGCCAGTCCCTTCTAGATTGGGCGCAAGCATATCTTGATCTCGGCGTACATGGACTTCGCGAGACTGTTGACTCGAACCATTGTGGAGTCGCCAATGAAATGCTCGCTCAACTAGCCATCCGTGCCGCAATGGAAAACGACCCTAGCCTTGCGCAACAACTGTGCTCGTACGAAAGTGTTGTCAACGACGCTTCCGGGTCCGACGAGTGGCTGTATGGCCGTTCTGGATATCTCTACTTGCTGCGGCTTGCCCGCTCGGCCTTCGAACAAGACACAAAGACCATGAATGTGATCGATGCAACACTGCAGAAGACGGTGCGAAGGATCCTATCCACGACACAACCTTGGTCATGGCATGGCAAATGCTACCTCGGAGCTGCCCATGGCACCTTCGGCATTCTCTGCCAGCTGGTATTGTCGTCGCCTTCGTCTGCAGAAACCGTCCAGCCCATTCTTACGCAACTGCTTGAAACAAAGTTCCCGAGCGGCAACTTTCCATCATCATTGCCACCAGGGTCCGACAGGCTTGTTCAGTTCTGTCATGGGGGACCGGGGGCGGTCCTAGCGTTGAGATCATTGCGACCTCATTTCCCCAAGTTACGGAACAGAATTGATTCTGCCATAGTTGCCGCACAGAGAGATATCTGGAAGCGCGGTGTGCTGACAAAACAGCCTTGTCTATGTCATGGTATTGCAGGCAATGCTCTGGCTCTTGACGACGAAGCAGAATTCCAGCATTTCGTGGCTTACATGGCAAGCGAAGTCCTTGAGAACCAAGGCTGGCTAGACCAGGCAGGTCGGGACGACCAGTTTGTTGGACTCTACACTGGCGAAGCAGGTAGGTCTTGGGTTTGGGCTGTGGCCGACAAGAAGCTGGACAAAAACTGTGTAGGATTTAACGATTTATGAGCGGTTAGTCTTTCCGCTTGGGTCACCACGAGCAAAGACGGCTTTTGGCATCAGCCTAGCATCAGCATCAGCTCTATGGCTGTCACGCTTTACATTTCCATGACAGTGTCGTATTCGATCCTGGGAACAGTGCGGCAGTACCTTGTACCTTTAGCGAAGGTATAGTACGTAGGTAGTAGTATTCCACGGTACTGATACAGACCTCCACAAGGCTGTGGGTGTTCCCCACGCCGCCCTAGCGTGTACTGTTTCCGTACAATAATTCAGCCTCGCATTCAATCGCTCCCTTCACTCTTCGTGCTTTGAACAACCAGTCCCTAGAACAAACACGCCATCGTCGCTCAGCCAGATCACATTTTTCCAAACAGCCATCTCGTCCACCTCGAACCGAGTAGCCAGATCTTTTCAAAATGCCGTCCGCGGCATCTCAGTCTCAATTTCAGTCTCACCCTCACCCTCACCCAGACATACCACCATTTCCCTCGCCCTCAACATTCTCCATCCTCCCAGACATCTACCTCCTGATCGCCCGGCTGAATATTTTACAACATCCTCCGTCAGCGTCGACGACGAATTCAACGTCCAGCTTGCCACCGGTGCCTTTGCTGTCGCAGTCGCAGTCGCAGTCGCAGTCGCAGTCGCAAACCCAACTCGGAGCGCACACGCAGACACAGACACAAACACAGACGCAATCGCAATCGCACCTCGAATCCCAGAGCCATACGCAAACAGAAACACCAACATCAACACAAGCCCACCAGCCTTCATCCACATCCACACAACCAATCCCCACACAGACAGCGTCCTTATCCGGCACCGGAGCGACTTCGCACGTGCACCTCGTCCAGACCGGCCCGCCTCTGGACCTGAAAGACCTGCCTGCGCAAGTGTACCCGATCAAGCAGAAGGTTGCAAAGGCGCGGGCCGCCGTGACGGCGCTGCCGGACATTGACAGGAGCGTGGAGGAGCAGGAGCGCGAGATCCGCGAGCTGGAAATGACGGTCCGGCTGTTGAAGAACAGGCTGGGCGCGTTGGCTGGCATTGCCACGGCGAGAGACGGCTCGAAGGCCGGTAACAGGGACGATGAGGGCGAGGGCAAGGGCGAGGGCGAGGGGCCCATGGATATCCAAGAGACGGGACATGAGGTGTCGAAGCAAGAAGACGCGAAACAGGAGCCACTGTCCGATGGAGCTGATACCGTGATGCAGGGCGTGCAGGTGGAAGGGGAGGGGTGAGGAGAAGACAACAAGGTGAGAAAAAGGCATAGGATATAATGCCGAAGTCGGCATCACAACACAAAGTCGAGCTGGTTCTGGAGCTGGAGCTGGATCTGGATCTGGGTCGCCCCGGGCTCGTTGAATCCCCCCTCTGATCGCAAGCAGAGAATAGAATAGCACCATGACGACAACGAGACCAGACCAGACCAGACCAGACCAGACGGGGCGCGACATGAGCCGGAGAAACAGACAGATACCATTGTGGCCTTAACGGCAATCGTACAAGACCAACTAGGACTGACTACATGCGCCACCCGGGCCTCCAAGACGCAGAGAGCGAGAGCGAGAGCACGACCACCTCGGTCCAGCACGACGAACGACGCGAAGAGGGGCATGAGCAGTCATGCATCCATTCCCCTGGTTGGAACTACGGAGGCAGACAGAGACAAAGACAGAGACAGAGACAGAGACAGAGACACAAGAACACAAGCATGATGGAATACTGTCAAACGTCATGGTCGTTCGGAATGATCATTTTCTACTACCTTGGGTACCTGGGTATCGTTGAAGATACGCCATTTTTCCTTTCTTCCCCAGCCCAAGAAAGCCATCCGGTTGAATAACTACAGTCAGTATGTATGTAACTCCGACAGTTCCATGTCCGGAACACCAGAACCTCAGCCTTGGAAAGATTGCCCTTTTTCTTTTTCCTTTTTTTTCTCTCTCCCGAAAACCCGTTGTCCATTTTTGGCTCGTCTTCTTCTCGCTAGAAACCCGTTTTCCATTTTTGTCTCATCTTCTCGCCATCTCGCCATCTGCTCTTACACGGGCAGAGGGAAGCTCGAGGCCCATTCGGCGATCTCCTGGCGAAGCTTCAGAATCTCCGGCACACTGTCGCTGGCAACGGCGGCCTTGAAGTCCTTCAGCTTGTTGGCCTCCTTGGGCAGCTCGCCTTGGACCTTCTTGCACAGCTTGATGCTCTGGTCAATGTACGACGCGACGCGCTTGAAGTCGTCTTCGCCAAATCCGCGCGACGTCATGGCAGGAGTGCCGATGCGGAGCCCGCACGGGGTCAGGGCGGATTTGTCGCCGGGGATGCTGTTCTTGTTGCAGGCAATGTTGATCTGTTCGAGGACGGCCTCGACACGGGCGCCGTCCAGACTCTGCGGGCGCAGGTCGAGAAGCACCATGTGTGAGTCGGTGCCATCGGCCACGAGCTTGTATCCGAGCTTCTTGAACTCGATCTCCAATGCTTTGGCATTCTTGACCACCTGCTCTTGGTAGGCGCGGAACTCGGGCGTGGCCGCCTGCTTCAATGCGACGGCCAACGCCGTGATGGTGTGATTGTGAGGACCACCCTGGTGACCTGGGAAGACTGAGAAGTTGATCGGGCCCTCGAGGTCGTACAGCACCTGTTTGCCCGTTTTCGCGTCGGTGCTGCGAACACCCTTGCGGAAGAAGATCATGGCTCCGCGGGGGCCACGGAGCGATTTGTGGGTGGTGGTGGTCACCACGTCGGCGTGCTCGAAGGGCGAGGGGATCACTCCTGCGGCAATAAGACCGGAGATGTGGGCCATGTCGACAATCAGGTATGCTCCGATCTTGTCTGCGATCTGGCGCATGCGGGCATAGTCAATCAGACGGCAATATGCCGATGTGCCGGCCACGATGCACTTGGGGCGGTACATCAGCGCATTCTCCTCAAGTCGGTCGTAGTCGATGATTCCGGTCTCCAGGTTGACCCGGTAGGGAAACGTCTCGAAGTAGGTGGACACGGCCGAAATCCTGAGTTCCACAAGTCAATGACACCATTCCGTCAGACATTATTTCAGGCCTCGTTGTCTGGCCATGCTGCTCTGCTTACTTCTTCTGCGGCGTCTGGTAGCCGTGGCTCAGATGTCCTCCGTGCGGTAGATCCAACCCCATCAATCTGTCATGTGGCCGCATGAGAGCCTGGTAGACTTGCAAGTTGGCAGGACTGCCACTCAAGCATTGCACGTTGACTCCCCACTTCTCCGGGTCGAGGTGAAACGCCTTCAGCGCTCTCGCCTGGCATGTCAGCTCGACCGCGTCGATGTGCTGGTTCCCGCCGTAGTATCGTGCCCCAGGGTACCCTTCGGAGTACTTGTTGGACATGGGCGAGCCCAAGGCGTCGAAGACGGCGCGGGAGGTGACATTCTCGGAGGCAATGAGGATGATGGACTCGCGCTGGCGCTTGATTTCTTTTTTCTGCAGCCCACCAAACCATGTCAGCGGGTCAACGTCCAGGGTACATGTGTATACTATGTGTCCGTGGAGAGCCAGGACTTACCATGATCTCAGCAATCTCCGGGTCAGACTCGACCAAAGACTTCTCGAGCATCTGAACGATATTGTGCGTTAGCCCACGGCAGCATTAGAGACAAGACAGCCTTCGGCGCAGACACCGCACTCACCTCCTTGTGAGCCTGGGAGAGGGCATAGGTGGGGGTGGCGGCAGAACCCATCTTGTCGGGTCTTGAGGAGGAGCTGCAGAGTACAGAGTATAGGCGTAGGGGTGGTATGTGGTATAGAGCAGGGAGATGCAATGACAGGTCAGAAGCTCGAGAAAAGAGTCAGAGTCGGGCGAGGGACAGTCCAGCCTCTGGGGCTTTGGGGCCGGGAGACTTTTTTTCCTCGAGCGCGAAATATTCCCCGCGCCAAATTCTCATTGGACGTCCGTGCCGCCTCTGTATAATTTACTGCCTAGTAGTTGGGCCTAGCATCTGTAAGACGTAGAAATGCTGCATCGGGCATTTTAGTGATGTGTTGGTCTAGGTCACGGAATACGGGACATGTACAAGTGTCCATCCTTTGGTGGAGGACTAAACAACACGCCGGATGTATCCACTGGCCTCAACAATGACATTACCCAGACATCTCATCTCATCCGGATGGCTTCCTTTACATGGCATTCTCCTCATCCACCAGCCTCCGCTTCTTCTTTTTCTTCTTCTCATGCGAGACTGGTCCATCTGCCTCCCGCAGCTTTTTCTTCGGACTCTTTTCGTCCGCCTGGCCTTGCTTGGGCTTCTTCTTCGTCTTCTTGGATGTCGTCTGAGGAGACATGGTCGTGGGCTTGGGTTCCAGTTCAGGCGGTATGTCGAGAGAATCTCTCATCTCCACGTCTGCGTCTTCGGCGGCCTCCTGGATTGCGGGCGCACCATAAGGCACGTAGCGCATCTTTAACCCTTCGGGTTGTTTCCGGATCGGTTTCGATTCGCCGGATTTTGTCGCCGCGAAGACCAGAGATGCTTCTGTCTTCGACTTGGGAATGGTAGTCGTCTCCTGCAGGAGGTAGCTGTGCTCAACTCTCTTCGCACTCTGCCGGTAGCTCATTTTAGCTCCGTTGGGTAGAAGGACGACTTGATTCTGCGATTCCACGGCATGCATGCTATAGTCGATGCCGTCTCTGCTGACGATCGGCTCTCCCTTCATTGCCGCCTCGATGTCGAGCTCCTTGATCGATTCAATCGACACGCTATCGGGCACGGATATATGCCAGATTTGCTTAGCAGACAAGTCATCGAAGAGAGTTCCCATCTCCGAGGTATAGTCGGACGCAGATACAATCACTGGCCCATAACCCGGTGGCGCTTTGAAGGGCTTGGGCGCGATGTGGACGTGGACAGCAGAAGATGTCGTGGTCTTGGACTTTTTCTTGGGTAGGGATTCCTCGGCCGCTGGTGCAGTTCTCTTCTGGCTTGATGCCGAGGTCGTAGTTGAGTCGTCGTCCGAGTCATCCTGTCCGGTCTCGCTCTCCGATGATTCGTCTGTCGACTCCTGCTCAGACGCCGCAGATGGAGATGGAGATGGAGATGGAGATTTTGGTTTGGACTTTTTAGAAGTCTTCTGGACAGCCGAGCCGGAGGGTTGAGGCTTTTGTTTCCGTGTCGATGTCACCTTCTCAGGTGGGCTGTTATCTTCGTCACTGGAGTCCTGAACTCTCTCTTGGCTGAGGTGGCTTTGCCCTGCGGTTTCCTTAGTCCTGGCCATGGCAAGACTATCTGGAGATTATGGATCACAGCGAGGAGTTGTTTGGCCTCGTAGGGACAGATCTTGCCATGAGGATTGCTGGCCAAGCTGAATTTTTTTCCTCGCCAGTCTGACTATTCAAAATTTGGAGAAAGGGAAAGAGATGAGCAGATCTGCAGGGACAAAACATACTCGGAAGCTCCCGCCGCTAAATTTTTAGTGGCCGTGTTACTCTGTAGAATTTTCAGGCGGCAACATGTTCGATGCTTTGGGCCTGACGAATATTGAATATTGAATATTGGTCATTTCGCAATGCTCCAGGGAGTATTTCATCCACGTTCAACGTCTTTCCATTGCTCTTAATGCGCCTTGTTTATGACAGCTAGTAAGTGAACTCCACCGTGACCATTGGCTTGATCCTCACCCAGCCTTAGATGGTGAACGGCTCAGCGCAGTCGCAAGACGGCGCCGTCTGCGCGATGCCCAGTTGGCGGCCCCTACGGCGCCAGCTCCAGCGCCAGCTTCAGCAGACGACGCACAGTTGACTCGACCTGTGTCTGGGCGGAGCTCCCCCCAAGTCAGCGAGCCCGTCACTGAGGTTCGGTCTGTCGGCACCTCGAACCAATTTTCAGCGCTGGTGGATGCGTCTGCTGTTCATTTCAGCTCGAGCAAAGAGGTGGATCAGTTGAGTGAGACGTCTGTCAAGATCAGGCTGTCTCGTGGTCAGGTAGGTTCCTCTTTGTCCCAGGGTTGGCCCTCGATCTAACCACTGTAGAACTGTGTGATTGTTGGCACATGCACTCTCTGGGTCAAGCAAGGATCTGTCTTCATATATGGCGCTACAATCCATGCTTCCACATCTGTCCATCAGATCTACGCCCCCAACACCCATGCCCTTCCGGCCATTGAAGCCTTGAGTTCAAAAGCAGAGTTTCAATTGGACTCTCTTGACGCTGGCTTGACTGATCTTCCATACATTGGCGTCCGAGACTTGTGGGTTCCAGCAAATGTCAAGCAAACTACTTCGTCGTTCTATGTGCTGGGACATTCGTTCGACCATGACCCCAGACTTCCCCGACGCCTCAAGGAACTGAACCTTTCATCTTGGAAGCCGATCATATCTGGGGTATTGCCGTCTGGAGATACATCCTCGACGACTTCTCCTCCCAGAATTCTGTTATGTGGCCGACGCTGCTCGGGCGTGTCGACTCTGGCTCGATGCCTGGTCAACAGGATCGTCACCAGACAGAATGCGTCGACTATTAAGACTCGTCACACAGGTGTTTTAGTTCTCGATCTCGACACAAATATGCCCGAGTTTGCCCCTCCGGGCACGATAAGTCTGGTGCATGTTGTCGGTACCCAGCTAGGGCCCTCGTTCACACATGTCCTCACAGCAACCGGGCGTTCCAATCGGATCCTGAGAACGCATTTCCTCGGAGACGTACATTTCACGGATCTGTGCGACTGGCACATCGACCGAGTGCTTGATCTCGTAGAGCTGGCCAAGCAGCATTGCGCCAGGTACGACGGTACTCCAGTCCTGGTATTGGCGCCAAAGTGGTGGAATGGCATTGAACAAAAACTGGCGAGTCAGCTGTGGACAAGGATCGCACCGACCGACATTATCTGCCTCGACGCCAGTACAGCGTCGCCTCATCTGCAACCCTGGAAGTCAGTAGCCGAGACTGGCCAGTGTCGGGTGCACCAACTGCCTGGCCAGGTGTTCGACAAGATCTATTCCGCTAGAGAACATGATCTCCAGATGCAGTCATACTTCCATCTAGTTGACTCTTCGACAGACCACCCACTCTGGAACGATCTGCCGATTCTTGCAGGGACGCACCACGAATTAACACTAAGTTATGGTGGCGATGACGCAGACGTATGCTCAGTCATCTTACTAGGCGGACATGTCGCGCTTGAAGACACATACGACGCTCTGGAAGGCAACCTGGTCGCCATTGTGGCGGTGAAGCGCCCAACGGATAGGGGCTCGATGTCAGATTGTGAGGTTACAGAGGACAGCAACACTGACAGCTCCCACGTATCCGTATCTCGCACCGAAGAAGGGCTCCCGCGGCTACATGTACAGGGCGGCATGCGATCGCGATCCCTGTCTGGCAGCTCGGGCGAAGATTCCTTCTGCGTAGCGGTGGCCATGGTCGTGAAGATCGACATCCCAAGCAGACAGATCACTCTCGTCACAGGACCGAGCCTGAGCGTGCGCGAAGTTGAGGCGCGGAAGCAGGGACACCAAGTAGCGCTGGTGCTGCAGAAGGCCACGACCGATGGGCGATTCAGACCCGACTGGGCGCGGAAGGAGATGGAAGATGGAGATGCGAGGTGGCGGAAGAGGGCAAGCTGATAGCTGAAGCGCACATGTCGATGTCGGGGGGGTCGGGGTCAGGGTCGGTGTGGTAGCGTGACGACTACTGTCGGGCCCAAGGGAGCGTTCTGCCAGCAGACTTGGGAGTCGGGACTGTCACCCCTGTCACCACGGCCTGCCAGCCGTGGTGTGACGTGGAAGGGGAGGATGCCGGCGAAGGAATGCCGGCATGGAGGGGGCTAAAGAGCTTAGGGGCTTGCCAGGGCTTAAGGCTCAGGCTTAGGCTTCGGCTTAGGCTTAGCGAGGTCGCCGAGGTTGCGGCCAGCGACGGGAGAGCACGCCCAGAATTACTCTGTCCAGAGTAGCGAAGCCGGTAGTCACCTATTATAATTTAGGCGCCTAGGAGTGGGCGTTGGCGTTGGCGGGCGTGGGCGTGGGCTCCTTAGGTTCTTTAGGCTCCTTTGGCTCCTCAGGCTTTGACGTCGACGCTTCCGCTTCCGCTCCCAGCTTCCAGCTCCCTGTCATTGCGCGTTGCCTGATTCGCTGCGGCTCAATTACTGTCGCAAGTGGCGGTCTGCGCGGTCTGCGATCCAGGCCCGGCAAATAAAGGACAATAGTCCCAGTACGCATAGAAGGAGACTGCATGGCAATGGGAATGGGAATGGGAATGTCAACGTCTACTCTGTACACACAGTCATCCATCCCCCCCGTCTACTCACCTACACCTCTCTCTCTCTCCCTCTGTAGCCCAGCGGTGCCGATAAAACGCCCTCCCTTGAGCGCACTGTTCACCTACGCTCTCGTCCGTCTCCACCGCCCCAGCCAAATCGTTGAATAATACGAAAAGAAATTCCCTCCGCTCCTTTCAATCGAGCTCACGACCGCCTGCCTGGCTGAGACATTGGACATTGGTCGTCGTCAGAGTGATACAAGCCTCAGCGCACCGAGGGCAAGTTCAAGATTGCGATTACCCAGAGAGCGAGCTCACAGGAGATACCACTACCACACCCATGGCACCCTCGAACTCAGCCACCTGCGTCGGCCTGCGAAACATGTACACCAATTGCCAGAGACTGTAGGGGAGGGAGAGCGACGGTCAACTGAAGAAGGAACCAGGAACCAGGAACCCCAAGCTGCTTATAAGAAGGATGGATTTTACGGTGCGTGACAATCATAATGTCCATGTCCAGCTGGCCTCGTCTTTTGCAGTCAGCAGTCAGCGCAGCGCATGACAGAATCTGTCTCTTCTTGACGCCTAATCCCTCCCTAACACCGACACATGACCATCTGTCGCCGTGCTAACAAACCCCGTCGTCTTACAGATTGCCCTCACGCATTTCTGCGAAGCGCATGGTCCCAAATCAGTCCTGTGTACACAAGTTCTCCCCCTCGAGTGCGCATTATGTCTGCCGCCCTCGCCATCACTGAGGGCCTCTTCCTCCTCCGAATCTCTCCCGCCTCAGGATCACCACTCGTCCTCGTCCTTTGACTCTCCCCGTAATCTACACACTCCACCTCCGCTGCGCAAAATGGACACGGACACGAACCTGACCCTGCCCACCGACTTTTCCGGCGCATCCACCACCGTCGACTCCGAGACTGAGGCAGACCGGCCTGCCATCGAGAAACACCCTCTCTTTCAGACGGTGGACCAGAAGCGGAATTTCAGCTCACAATTCCGATATGGCCGCGCCCAAGGCGACACCTGTGCCAGTTGTAGCTTCAGTGTCCCCAAGGCCATCGCGGAGAAACTGCCGGCGGGCGCCCCCGGGAGCAGGACCACAGACGGCAGAGGTCCCAACCCCAGCGCGCCCGTGTTGCGGTCCCGAGAGGTTGTCTGCCTCCGTGAAAGAAGACGGAGCGGTGCAAACGATGCTTCCCGAGACTGGAAGCCTTCCTCGTACGGATCTTCCGTGGGTTCTTCATGCTCCCAGACTTCCTCCCAGCTGCCCTTGTCTTCTCGCTCACATCCCGACCATTGCCATGACCACACCCTCACTTACTTAACCACTATGTCTCCCGGGGACCCGGAGAGCTATGCGCAATTGCGAGCGTCCGTCATTCGGACGCTATCTTGCGAACTTCTCCCGAGGGGCATGTCGGATGGGCCCTTTTGCTTTGGCGACTCCAACGCGGGTTACACGATCGCGTATGTCTTTCGGCTGACGGATCCCAAGGCGCGAGGACGACGGCGCGCCTACGCTTTCGTGGCTCTCGCGGGAAAGGATGCCAGCCGCGCATTTCAAGCTTGCCCCATGCTCTGGGAGGCGTTCGCGAACATGGCCAAGGGGATTGAATCGGCTGCACAACGGCACCAAGACAGGCAGCGGCAGAAGGAAGAGGAAGAGGCGGAATTTTCACAGGCTTCAAGGCCAAATTCGACGAAATATACGCCAGTTTCATCCTTCCTGACTGCTCGTACAGTGGATCCCGACGGGCACCCTCGACGTGTTGGCCACGCCACCCCGCGCAGTCTCGCGGAGATAGTGGGCGACGAGAACATCTTCACCTTCCTCCACCAATATTTCGTCGCGATCCTCCGCTGTTTGGGCGACCAGTTTGGCGGACTTCCGCTCGCAGACAAGCCGTCTGTGTATCAATCGGTCGGCGAGGAGTCGCCGCCTTTCGCCAAGGCGTCGATCGTGGGCGGCCACAGTGAAAAGCTGGACCTTGGGCATCTCGAAAGTTTACGTGATGAAGACACGACCCCGCGGCCGCAGGCGCAGGCGCAGGCGTCGCCGTCTGTCAACGCAGCAACCCAGACCCGGCGACAGGGGTCCGGCATTCCAGGCACGAGGTCGTCTGTGTCGACACCCGAGGAAGAAAAGTTGGACGAGCTGGAGATCTCAAAGACTCGAGCAAACAAGGCGCTCAAGTTGAACCCGCCGTGTGCACCGCTGCCAGTCAGCAAGACGGCGCAACGGCAGGTTGTTGTTTAATATTTCCCCCGACATTACAGCCCTCGCCGGAGAGGGTGAAAACCAGATGATTAATTGCAGTGGTGGGAAAGCCCCTACCATGGAGCGAAGCCCCCGATAATGGGATGGGCATTAACGACGATGACGGCCTCACACTGACTGACGGAGCCATACTCGTACCCAGAGATAGGGACGAGTTGGTCGATTGGTTTACACGGACAACGCGTACCGGGAACGTTTGCGCGTCAGGAATGGGACGGGGTGGGAAGGCTCTATGTGCTCTGCTTTAGATCTCGTTTTTCTTTTGGCCGCTATCCACCCGGAGCGGCCTTTTAGGCAAGTGATACCATGATACAACGGGTCGGAAACATTGAAAGCGAAGCGAGGCGAGGCGAGGCGAGGCGGAAGACAATCGCAATCGCAATCGCAATCGCAATCGCAACTGTAACTGCGATCGGAGGGGGCTGGGGTGTAATCAAATAAAATGCAAATAAAGTCGCGACTTGTCGGCTCTCAATCTTTGTTTCGCCTCAAGTGAGAGTGTGAGAGTGTGTACATACGATAACTATCAAGACATCATGCCCCAGGGACCCTGGGTACAAGTATCAAGTAGAGGTACCTCCAAAGTCAAATCCAAAGCACTGCCGTCTTCGTTTTTTTGTGATGATACCAAGGTTCCCGGACCACCGCGTTGTGAGGTATTGGACGAGCTGAATATGCTGTCATGTCATGCTTGTTGTGTCATACTTTCTGTTAAGATCTAGATCCAGATCCAGCCAGCACCATCCCATCCCGTCAACAGAGGCAGGGGCAGGGGCAGCAGCAAACAATCTTGGACTCGCTGTCTGTGTCTGGTTGGCGTCGACTAGAGAACCACATATCCGTGCGAAACATACTCTGGCAAAGCACATCGAGAGGCAGGCACGCAGTCGGTTCAGTGCTGTTAGGTGCGTGTTGGTGTTAGTGGTAATGTAGATGTCGAATAAGGCAGGGCAGACGACGGCAAGACGGAACGGAACATGGTGAGTAGAGCAAAAAGAGGCACTGTGGAGGAGAGCGGAGGAAAGCATTGCAGAGTATGAAGAGCAAGAGCAGGAGCAGGAGCACAAATCCCCCAACTCAGGAGGAAGCGTACTGTACACGGGGAATATGAGCAAAGAGCAAAGAAGGACATACACCGCAGGCGCTGCATGAGCAGGAACCGGTGCAGGAACCGCCGCAACAGTTGCAGGAAGAGCAGGGACCCATTATTGTTTGATGGTGTCTGTTGTTTGGTGTTCAGTGATGGTAATGGAGTAGTAGTGGTAGGGGTCAAGGACTGTGTGTCAAGGCAAAGTTGGAGGGAGGGAGGAGGGATGATGGATGACAAGTCCGCTGTTTCAAGTAGGGGAGGATATTGTCCTAGGGACGGAATGAGAAACTGGAGAATAAGATTCAAGACTGAGCGTGGCAGTATAGATATATATATATATATATATATGGATATAGACACGGAAGCAGACACGGACAACCGACACGGACACGGGCGAAGACACGAAGTGAACCCCTGCCTCGCCATGTATGTACTGTAAGCGTCGAGGTCTTGTCGTGCATATTGGTCCAGGCCTCAAGACGAGCATGATTCCTCAGTTTCATCCTGGTGGTCGTGGCCGTGGCCGTGATCATTGGTGGATGCATACATGCATCTATCTGAAGTTGGACTCGTAGAGAGACAGGTCTGATGAATGGAGGCAACATCATTGATTGCATCGCAATGTCACTGTTGTAAGAGCATCTTGGTGGCCTCGATGACAACGTACAGCACTCCGGCTCGTTCCCACTTCCTTACCTTGGGAACCTTCTGCCATGTGGAAATGTGTACCACTTCCAGGCAAATGCATGGTTCGAATTGACAGGGCCTCTTTCTGTCTTTTCGTCTGGCAGTGCCTCTGGTGTATGAAGCTGCCCCCGGTCGGGATGGTGTCTGGACACCATACACCAAAAGCCATCAATCCACAGACAACCAACCGCGTCAAAGTGAAGCGGGGCAGAAAACAGCATCCACAACTGTGGAAAAACCAAGCATGAGGAGCGGAGAAGTTGAAGACAACCCCGGGCGGTGCATCGACAAGGATATGTGGGAGAAGGATGATGAGAATGGTGATGAAGGCGAACAGCTGGTTGCCTGACAGGTCGTCTGTAGGAAAAGGTGGAGGAATGGCGTATCGCCTCACTTGACCACTGGATAGCCAGATGGATGCTTCGGACATGCCTCAGGACGTAGAACGTTATCACACCCTTCCACTGTAGTGGCATGTCAAAAGTGACCCCCGACGCCTTGTCTTGGGTGCTGTTGGTTGTGTCCTACCCCTGTCTTTCAGTGACCCCTGCTTGGGTCTGGCGGGAAGTCACACAGCATTGATGTGTTGGCCGGTGCCGGAGGGGGGCGGACAGAAGATAGAACGACCTCGACAGACTGGTGAGTCTGGCCTAACGTCGCCACGTGAATGCACCAGGTAGCTGCTCGAAAGGAAATCTCAATCCAGGCTGCATGCTTGTGCAAGTCAACCGGATGGATCGTAACATGTGCGAGTTGTCAGCACAACATGTGGGTATTCTGCTCCTCCTCGAGTTAACATCGAAGAACCCTTCGAGGGGACTTTCTGGTTATCTGACTTTTGTCCGTGCTATTCTTTCAACGAGACGTTGACTAATCCTCTGCTTGTGTTTGTTGTAAGGCTTGCTTGGAATCTGTCCCTTTCTGCTCCAAAGGGCTGATACCGAGGCTCGGCTGGACTTTGACGACCCGCATCCAGGGGTCCTGGTGGCCGAGAGTGAGGACGAAGCTAAGTCGAAGCTGGGGTTGATGTTGCCGGTGAGCGAATACGTCGTTCCGTTGGGGCTGGCTTCAAGGGTGCTGGGAGGCGGATGCCCTGCTAGCAACACCAGAAGGCTTAGTATCTCGACTCTTGAACTTGGGGGGAGGGGCTGTCACAGTTTTTGCAAGACTTACTCTTTCGACCTCGCATCGTCCAAGCATCTGTGTAGGTTGTATGGCAGTCATGGTAGTTCCCTGGCGAGACTTTGCAGTGTATGCTGTCTGACCGAGACGAGACGCGTCATTGCGGACATCGGGGACATCGGTATGCACAAGGAGAAAGGTGCAATGCATACAAGGGACAATGAATCGCCATCATACTGGAAACAAGGCTAGAAAGATGGAGTCTGAACAGCCACAAAGGTTCAAATGGTGTGTGGACCAGCCTTATTGCGGTCGACAGACAATGCCAATGCCATTGATGCTCACTCTCACTCTCACTCCCACTCTATACTTGTTCTTGTTCTCGTTCTCATCTCTGCTACTAGGAGCGCCTGTGGCATCTTGCCTCACTTTGCCAGGAATGCCTGGAAAGCGCTGTGCTCGATGACCACGTTCCCGACGGCCTTCAGTTTCTTGCGGCCTTCCTTCTGCTTTTCCAGCAGTTTCCTGCGTCTCGACACATCGGCAGCGTGCAACTTCGCCGTGACGTCCTTGCGGAAAGGCTTGATCGTTTCTCGCGCCACCACATGCTTGCCGACGGCGGCCTGGATGACCACTTCAAACATCTGCCTATCGACATGTTCCTTGAACTTCTCGACCCAGTGCTTGCCCACGTGCCGGACCTGCGAATGATGGAGCACCCGCGAAATCGCGTCCACGGGCACTTTATTCACCAGAAGCTGCAGCTTGACGATATTGCTAATGCGCCAGTCGGCCTCCTCGTAGTCGAGCGTTGCGTAGCCCTTGGTAGATGATTTCAGTTTGCCAAAGAAGTCGTCGACCAGCTGTGCCAGCGGCATCTCGTATCGAAGAATGACTTGCGACGATGTGAAGTATTCCATCGATTTCTGCTCGCCGCGGTTGTTCTCGCACAGCTCCATCACTTTACCAAGATATTCGTCGGGAAACGTCAGGGTCGCCAGCACGTATGGCTCACGCAGTTCCGCCACATTTCGCCGTGTCTCCTCACTATCGGGAAACTCGGCTGGGTTGGTCACCACGACTTCCTTACCATCCTTGTAGATGACCTTAAAAGGAACCGTGGGCGGAGTGATGATAATGCTCGCCCCATGTTCTTGTCGTAGTCGGTCCTCGAACACAGAACAGTGCAGTGTACCTAGGAACCCAAGTCGAAAACCCGCCCCCAGCGCCTCAGAAGACTCTTTCTGTACAGTCACGCTGCGGTCGTTCAGGAGAAGTTGGTTGATGCTATCTTCGAGATGCTCAAAGTCGCCTTGATCCACAGGGAACGCGGCCACAAAGACCATCGGCTTAGGTTCCTCAAATCCTGGCAGCGGCTGGACCTGCCTTTGAAATCCAACTTTGGTGTATGTATCCCCGACCTTGGCCTCACTGCTCTTCCTCATTGCAGGGTTGAAGTGGACATATCCCACCTGTCCTGCCCGGAGGACCTTCTGGGGCGTTGGATCCGGGTACATGATGCCCACTTCTCCAACGGTGTATTTCAGGCCAGTCGCAAACGACACAATCTGGTCGCCTGCACGAAGTTCTCCGTCGAATAGGCGTACTAGCAGGATCACCCCTTTATAGCTGGAATACCACGAGTCTACAAGGTAGAGGCGTAGAGGCTTTGTGTGATCGCCAATCGGCCTGCGCTTGTCAGAAATTGGCCGCCTCGGGCAGTGTATCATGGCATGTAGACTTACGCAGGTATTCTCTCGATGACCGCTGGGAGGACACTCTCCACATTGAGTCCAGTCTTTGCAGATACCAGGACCGCAGTGTCCGGATCCAGCTCGAACGTATCGTGCATTTGTTCCAGTGCCCTCGGAGCATCGGCGTGGGGGAGATCGACTTTGTTGATGACAGGGATCAACGTCAAGCCTTGAGAGAAGGCGAGGTAGAAGTTGGCTACAGTCTGAGCTTGGATGCCCTGGCTGGCATCGACGAGCAACAAGGCACCACCACAGCTGGCGTAGCTGCGGGACACCTCTGCTCGGAAATCCACATGACCAGGCGTATCTACCAGGTGCAGAAGATAGTCCTCGCCCTTGTAATTATAGATCATTGAACATGTCTGTGCCTTGACCGTGATTCCCCGTTCTCTCTCCACGTCGAGCTTGTCCAAAACTTGCTTGTTCGAGCCCGCTTCAATCGTGCCGGTCAGTTCCAGCAGTCGGTCGCTAAGGGTACTTTTGCCATGGTCGACGTGGGCGACGATGCAGAAGTTGCGGTACCGATCGATGGGAATGGCCGCAATTCGCTTTTCGAGTGCGGTCGGGGGAGCAGCTGGGGCAGCGGCGCACACCGGAGATGTGGTAAAGGTCCGCACTGAGCGGTGGTAGAGGTACTTATTAGACGCGGACCATGCTGGGGCAGAAGGAGTGCTTATGGCAGCTCTTCGCCGTGCAAAGACCTGCAGCCATAGTCGCATGAGTCGCAATGGTTGAGGTGGTTAATTGAGGCTCATGGAATCAACCTGGCCGATGGCCTCGACGAGAAAATGTCCTTTGAGTCAGGTGAAGTTCGCAGGCTGATTATTGCCCCGCCAACGATCCATGTCAACACGAAGACTTCGACTTCTCCCTAATTTTCTCACCCTCCGCACAGCGATCAAACTAATAGCAAAACATGGCGGTCGACAAGAAAGAGAAAGCGCAAGTGCATAAACTGGCCCTGCGAGGTTAGTCGACCTGGGCTACGTGATTGCGGGAATCCTGCTAATTCAGCTGCACCAGGCTCCTCGAAGACGGTAGCCGAATTCGTGAGTGTGCCCACTGCAACTGCGCGCCAGAACTGACCTGAGCCAGTTTGAATACTCCATCAATACAATCTTGTGAGCTCGGGCTTTCATTGGAATGGAAGGATGCGTGTTGACCGATCCTAGGTTCCAGAGAGGCGTCTATCCGGCTGAAGACTTTACACCGTAAGGAGAAAGCAGCCGCGCTCAAGATGAATCGCTAACAGACGTGCAGTATCAAGAAATATGGGCTCAACATGCTTGGTACGGGAGATTGAGGTGTAGTGCCTGCTAAACCTGGGTGCTAACGTGAACCCAGTTTCCTCGGACGATCAAGTCAAAGCCTACATCAAAAAGATCATCTCACAGCTGAACAAATGGATGATTGGGGGGAAGATCTCAAGATTAGTGGTCGTCATCACTAGCAAAGAGACCGGGGAATACATCGAGCGATGGCAGTTCGATGTGCAGCTCTTGGGCAAGTCGTCAAAAAATCGGTCTTCGAAGAAGGCCCCAGACAAGGAGAACGCCACCCCACAGTATGTTGTCCAGGCCAACTGGCAATTATCCAGCAGGCCAGACAGCGCTGACCGAGAATAGAGAGACGGCAAGTCCGGAACCAGAGCCAGAAAAGACGGAGGCACAGATTCAAGAAGAGATCCAGGCCATCTTCCGACAGATCACGGCGTCGGTCACTTTCTTGCCTGTCCTGGATGGAAATTGCACATTTAACGTGCTGGTCTATGCGGATGCCGATTCGGATGTGCCTATCGAGTGGGGAGACAGTGATGCGAAGGAGATCAAGGATGGAGAGAAGGTCCAGCTGCGCAGTTTCAGCACCAGTAACCACAAGGTGGACACGATGGTTAGTTATCGTTTGGCCGACTAGATGTCACTGCCCAGTATCAACGGCTAGGAGAGCGTGGAGTTCAGGATCATTTTCTGGGATTCAGGACGACAGGATTCAGATAGGCTAGGGAATGGAATTATGATGACTAAAGACAATACTTGATCTTCCATGTTTCTATGCAGTCCCAGGTATTGATTCGGTAGGTACGGATACCTTGCTTGAGGAGATTGAGACTGGTGAGACTGGTGAGACTGGAGGGGCAAGGCTGTGACATGGTAAATCAGGCACCGCAGCCTGAGAGCGGGGAGCGGCACTCGCAGCCGCGAATTTTGGAGAAAACTTTTGGGCGCGTGTGGTTGCCCACCTGCTTTTCACACCTACCTATATCCGTAGACTGGCCATCAACCATCAACTCTGTACGAATACGTACTACCCCTACGTCTGGCGGGTGCAATTCTCAGCCACTCGAAATCTTTGCCCTCATCTCCATGGCGATTCGATAAAGGCCTTTCCTGCATCTGCGAAACCTGGACCTGCCATTCCCCGAACCTCCTTGAAAGCCGGCGTGCAGCAAAGTGCACAAATGCGCGAATCGCCAGCCCACCCTCTACTCCGACTGCGTTGGTATCGGTGACGGCAAGATGCCTGCATCAACAGAGGTGCAAAGCCCCTTGCCGGGCAAAGAGCAGGTGGTCAATGATGCCCCCAAAGTCATCAAAGAATTACATTTTGGTGTCTTGTATGGATTTGTCGTCTTGGGAGAGCAGGAACTTGACTCTGATGATGCTGCAGGTCGGATCAGGACATAATCAACCAGTCCCAGGTCGAACTCGCCGACCGTCGGATGTTTGATCTCGACAAAGGTCGCACATATGCCGAATACGGACCCCTCGACAGACGCATGGGTGTCTCGGGCAAACGAGACATATGCCAGACTTGCGGAGAGCAGTTGCAGACCTGTAACGGCCATTTTGGACACGTCAAACTCGTCCTACCAGCCTTCCATGTGGGCTACTTCAAGAAAGTCATACAAATTCTTCAGAGCATCTGCAAGGCAGGGATCCCGTTCAAGTCAGTCTTGACTACCCACTAATTCTTTCAGGACTGCTCGGCCATCCTCCTTTCCGAGGCGGACCGAAGAAAGTACATCAACGCTTTGCGAAGAGCCGGCAACGATAGCCTGCGACAAGCTGCCATTGTCAGAAAAGTGGCGGACCAATGTCGGAAAACAAAAGTCTGCTTCGACTGTGGTGCCATCAACGGCTTGGTGCGAAAAGCTGGCACACATGCGCTTAAAATTTCTCATGACAAGTTCAAATCATTCAACTCTTCGACAGCAGCCAAAAAGCAGCCACCGCCCGCAAAGATAGAGTTTGACAAGTCTTTCGAGACAGCGAAGGCGTCGAATTCGGAAATCGAGAAACACCTCAAAAAGGCCATGGATGACCTGAATCCTCTCCGGGCGTTGAAGCTATTCAGGCGCATACACCCCTCAGATCGTGAGCTGCTCGGTTTACGATCTGCCAAACCCGAATCTTTCCTCTGGCTGTATATCCCCGCTCCGCCAGTGTGTATCCGGCCTTCCGTAGGACAAGAAGCAGCAAGTACAGAGGACGACATCACAGCCAAATTGGGCGACATCGTGGCGGCAAATAATGCACTGAGAGAGGCCATCGAGAAAGGGGCACCTGTCCAGTCTGTTGTTGAACATTGGGACTATCTGTCGCTCCAACTCGCCATGTACATCAACAGCGACGTGCCGGGTTTGGCGAAGGGAGAGTTCGGCAAGCAGATCAGAGGCTTTGTCCAGCGGTTAAAAGGCAAGCAAGGCCGTTTTCGTGGAAACCTGTCAGGGAAACGTGTCGATTTCTCAGGCCGTACTGTCATCTCTCCCGACCCGAACCTAAGAATCGACGAGGTCGCGGTTCCGGAACTGGTGGCGAAGAACATGACCTATCCAGAAGTGGTCAACGAAATTAACATTGAAAAATTGCGGCAACGTGTGCGCAATGGTACCAACATCTGGCCAGGGGCCAATTACGTTTACAAACCTGACGGCGACTTCCGAGTCTTCCTTAAATTTGGTAAACCGGCGCTGATTGCGAAAGAGTTGAAGGAGGGCGATATTGTCGAGCGCCATCTCGAGGACGGAGATATTGTCTTGTTCAACCGGCAGCCATCTCTTCACAAGCTCAGTATCCTCAGCCATTTTGTCAAAGTTCGACCTCATCGGACATTTCGGTTGAACGAATGTGTGTGCAATCCCTACAATGCTGACTTTGACGGAGACGAAATGAACCTTCACGTCCCTCAGACTGAAGAGGCGAGAACAGAAGCAACATTGTTGATGGGTGTCAAGCACAACATTGTCACTCCGAAGAACGGTGAGCCTATCATCTCGGCTATCCAGGATTTCATTACCGCTTCTTTCCTTCTGAGCAGCCTGGATCAATTCTTCGACAAGAAAACGTTCGTGACCATGTGCGTTGGGATGTTGGAGCCCGAGACCAAGTTCGAGCTTCCACCACCTGCAGTTATCAAGCCGCAGACTCTTTGGACGGGTAAGCAAGTCTTCAGCATCTTGATGAGGCCGAACAAGCAATCCCCGGTGACGGTCAACCTCGACGCCTCATGCAGAGACCACAACCAATACCACCCTGACTTACATCGAGATCTCCAAGATGACAGTTTCTTGTGCATCCGCAACTCCGAGGTCTTGTGTGGCAGAATGGACAAAGCAACAGTGGGATCCGGGAAAAAGAACTCTGTCTTCTACATCCTGTACCGTGACTTTGGACCAGACGCGGCAGCTCAAGGCATGAACCGCCTGTCCAAACTTTGTGCCAGGTGGCTTGGAAATCAAGGCTTTACTGTTGGCATCAGCGACGTCACACCACCAGACCTGCTCGTCAAGGCTAAGGCTGAAATGATCGCTAAAGTCTTTGAAGAATGCAAGGCCTTTGTGCAAGCATCCAAGGCAGGCAAGCTCAAGAGGAAGGCCGGCCTCGATGATGCAGGTACTTTGGAAGCAGAACAGGTCCGAGTCCTGAGTACTGTTCGAACAAACATTGCAGGTGTTTTGACGTCTGAACTCAGTAAGAGAAACACACCTATGATCATGGCTATCTCTGGATCCAAAGGCTCGAACATCAACGTCGCCCAGATGGCAGCTCTCCTGGGACAGCAAGATATCGAAGGAAAACGAGTAGGGGATGGGTTCCAAGACCGAACCTTACCTCATTTTGCGAAGCATGAACGATCTCCCCCATCTAAAGGGTTCATCTCGAACAGCTTTTTCAGCGGACTCTTACCCTACGAATTCTTGTTCCACGCAGTTGGTGGGCGTGTTGGTCTGGTCGACACGGCCGTGAAGACTGCCGAAACTGGTTACATGTCACGTCGACTTATGAAATCTCTGGAGGACCTGTCTACTCAGTATGACCACACCGTGCGCAATTCGGCCTCCAACATCGTCCAGTTCCTGTTTGGTGATGACGAGCTTGACCCTGTTGACATGGAGGCAAGTGCGAAGCCCGTGGACTTTGAGCGCACCTATGCGCACGTGGAAGCGATTACCTTTGACACGAATGAACCTGGTCTGTCGGCTGCCGACATCCACTCTGTTCTGGAAGAAATACTGGCTCCAAAACGCAATCTTCTCACCAGGTTCGACTTCAATGGCACAGAACTTCCCTTCGATACCGATGACGATCGATTGGTGGATCAAAGTGAGAGTCACCGTGCATTTCTGCAATCTATCTATGACTTTGTCATGGCGAAGGCGCGATATTTCGAGGAGGCAAGGGTACAGAAAAAGCAATACGCTCTTCCGCCATCGTGGACGTCCAGTGGCAGCAAGAGAAAAGCCGAGACCGACCCTGACGAAGCCGGAAACGAAGCCTCGGTCGCACCAGAGCGGCGTTCTAGCCGGAAAGGCCTTGTCGCAGCCGCAAATACCCCTAAAGCTGTTAAGAAGCAGAAGAAAGTGCCGTCAGATGATCAGACAGTCACGAAGGTTCAGGCGTCTCCTTCCACCAAGGACCGCTTTGAATTAACCTGCAAGGTCTCTGAGAGGACACTACGAGGCTTCATCAATTTGTGCTTGGAAAAATACGAAAGAGCGAGGACCGAGCCAGGCCACGCTGTGGGAGCTGTCGGGGCGCAGTCCATAGGCGAGCCAGGCACTCAGATGACTCTCAAAACTTTCCATTTTGCTGGTGTTGCTGGCATGAGTTTGACGGCAGGTGTCCCACGTATCAAGGAAATCATCAACGCATCGAAAGACATCAGCACACCCGTGATAACCTGCCGCCTGGAACGCAGAAGAGATCTGTCGATACCCGAGTCGCTGGCTAGAATTGTGAAGGGCAGGATCGAATGCTTGTATCTCGAGGACATTACCTCCTACATTCAAATCAGCCACTCTCTAGACCGGCCAAGTTGCATCTACCTTCGAATCTCCTTGGACACTATCACCGAGCTGGGCCTCGACCTTACTCTTCAAGACGTTTGCAATGCCATTCAGAAACACCGTCAACTCAAAGCTGCGAAACTGCGAATTCAAATCAAAGGCCAAGATGAGCTGAAGATCTCAACGGATGCGCCGATAAAGTCGACGAAGCGTGGCACAGCTGCAAAGATTGACGAAGATGGGCAAAACGAACGACTGATCCGTCTTCAGACGTTGCGTCGTGTTCTTCCCAGTGTGCACGTTCTTGGTCATCCTCTGGCAACTCGAGCGGTAGTCACTGCGGAAGATGATCCAAGGGCAGACGAGATCAAGGCGCTGCGCCGAGCTGCAGAGCGCGCAAGGGCCGAGAAACAGCGGGCCACTACCTCGTCCACGGAGCCAGACGTTAAAGATGAGAATGGCAAGATTAAGGTTGAGGAACCGACTCAAACCGTCATACCAACCCCATCGGCAGACGACGGCAAACCTGTTCAGATGCACAAAGTCATGGTCGAGGGATACGGCTTGCGCTACTGCATGAACACCGAGGGCGTTGACCCATATCACACCCATACAAACTCGGTGATGGAAACGCTGCAAGTCCTCGGAATCGAAGCCGCACGCGCCAAAATCGTCCTGGAGATCCAAGAAGTCATGAAAAGTCTTTCCATCGACCCGCGTCACATGGCGTTGCTTGCTGACGTGATGACCTACAAAGGCGAGGTACTTGGTATCACCCGATTTGGCCTGGCCAAGATGCGTGACAGCGTGCTTCAGCTTGCCAGTTTCGAAAAGACGGCCGATCATGTGTTTGATGCCGGTATTGCTGGCAAGATTGACAAGATTGAGGGTGTGAGTGAGTCTGTCATTGTGGGCAAGACCATGGGAGTTGGTACCGGGAGCGTCGAGGTTGTCAGATACCTGAATATCGGTGGCAAGGATAAGAAGAAGAGACCGACCGTCTTTGAGGATGCGTGGGGCAAGGCGGACCGAGCGAGGGAGCGGAAGAAGAAGCAATGATCGGTCGATGAGATTGACGCTGATGATGATGATCTCTTGCGTCTTGCGCCTCTATCTCAGAATGAGCAATGATACCAGCCCAGTAGATAATGATTGTATACAGCTCAATCCCACTCATGGACAGCTAATGACTGGACAAGCATTCCATTGCGAGACCCTCGAGTGCTTCACTTCTGAACACACCCTGGCTTAGGCTTTCATGCCAGTACGAGACCGTGCAAGATGCCCGCCCAGAGATGAATGTCATTTCACACTCGGGTGCCTTTTCGCGTCCTCTCGTTTCTAAACTTCAGGGGTATACTCACTTCCTGAGCTGCCGCGATCCAGGCGTTATGTACGAAAGGAGGAATTCAAGTCCATCATCGAAAGTCCGCGGTCGAGTGAAGATGCGAGCCCGGGGGTTTCCGGCGTATCACGCCACTCCCACCCCCCGCAAGCACTCTTTGCACAGGAAAATACACTCGAGAACAAGGTGGAAGAAGACGGAACGAGGATCATGAGGATCCTCGTTGTCCTTTTATTGACCGCTAGAGCGGAAGGTCGATATGTACAACATCCATGTGAAGGATGCTTTCTTCATCCCGCCGTAGTTCGCCAGCGCCATCCGCGTCTGTACAGCAGCATCACAGCCTCCTTTCCCCATCTTCGATGCCTTGTTCGACTATTTATTTGAAGCCAGCTTCTCGGGCACGCTGGTCTTCCAGCCTGGCGTAGAAGTTGTCGCGAGCTCGGACGCGAGGGAGGTGGTAGCCTGGCGATACAGTCAGATAGGGCCTTCGTTGAAAGCTCCGCCATGGGACCGGTCTCCGAGGGCGGCGGCGACGCCAGAAGAAAGCGCGCTTCTTGCAAGTGAAATGTGGAGGACGCTTGCTTTACTTACCGTACCACCATAGGTATCCGAAAGTGGTTCCTAGCCCTGTATTTTAAACCACGTCAGCATGAACTGGTCTTGCTATGACTCTGCCGGCCTTTGAGTTCCAATTTCCTCCTCGTCTATAGTTTCGTCTGTTGCTCGAAATGCATTGCATTCGCTTGAAATGGCGGGCGATTGGGGGTTCGGCTTACCGAGCGCAATACTGAGATCCAAGACGAGACCTCGTCGGAGCATCTGCACAAGTCAAGTCGTCAACACAATACACCCAAGACTGGCGGGATATGAGATAATAGGCTGCAGACAAGCACAGCACCACGCCAGACAAGAAAGGCCAGACAAGAGAGACCGGACGTACTCCTGTGATAGGTTTGATCGCCATTATTTCCTCTCAAGCTCTCGGAGAGCTCCTCAGACACTGTAAGTTGTAGGAATGCGGTGAACTGCAAGATAGAGGCCGAGGTTTGTTGCTGGTCGAGCGCCAACCTCACTGTGGACGTGTAATGGTCGCGAGTTGAGAGCTGCGAGATGGTTGCTTGTTGAAGCTTCCTCAAAGATCCGCAATTGAGGTGAATTGCAGTCGAAGCTGAAGGCTTGGCGGCACGTGCCATCCAGGTCACTTGGGTTGCCCGACCGTGCCGCTTTAAACCCTAGCTCCTCCCGCCTCACCCTCCGCTCACCTCCTTACCTTTCCACCCACCCTCGACCTTATCCTCCTGCTTGTCGACCACCCTGACTGGGGCTTACTATTAGCGACGGTGGCTAGGTCCCGTTTATAGGACCTATCGAACTATACGGCACCCTTCGTTCCTCTGACGCCGTACCACTACTCGAGTACCTAGGTGCTACTAGTACTAGGAATAGCAGCATAATACGGAGTACGTGCTTGGCACTACGGCGCGGGAAATTGAGGGTTGATGCAAGGCTGCAATGGAGACGCTCGTATGAGGCTGCCATGGAGAAAAATAGCGTTCCGGACAGTTCGGAAGGTGTTGCCAGCAGACCGGTCTTCATCATCAAAAGGCACGCCATACCGCCGTATATGTGACTCGAGGCATCAATATGGGATGGGTCGCGGGGAGATGACATCCTTCAGCAAATCCCAATCGGCCGCACATCATGGACTGATTCGCAGATCGAAGAACATGGTCAGTTTTTCATCCACAACAGATCGGAGAACGAAGTATTCTCCAGCTTGCCTCCAGGAGCCAAGTCTTTCTCTCTAGGCCTCCAGTATTGGGAGCGCGGCGCAAGAATTCGGTACGATTTATACATCCACAACTGCCAAAGCTTGGTCAATCATCCAGCGTTGCAAATAGGCTCCGACGCGCTGCCCAAGAATTGACTTGTCACTTTGCCTCTCCAGCATCTGCGATCCCTGACGGCAGCTCGAATTCCCACGGTTCTCACAGTTCCTCGTGGCTCTAGGATGATATCCGAGTGGGCATTGGTTGTGTGTGTTTGGTGCGAGTCGCCAACGACGTGCCAGATGTGGCAGTTCCCAGTGATCACGCATGCATTCACCGTATTGATGACCGTGGCTGTCGCATCCAGCAGGATATCACGCTGAGATGAAGTTCTTCTTCCGGGAGATTGGCATACTCGGTGCTGGAGCGGCGCGAGGAGACTTGACGGAACGCACAGTGAAACAGTAAGTGCTTGCTGTTTTCCCAATCTCTCAATCTCTCACGATCCGAGGGTACAGCATCTTCGAGGCTCTCGCACGGACTGCACCCAGCCTGGGTCCGTTTAAGTGATCATCCTGTTCCACTATCACGCCTTCGCCGTTTTGAGTTCGACGGTCCACTTCAATAGCTGGTCCTTTCGTCTGTCGGGATTATGTAAACCCGGTGTTACTTAACCTGATTCGTCAGTATAGCATCCCCGGTGGCCTGTTTGGGTCTTGCTCCTCCAGGTCGAGGTGACGCGATTGTCGCTAGAGAACTTTGATCCCCGAGGCCTGAACCGACTGATCCCCGAGGACGGGAGTGTACATACTCAAAGGGACCAGGAATCCATCAGACTGCAGAACAAAAGGTCATGTTCGCTTGACTGCTTGAGTCGAGACAAAGCCATAGTCTTGGTCATCCACCCGGTTCACCGTCTGGCCGCGATATGGCTTCTTCAGCTCCAACGGACTCGGCGGCGGCGTCGCTGCAGAATGAAAAACATCAGGCGACAGGGTTTGCGGAAGTTGCACCTCCAGAAGGAACGGATGAGCACCACCGCCAGGAGATACTGGACCGGTTCACCGCCGAAGATGACAGAAGAATCATGCGCAAGGTCGATTGGCACTTCCTTCCCCTCCTGGTCTTGATGACCATCATCAAGCAGTTCGACTACACCAATGCCGCGTCGGTGAGGGTCTTGCAAGTTGGTCTACCCAGCAACATCATGAAGGAGTTGGGGCTGTCCGCCAACGACTACAACTGGCTACAGACTCTTTATTCGGTGAGTGAGCGGACATTCCTTCATGCCATGGGGTCTTCTGACTGACCCAACCAGCTGGGCATGCTCTTCTTCGAGGTTCCCAGTAATCTGTTGCTCAAAAAGGTCACGCCGCGCAAGTGGATGACCCGGATCTTCCTCACCTGGGGCATCGTGGTGGCCTGCCAGGCCGCCGTTCAAAACCGGGGGGGAATCTACGCATGCCGCTTCCTCCTGGGCGTCCTCGAGGCCGGCTTCTTCCCCGGCGTCACCACCCAGATGTGCAGCTGGTACCGCAGCGACGAGTACGGCAAACCGGTCGGGACGTATTTCATGGCCCAGGCTTTCTCCGGCGTTCTCGGCTCACTCCTCGTCTACGGCATCTCCTACATGGACGGGCTGGGCAACCTCAGCGCCTGGCGCTGGGTGTTCCTGCTGGAAGGTCTGGTCACCATTCTGTTCTCCGCCGTCATCTACCTCGTGCTGCCCGACTACCCAAAGTCCGCCCGGTCGGCCAAGTGGCTTACGCCGGACGAGCAAGAGTACCTGGAAGCTCGGTTGTCGGAGAATGCTCCTCGAACGGATGAAAAGGCCTTCCGGCTCAGCGAAATCATCGACGTTCTCAAAGACCCCCGCATCATCTTCTTCACTGCTTGCCAGCTCATCCTCAACATCGCCGGCTACGGTCTCTCCTGGCAGACTCCGGTCATTGTGACCCAGCTCGGCTTCACCAAACTGCCGCGGAACCAGCTGCTCCTGATCCCGCCTGCCATGGGCCAGGTTCTGGGCCAAATCGCGGTGGTCTGGTTCCTGTCCAAGGCCTACGTGGTCCGACCGGCGATCAACATGGCGCTGTGCGTCGGAACGCTGGTGTTCTACATCGTGCTGTGTTTCCCCGTGAGTGCGGGCGCCACGTATGCGGCCTGTGTGATGGGGCAATCGTTGTTCTACACCTACTTTGTGGTTTTCTGGTCCTGGCGCTCTTCCAGCTTGGTCGGCGCCACCGGCACCGCCTTCACACTGGCGGCGCAAACCGCCCTGGCCCAGGTCGGTTCCATCATTGCGCCCAACGTGTTCCAGTCCAAATGGGCGCACAATGGCTACAAGAAGTCCTTTTACATCCTCGCCGTGTGCGTGGCCTGCGCTGTGGTGACGACCGGGATCGCCTGGTATCTGACCAGGAAGCTGGAATACGAAGTTTGGCAAGTCCGGAAGCACAGAATCGCCGCGGAGAAGAAGAACAAGGTCTGGACCGGGACCGACGTCCACTTCTTCGAAAACCGAGTCTTCTACCCCAAACCCTCGCGTTTCCGCGCTCGACGAGAAGCCAGGTAGCCTCGGAACAAAGTGTTCTGACCGGAGGTCGAGGGAGACGGCGTGTACGCCTGTTAGAGGCCACCATCTTCGACATGTGATCTTGCCCCATGGTTGGAGACAGTCATAACAACTTGGTCTTAGGGTTAATAGATAAAGTCGGCTCTCTATGCTTGGTATGCGGTGTTGTCTTATATCGCTCTCTGTGCTGTGTAGCCATAGTAGTCGCTACAGATTAAAAGAAAGAAAAGAATTGAACCTCGGGTCCAGAATATAGACTTTGGCCTAAGGCTTAGGCAGCCCTCACCATTCATCTAATGAAGGCACGGATTCTAATGACAGTTAAGGTTTTCCATATATGTATATACATATATATATATCTATAACAACCGGGGTTTGTGGACCAACGTCAACTTTCAACCGAAACCTCTTGCCTGATTCCACTGTCACTCGTGATATTTTGTCCAGTACTTTCAGGTGGACGAAGTGGAGGGTCTTTCGCGATCACTGTAGGAGACAGAAGACAAATACCTCCCCCCCTCCCCCCCCCAAATCTCCTGTTTGGTCTATCAATATGACTCGGGCTTCATTCCGACATCAGACTTCAGGTGTCAGACTTCCGGCGTCAGGCTTCACGGCCTCGAGCAACCTTTTCCACGAACGTTCGGCCCTGATGGCGGCGGGTTCTAGACCGGCGTGCTCCTCTCTCGTGCGGCGGTCAAAGACTTCGAGAGAAAGCCAACCGGTGTAGTGCTTGTCCAGCAGAATGGAGCGCAGGAACTCGGCGCTGGGGAAATAGGCGCCGGATTCGACCTCGAGCGGGAAGGGGCGGGCGTGCCTGGACCAGCTGGCCCTTGGATCCAGGGCCGGGTCGAAGAAGGGGTGGCCGGGATGGTAAGGAGGATCGAAGAGTTCGCCGTCGGACAGCTGGACGTAGAAGAGCTTGTCGGCGGTGTCGGTGGCGGCCAACCGGTCCAGCGAGGCGCGCAGGCGGGCGTCTCCTCCGGGCCGACGGCCGCCCGGCACGGTGTTGTCGGCCCAGAGGCCGGTGATCAGGTGGAAGTTGTCCAAGCAGAGGCCGAAGTTGGGACGGTCCACGGCCTGGACGAGGTCCCAGGCCTGTTCCCAGGTGCTGACGTGGCGGGCCCAGGCCACGGGCTCGTACGCGACCGCCACGCCCGCCGCGGCCGCCAGCTCGGCCAGTTGGCGCAGCTCGGCCACCAGCACGGCCCTGTCGCCGTGGCTGTCCCGGAGCGTCTGCGACGGCACCTGCAGGTAGCGGCCGCCCAGCCGCCGCAGCAGCTCGATCCAGTCCGCCGCCACCGCCAGCCGCTCCGCCAGGCTCGTGGTCGGGTGGCCTTCGAAGTTGCGGAACGGATCCAACGCCAGCACCTGCACGCCGCTCGCCGCGCTCAACTCCCCGAGGCGCGTCGCCGCCGCGGCCAGGCTCAGCCCGTGCGTGTGGGCATACCTCTCCAGTTCCGGGTACACCACCTCGATCCCGCCGAACCCATGTTTCGCCGCCAACTCGATCTTCCGGTCCAGCGTGTGCGCCGCGTGCTGTCCGAGCGACGCGCTGGACACGGCCACTTTGATGTCGGACGTCATGTTGGCTTGGGGGGGGCTATGACCTTACTACCTTGTAGCAGCACTCGTCAATCCCGTCTTCCTGATGTTCCTGATAATACAATAAGCCCTGGGGTCCAGCGGCCGGGGGGAACAAGCAAGGAATTTGACCCGAACCGAACCTGGATTCCAATATCAATATCAATTCCAATTTCAAGTCCTTTTCCATTTCCATCTCCATTTCCACTTCCATTTCCCGCCGAACCTGTGCCATATGTTATGTAACAGTCGGGGACCCAGAAAACCAAAGGACTCCTGGACCCCTGGGCCCCCGGCAACTCGTTGGACGTTGGACGTTCCACGTTCGGGTTTCGGCACGTCGGCAGAGATCCCGCTCGATCGTAATCGCCCCGGTCGCCGACTAAACGGGATGGCTCCTCAGGCCTCTCATTGGCCGGTGTGGCGGACCGGCGACCACTGGAGGTTCTTGCTCGTCATGATGGGCCGGTATGGCGACACCGGTCCGGATGGGCCTAAGCTGCATCGGTCGTAGATACCCGGCGTCCACATGGATTCGTAGATTGCATAGATTGATCCTTTCCCAGGTGGTCCCCGTCACTATAGCGGTATGGATACGCGACCAATGTCCTCATTCTGGCAAGAGAATACGCCATACATTAGGTACATCCAATCTTGAAAAGGCTGGTGTGAGAGAGAGAGAGATACTCCATAACAAGGCTAGGAAGCCCCCTTCGAGAAAAGAGGTTTTCCAATTGGCCCAAGCCCCCCTATTTGTTTGCTCTTTCGGCAAGCCGTACCTACCTACGACGACGACGACTACTACTACTGATACTACTACTACATGTGATATATTGATATATCCCGTGGTCACAAGCAAGACGCCCCCCCGATTCTCCATCATGTCAACGGCAACGCCGCACAAGCCCATCCCGGCCCGTCTCGCTGGCAAGGTCGCTCTGATCACCGGGGCAGCAGGCAATATCGGGTCGGCAACCGCACACAGGTTCCTGCAGGAAGGGGCCAAGCTCGCGCTCATCGACCTGGACGCGGCACAGCTACAGAGGACCGAGCAAGCCCTCGTCGCAACCAATCCTCGCATCGCATCGTCTGTCGCCGAACACGTGCTGCGCGTGGTGGCCGACGTCACAGACGAGGAGAGCATCAAACGCGCGGTTCAAGAGACCGTCGACACTTTTGCCAGGCTGGACACAGCCTTCCTCTGCGCCGGCGCTTCATACACGGCCACGTCCATTTTTGACACCGACCTGGAGCTGTACGATCGTCTGACGAGGATCAATAGTAGATCTGGTAGGCCAAACACAATGACCTCCCCTCCTGTAATCCTTCAAGTGTGCACAGCCCCATGCCCCGGGCCGATGTCGACTAACTTGTTCTCCATGGTGATCTTGGCAGCCTTCGTTGGGATTAAGCATGCGGCTGCGGCTATGCGAGACCTTGGACAGGGAGGGAGTATCATCCTCGCCTCCTCGGTCTCCGGGCTCCGCGGAGCACCAGGCATGACCGTGTACGCTGCCTCCAAGTTTGCCCTCCGGGGTATGTGTTTATCGTTGGTCGCCGAACTGGGTCAGTACGGGATCCGCATCAACACCATCCATCCTTGTGGAGTGAATACGCCCATGTTTAGACAGACCTGGACCAGGGAGCAGGAGCAAGCGCTATTGAAGACTGTCCCGCTTGGGCGGTGGGCAGAGGTTGAAGACGTGGCCGCGGTCGTCTCGTTTCTTGCGAGTGACGACGCTCAATTCCTGACTGGCGGAGCTCTCAAGGTCGATGGCGGAATGGTCTGCATGTAAACCTGGTAGACAGTCGGCGTGCATAGCAGACCGGGGGACCATTAGAAACTAGTACAGTATTCTAATGTTCGCTCGGCCCTCCTTTGCAAGCCCTTACTAGGTATGTATTGATCCTCCTCCTCGGCACTCCTCTCTAGCAGGGGCAGTCGCTGGTTATCCGTCAGGAATGCCGTGGGTTGGCTCCGAAAAGATAGTGCTTTTGATTCAGGCAGGCGTTGACGCATGGTGGAGGCCTCAACCGGTGCTGTCTTGATCCAGATAACTTAGCTGGGCCATTGTCATGTCGGAGAGGAAACCCATGTTTTGGGAGAACTGCGAGGGTCTTTGGTCCCTTTGACATTAAAACATCTGTGTTAGCATCCACCATGCAAACATAAATGGAACCACCGTGCAAACTCACCAGACGAAATCATCGAGCTCAGCCAATTGATCGCAAAAATAATCCATGCACTCAGAGGACACAGCGCCCCCGAGCAAGGCAGGTCCAATTCCAAAGTCATCTGTCACGGTCATGGGCCCAATGGTGGTGGTGGGTGCCAGGCCCTTCCCGACTTCGTCCCCGGCTGGACGATTCAAGGCAGACTGGACGCCAGCTTGCGTGGACCAGGAGTGTGCAGCACCGCCCTGACCCAGGCTCAATGCAGCGGCAAAATCAGGGCCAACACATCTCACACGCGGTCCCCATGGGTAGCGTGTCACACCCCCGGTCCCCTCTTCCTGGACCGGATCCTCAAATACTGTCTCATTGGCCGGAAAGGTCCCCAGCTCCAGCGAGTCATCCAGGCGCCGCCCCGAGCAATGATGAGTTAAGCCCGCGGAAGATCGATGCCTGCGATTTGGATCTGCCACTAGGATATCTCCAGCTGCTTGCCTCGGGTCAGAGAGAGATTGGGACGCGGTCAGGTGCAGGAGAGCTCTGGAGGTGGCGAAATCAATGAGTGGGAACAAGTGCGATTCCGTATATCTTTCCACGTACATTCTCTTGAGGAGTGAGATTTGCGCCGGTGGAGTGTCCAGATCTGGCATAGAAGTCGGATCCACCAAATCTTGCCACAGGTAGAATGTCATGGTCTTGACCTCCAGCTGCGCGACAATTGCCGTAAAGAGGAGATGTAGGTTGAGTACATGTGGAAGTAAGGGCGGTGCTTGGGATTGATGGTCCTCCAACCCAGTAACTGTGCAAACTTTTGGCAGGCTGGTCAGCCATTTTCGAAGTATTTGCACGAGACTAGGATAGGTCTTGGGGACGTCATCTTTTCCCTGGCCGTCGTTTGCAAGGTCGTGAAGAATGCAGGACAGTTCAAACAGGCGATTGAAAACACTGGCGACACGAAGTGGCTGATGCTGGTTCATGTTGCTGTCATTCGGGCCTCGACATGTTGATATGTCCACCCACGGACCCCATTCTTCAATCCCATCTTCTAGAACTAAGCCCGCGTCGGCCATGTCATGGCATCTCACATGGGCTGGTCTTTGGACTCGAGCAGAGATCACCGTATCAAGAATGAAGGCACCCATCAGAACGTGTTTTTGCCTCCCGCACAAGTTGAGGGACGTTGCGTACCCCTCATTCCGAGTCTTCGACCTGACCTCGTATGCCGCCCGTAAGGCGCGTCCTGCTGAATGCCATGCTCTTTCCCAGGCACCGGCTTTGCAGCTCGCCAGGCTCAGCAGCAGCAATGATTGGACGTGACCCAGGTCACAGGGATAGTCCTCATCCGGGATCAAAGTTCGAGCGGTTCGATACGCTTCCGTGTCTGCTTTGCCATGGCGCTCAGCTGGTACAATGTCGGGCGGGTCGAAGGGCATAGCAACATCTTGCAACTGCGCCAAGGTCAGTGCCGCCCATAACGCCGCGTGTGCTCCAGTCTGGGCGGTGTGCTCGTAGATCTGATCTCGCGGGCATGGATATTGCTGGGCCGTCTTGTAAATGTCGCTTTTTTCCAGGATCGGAAACCAAGTATGAGTGTACGTGAAATAACGGTTCAGGAGTTCCCAGGTGTTGTCGGGTAATGTCAGGACGCCCTCGGGATGCCTGTCCGATGTGTGGTAGGGCAACAAGGGTGAGGCAACCGTCATTGAGTGTATCTTCTGATACTTCGTATTCTGGTTGGCTTCGGATCGGTGGCTCTGCAGATAATCTAGGGTGGAAGAGGTTCCGACCGTGATAACCTCTGCCGGACTGGAGGATGCCCTGTCCTTCTCAACGTGCGTTTCTTCGGGAACACGCCATTGGAAAATGGGTGGATTCTGTAGAGAGCTGGCCCCGTCTTGTTTCGTCTGTGCATTCGTCTTGCCTTCCTGACTCTGGACTCTCTCTTCAGGGGTGTCCCAGATGCTCAGTTGGCGGTTGACCTCCCGCAAAAGACGACTGTTCTTCCATTTCTCTAGCACTTCCATTCGCCATTCCTCGCCCCGGTCGACAACAAGCTCTTCCAACAGCTTGATCGCGGCGTGCTCGCTTCCATCGATTCTTTCCAAAATCGACCCCCAGAGCGTTTCCAGGACCCGTACGTAGCCTCCAGTCAGGCCACGTTTCCGCGGAGGGCTTGCGTAAATGCAAGCTGCGTTGGCGCCCCTACAACCGGAGCAGCTTGGGCGCGAGCCATTGCACTTGGCCTTCCTGCTGCGACAACGAATGCACGCTTGTTCGACCCTTCGAGACTTGGACTTTAAGAAATTCGAGGGAGGGAAATGGTCCCAGTGTAGCTCCCTGACCTGTCCGGGTCCATCATCGTTCGCGGGCATCGTCTCACGCGCGACCGGACGGTGTCAGTGATTTGGGTCGGACACTGGAAGGAAGTGGACAAAACTCTGGGAATGCCGGCCGCCAGGGACTGGGGTCGGGGACTGGTGGCTCCTCAGGCTCCTCCAGTCCCCGATCCATCGACTACTGGCCACCGGCCACGCTTCAGCCATGACACAGGCAAGTCTAGGTACGTAGTAGGTACCGACTGTAGGGGGGCATGGGCAAGAAACGCAGCCGGGACTCGAGGTAGCGGGGGCCCAAGAAATGACGTGCGAGGTCACAGATTACAGTGCGCAGTACGGATACGAAGTACGGGGTGCTAATATACACTGGCATATTACTCCATTATTGATATTAGTATCTGGTGGTATCCGTACTCCGTATCACTGCCGGCGAGGAATCCAGGCACCCAAAGCCAGTCGCCGGCGCGCCCACCCGGTCCCCGAGCGTCTCGTCTCAACACTCGTTTGTGCCGGTCTATCTTTTGCAGGGATTCTCAAAACAGTGTCGTTCCTTGACAGCGCTCCCAATACTCCGGACACGATGTCGACACAATGTAGCACGACGCCGACTTCACCAACTTCGGGCTAGGACGGGCCGTCGAACCAAGCATGAAGCGGCAAGCTGAGGAGATGCTTTCATCTCTTCCATCCGAACTGATTGATGTGGCTAGGATCACGCCCCGTCCCTCCCATGCCATCCCACAGAGACGTCCGGATGTGACTCCCAACATGCACAAGCTTGCTGCGTTCAATCATACCACGAAACACAATGGAGGACCGACGGCGTCATCGCCGGCTGCCAGTGAAGCCGCGTTCCTATCCTCGCATCATGCTCAACATCGTCAATTCAGCTCCAACGCGAGCATTGTCCTCATCGGGCTTAGTGGATCAGGGAAATCGACCTTGGCTGTGATGGCCGCCTACAATCTTGGGCGACGGCTTGTCGACGCAGACAGCTACTGGAGATCGGCAACAGGGCAATCCAGACATGATTACAGAGCGAAGCATGGCGAGGACGCCTACCAGCAGCGTGAAATCGCGGTGTTGGAAGATATGCTAGAACGACACTCTGACGGATGTGTGATTGAATGTAGTCCTGGCTGCTTCAAACGAAGGGGCCACTCGACCCTCAAAAGATACGCCGTCTCACATCCTGTCATATACATCCATAGAGAGCGAGAGCAAACACAACGCTACCTGCAGAACGTCAGGCCCGAGGAGATCGATCGACTGCTGAAGATCAGCGAGCCACTGTACCTCACTTGCTCCAACTTCGAGTTCTACAATCTTACAGAAAGGACTGTACCGGGTCACCGAGCCTTCCAGCCGCCAGAGCCAACATTCACTCAGGATGGCCAGCCTCGTTCCTTCTTGGCGCTGAAGAGTACCGAGCAGAGCTTTTTCTACTTTTTGAAGCGTATCTTTGGCACCAGGGATCCGCCCTTCTCCCAGACCATGGATCAGTTTCCAGTAAGCCCGCTTTCGGAAGCAAGGCCTTACACTTACCTATTGTCGGTTTCTCCCCTAACTGAACCACAAGAACTCGATACCGATGACGAGTTGTTTGCCAGTCTAGATGCGTACGAAGTCAAAGTCGACATTGCAGCATTCCTCGACGAGTCTCCAAACACTGACGAAACAAGAAGCTTGATGAGAGCCTCCATCGGCCGGACGTTCGCGTTGCTTCGACAACGTAGTCTCATGCCCGTCATTTATCATGTGGAGCTGGGGTCAGATAGCGAGATTCCTCAGGTGTACATTGACTTGGTTCGTTATGGGCTTCGCTTTGCTCCTGACTACGTGACGCTGGACCTCCGATGCTCAGAAGAAATGATGCACTGTGTCAGAGATGCCAGTGGCTCTACACAGCTCATAGCTCACCGTTATTATCCCGCCCCTGGCAGATACGGCTGGGATAGCCGAGCCAGGCTCACTGATTATCTTCAAGCTTGGGACAGAGGGTGCGACCTTGTGCGCCTGGTTCAGCCTGGAGTCACATTCGAAGACAACGACGCGGTTCAGAGACTCCACCACAAGATTGAAGCAATATCAACCCATCACCCCCCGCTAATCGCATACAACACCGGCATTCAAGGCCGCTCTTCAGTGATATTCAACAAGACCCTCTCCCCTGTCATCTCGGCAGAAAATGGACGCGAGGACCGCCACTTGTCAGCCTGCATAACTGCCCGGGAGGCACAAGAGGCCTTATTTTCTTCGTTTGTCTTGCAACCATTGAAGTTCTGGGTTATTGGTGCCAATGTTGATGGTAGTTTGGCCCCGGAGATGCACACTGCTGCCAGCAAAGCCTGGGGCATCCACCACATATGGCAAGCGTGGACCTCATCCTCCCTAGAAGCTTTCATCCCGTTGACCGAAGACCCCCAGTTTGGCGGAGCCACGATCTGCCTCCCGTTCAAAACCGAGATAATGCCACTCCTGCGCTCCATCAGCCCGGCTGCATCAATGATCGGGGCTGTGAACACGGTCGTTCCTCTTCGATTCGAGCCAGACCCCAACATTCCCTATTATTGCGACCGTCGATTCCGAAGAAATCAGGTCGGACCTGTTAAAGCTCTGCATGGAGACAATACTGACTGGATTGGGTTTCGGGATTGTATATCCAGAAACCTGTCACCTGCAAATGCCGTCCGGCGCGGAACTTCTAGTCTGGTGCTTGGGGCAGGTGGCATGGCACGAGCAGCCGTTTTCGCGATGATGCAAATGAGCATCGAGAACATCTTCATTTACAATCGAACCCTTAGCAGAGCCCAAGCGGTGGCGGACCACTTCAACGGGATGGAAAGCTTCGCTCTGGATCCCTCGAGTGGCCAACAAGGCTCAACAATACGAACAACAAAAGTACGGGTAAAGATTCTGAATGGTTTAGGTGATCCGTGGCCATCAGAGACAAGCTTGCCGACGGTGATTGTTTCCACTCTTCCCACCTACTCGGTAGGGCAAGGGGGAGCCCCTGATGTCGTTCTACCAGAGGCATGGCTACAACACCCCTCAGGAGGCGTGTTCATCGAAGTAAGTTTCCTCTTGGTCACTGCCTAGCAGGTAGTCAGGTGTCTGATATCGAGCAGTTTGCGTACGAATCGCCCCCATCGCGACTTATGAAGCAGATGAGATCCAAGGCTGGGCAAGGCTGGGTTGCGGTGGACGGCCTGGATGTTCTACCTGCGCAAGGCTTTGCTCAGTTTGAGATGTTCACCGGCCGAATTGCACCCAGGAAAGTCATGCACCTAGAGGCGCTTCGAGCTTATACACGCCGAGCACCAGAGGACGAGCGCATCAAGATCGCTAGACGCCTGGTGGATGTAGAAAAGGACGATCGCCGGTACTGACGGAACTGTGATCGAGCCTGATCGAGCCTGTCGCGGTCAAACAAGACTGGTGGCCGGTGTAGAGCGCTGTCTGCACCAGGGGGGTGCTCAAGACATTTCAGCTGGTCCTGGACGCCCTGATGGACAGTCTTGACGACCTCGACTTCCCCAACAGCAACCTTTCATCATGTCGCTGCTCCATCCATTTTCACAGTCTTTCTTGGGTGAACACTTTGGAGGTCCCTGTCCCAGCTTCCTTGTTCCTTGTCAGAATGACCGATTACTATGCTGCCGAACCGCTGTGGAGCTTGCAACGAACCCATCTACTACACTACACCAGCTTCGTTCGCTTTCAGATATCCCCGTTCTCCCTAAGCCGTACGTTACGCTACATGTGTGGGCCGCCCGCATTCTACTGAATCTACTCCCGTACGTGGAGTAGTCTTATGGAACGAACTTCCAGGCGGCTCGGGCCATTCCTGTGTCGACTGGAGCTACATAGCAACTCTCCTCTACCTCTACTACGATGAAGATCGGAGGAAGACTTTGCAGCAAGATTTGGATGGGATGTTGTATTCTGGAATACGATGCTATTACTACGGAGTACGGAGGACGAAGGCTACCAATAAAAGCTCTCCATGAGTTGTTCTCATACCCCTGTAATGCAGCTAGAACGGTCTTGCGTGATCAATGGCTGTGTGGTCTAGGTTCAGGTTCTCGCCTGAGAGTAAGTTTAGTGGCCTCCTCAAGCGAACATTTCTAGCGATGGAAGATAACGGTGAGCAGCTACATGCCATGGTCGCGTTCGACAGAAGACAGTGGCTAAGATGATGGAGATGGACAAGCAAGGAAGGAAGGAAGAAAGGAAGCAAGGCCAAGAATGAGTATAGTCGGTCATTTCTCATAGCTTTCATGGTCTCTTTCATTCATGGTCAACTTTGTTCACAAGGCCAGGTGTCACCATTGCGATGACATATCGACCAGTACTGTACCTTCCACTTATCAGGAGGAAAGATATCGAGGGTGACCCGATAGCACCCTGGCGATCAAGACCACGCGTATACAATGAACTCGAAGCCTCACAATTCATCGCCCGAAAGGACCACTATTCCTGTTCCTAGACCTCCTAGAGATTGGCGACTAGACAACACGGGGACATTCCGACGTCTGCCAGGTAGTTTTCAGAGCTCATGGGCAAATGCTTCATCGATCTTGCCAGCATTCAGTGAAAGAAACCGAAGCGAATGACCAGTCGATACCTAGCATGCAGTCCTTGCGCAACTCGCCGCCTCCGGAGGCTTCTTACGGACCTTACCTCCAGCGGAATCGGTCAGACGTCAGGGCTTGTTCTCCTCGAGGCCCACTGGTCCACTGGTCCACTCCCTTGCAGTCGCAGGTTGCCAAAGGGGCCTTCACGGCGTCATGATTATGCTCGGCATCGAATACTGTGTTTGATTAAAACTGGCCATGCAAATATTAGCCAGTGTACGGAGTATTGGGAGCGCCGATGCAGATAGGTCCGAGGCGAAGACAAAAGAAGCAACGAAACGTACGGCAAAGGGGGAAGAAGGTGAGGTTCACTGGCTGCGCGATGGCCGGGGTTCAGGGGCGATGAAGATCGGTCAGGTCCTTGTAGGTTTCGCTTGTTAGATCCATCGAGTGATCATTGCAATAGTGCAATGCAAGTTGGGAAGGGAGGGCAACGACGTGAGGAAATATTAGAAAGCAGCAAGAGGAGTTTCCTCCTCAATATCTACATCTCTTGCCGTTCAGGAACGGCTGGAGTAGGGAGTACTGTGTAGTGGGTACGGAGTATCCGTACTGTGGTCACTGGTAAGACTGCTGGACCACGCCTGCCCGGAAGTGTTGATTCCGCAACGCTGCTTTTAACACTCCTCACATGTTTGGGGGTTAGCACAGGGCGGCATCACCCAGATCCCTAAAGGGGGTGAGTGAGCCTGGGGCAGATATTGGCGGGCCGTTTTGCTCCGCCGGTGCAGGGCGAGATCTAGAGAAGAGAGATTCAATAACCACCTACACCTACCTAACTCACACACCAAGACGGATCCTGGTATACTGGTCACTGATGGTCAAGGTCACGACCGGTAGCGACCACAATATTGTGTGCCAGAGACGGACCAGCCTTTGTCACATTCACTCCCGTCGTGCAGATGTCTTCAAGCGCGCCGCCAAAGCGAAAGACCACGTATCGTCACCACCATGTCCTGCATCACAAGGCTCAGGCCGTGCCCCCGAAGGAGCCGGCGCTTCTGGAACAAGACATTATCGACAAATTCCTAGTTGACTTTACCAAGACAGTATGCGAAGAAGAGGCGCTCAAACAGGGCATTACAAATCCCTTCATCGAGTCGGTCGCTTTGGGAGAGCTAATCGCTCTGGCGGAAGAATGTATTACCCTCTTTTATTGTTCCGTGGGCAGGTAGCACTTCACTAACTCTCTGACAGTCATGTTCAAGTTCCTTTCTCGAGTTCGTCGGTCGATGCTGGCAGCCCGCCGGACCTATCCTTTAGCTCCCGACTTTGAAACCGCCATCGAGGTCCTGGACATACCCAGGCCGGACGACCAACTTGGCCCTTACAAGACTCAACCTCCCATCAATCCTCCTTTACTACCCACACCGCCTCCTGAAGACGAATTCCACAATACCGTTGAACTTCCTCCGTCGTTCCTCGGTCCCGAGCTCGACGGGCACGGCCAACTCGTTAAATACGCCTTCAACGTGGGCGGATTACCAGAATTGCCCTCGGCGCACACATATAAAGATACTCCAGTATATCCCTACCGAGAAACCGACACGAGGAAAATCAGAGAGCTAGCCACGCAGGAAGGCAAGCTGGGTGAACAGGCGCTGCGAAAATTGGCCGGTGCTGTCAAGTTAGACGCGGCGCATCCGCTCGACTCGGAGACATCCAGACAGAAGTCCAGACCTCCACAACAGAAAAGGGGTCGTAAGAGAGTCAGTATATTGGAAGAGGCTATCTTCGAGGAGACTGTGCGAGACCTGTTGGCCAAAGAGCCCGCGGGCTTCGAGTTAGGGCCGATTGTGAATTCTGAAAAGGCGTGCCGCATGCCGGATGATGCGCACGCAAAGAGACTCGCGCCGGCCACTGGATCAGCTTCGGCTCGGCTTGAAAGGCAGGCCAGCTGGGCCAAGAGTGGCGTGGATGTGATGGAGCTTTGAGATCGAGAAGCCCACGTGTGCTGTTATCACAAAGCGTTGGCGTTGCTGGGAACACAGGAAAAGGAATTGGATTGCATATGATACCCCCAAGGCGGCGGCGAGGCTCGATTCGTTTTCATTGTCTCATTTTCGGGCCCAGAAATAGTTGCCATAGTTGGCGAATGCATTTGCTTCGGCCGTTGGTTCTATGCCACCTGTTGCGGTTGCGGTTGTGGTGTCATTGTTCGTTGTCCCTGCGCTCGGCTTCCAGGCATGTTCGCCCTCCCATGCCGTGGTTTCGACGTGGAACACCTTGCCATTCTTTTCCTGACATCTAGCATGGACTGTCAGCTCCCCAAGGATCTCACTCGAGTAGATAGTAGTTAGGGAACACCATACTTTCTGAACAGCCGTACAAAGGGAAAACATTCCATGCGCGCGGTCCCGGTCGGACTGGCCAGGGTCCGCTGGTATTGCTGCTCGGGAGTGGTGCAGCTGTACTGGACCAGCTCGAGCAGTTCGCAGTCCCGCTGCAGGTCGAACCCGCCGCCGAGTTTCCTGCTCTTCTCCTTGAACTCAACCGTGCGGTAGTGCAGGCGCTGGTCGAGGGCGCTGACTGGGAACGGGTGTTCGGGCGGGGCCATTGAGCAGACACTGCCCGTCGATTTCGCGCAGACCAACCAACCACCCACAACACCTTCTCCTGCTTCCTCCAACCTCACGTTCACTCAGGCCGGACCGTCGAGAGTATCTGTAGAGCGCTGCAATCGGTCATGGCGCAGAAAACATGTCGGTGGAACAGTACGGTGCTAGACTGCTTGCAGAGGTGCAGGAGGAAGGCCTCGACAAGGTGAGCAAGCAAGCCATGGTTCCATCAATCACTCTTGAATCCTGAAGGAAGTGGAACCGGCTCCGGTCCCGCGCTAGCTGGGGGTTGTCTTTGCCTCAGCCTTGCAGCACCCGCACAACGACACTTTCTCGAGCGATGGGCTGATCTTGAGGGTTTGGCAGCTCCTAGCAGAACTCAGGCATACCGTCTGCCCTCGGCCAACATCTGTACTTGGACTTCCGCAGCTCGACAAGTTGCTCGAGGCCGTCCGATACCCTCCAGAGCCACAGCCAGCGACACGCTCGTTAGCATGGGACCCAGCAACAGCAACAGCAACAGCAGCAGTACCCAACCGGGCCCTTGAAGACGAGGAACTTGCGGAACATGACGATCCCGATAATGCTCCCATTTACGGACGCACCCAAGGATCTCGTTCTGAACAGATCAAAGCCAAACCGCCTACGATCGAACTGTCAAGTCGCAAGTCCGGCGCCGGCAAAACCAACCTGCTGTACTATCTCTGCACCCTGGCTGCCCTGCCTCAAGACATCGGCGGCAAGTCTGCCACCGTGGTATACATCGACAGCGATGCCCGCTTCTCGGCCACTCGACTTATGCAGATAATGCAACACCACATCATCACAGCGCGACAGAGCACGACCGACGCTGCCAACAACACTGAGAACACAACAACCACTGACCTTTCCGTTCCGAAGGGCACGACAGCCGAAGTCAAAGACAGAGACACAGACACAGAGATTGCGCTTGAAGCGTTGCAGCACATCCACGTTTTCCGTCCCCAATCCTCATCGCAGGTTGTATCTGTGCTTGACTCTCTTCCGAGTTACTTGCTCGACCGGTCACGCCATCCCTCCTTCTACCGTGGTCTAAGTCTGGTGGTCCTCGACTCGGCCACCGCGTTTTACTGGCAGGACCGCTTCGACAGGGACATGGCGCGGCTTGGGCTCGCGTCGCCTGGCGTTGACGTGTCATCGTCGCCGGGGCCGTCGCCGACCGCGGAGATCATCGAGCGCCTGAAAGCCATCCAGCATAGGTTCGAGTGTGTCGTCGCTTTTAGTACAAACCACCCGTCCCCGCCACCTGTGCAGTCTTATCCGTCGAGGTCGGCTCGGGTGCATGCTCGGGGCGGTAACCAGAGCCAGGATCAGATACCAACGACACCTTCGGCACCACTGTCGTTAGCCCCGGCTGTGACGTCCTGGACCTCCTACGCCACGCTCACGCTCGACCTATCTCGGGCGCAGATCCTACAGTTTGCGCCGCACATGACTTTGGAAGAGTGTCTGCGCGACGCTGACAAGAGGGTGGAAGCTGTCCGCCATGCGCAGTTCATAGCCAAAGTACGTGACGGCCCCGGGCAGTTGACAGGCATACAGCCTGAGCGCGATCCGGGGAGACCGGCTGCGTTTACCTTCAAGATTGGGGACGATGGTGTCGACGTCGAGTAGCTGGTAGAGTGCTTGCAGGCTCATGAGTCGCCGACGCCTAGTCATTATGGTTCTCGGGCTACTCAAGGTGGACGATGACTAGATTGAGTGCTTGAGCACCCCCGCTGCTATTGACTGGTCTATCTTCATTATCTTCATTATCATCATCATCTATATCTGTCTATTTCCTTCTTTTTCATAATCAGTAGTATGTACGTTTCGCTCTTCACTCTCTAAATGTCGGTCGATGCGAGGACCCGGGAATTCCGACCGATTTGAAGTGGTCGAATCGGTGTGTTTGCTTCGTTCAGTGTGCATGTGCATGGCCTTCAACCAACTCTCGAGCACAAGCCTTTCTACACTCCTCAAACACCTTGACCTGTTTAGCTACTTCCTCAAGCCGGCCGATGACCTCTTTGTTCCCGTCGGTGAAGCCGTAAATCACATACGGGATTCCGGTCTCTGCACAGAACTCTTTGACGTATTTCTGTGCCTTGCGGAGATTGTGCCTCGGGATGCGTGGGAATAGATGATGCACGGCTTGGAACTGCAGGCCGCCGTGGAAAAAGTCGAGCCAGGTAGGACAGTCGACGTCCATGGTGGTCCGGAGCATCTTCTGGGCGAAAGACTCGTCGACTCCCAGGTCATTGGTGGACATGGCGAAGTGGGATAGTGTGATCTGGACGTGTACAGGGGCAGTGATCATGTGGGAGATCATGACGAAGACGAACCGGTCCCAGGCTGTAGGGATGGATTTGTAGAGTACGCCATAGCCAAACCAGGTCCAAAAGAATACTTGTCCTACCATCTCGAGATAGCGATGCCACCAGGCAGGACCCTTCTTCGGGGCTTTACCGGACAAAAGATATTCCCAACACAACCGGTACAGATTGAAGCGGCCAAAAGTCAGAATGGGGTAATACAACCAATGTTGTACGGGGATGGTCCATTTGGACAGCGCGTCGAAATGGAAAACACGTTCGTAGTAGGTCGAGCGGAGGGAGCTGAAGAACCGGGTCGTGATGGCGAAGAATGGAAGATATTCGACATCAGGATCGTGCTCGGGAGAGTTGGTGACGATATGGTGCACATTGTGGTTTCGTTTCCACCAGCCGAGCGACAGACCACCCACAAAGTCGGCAATGAAAATGCCGATGCATGTGTCGACATGGAAGTTGTGCGTGATACCAATATGGCCCGCATCGTGGACGGTAAAGACAAGCTGGTGCCAGAGCATACCCAAGAATGCAGCGGAAAGAGCATAGTGTGAATAGTGAAGGGCGACCAGGAAAGAGACGAAAAGGAAGGTATATCGACAGCACTCGATACCGTACGCGCCGTATGAACAGTCGTACAGACCGGCGGCACGAACACGGGTCTCTAGTTCGCGGTATTTGGCAATTATCCGATCTTGCGAAGCCCAGTCAAGAGATGGGTATTTCAGACGGTCCAAGGCTTCCTCGGCATTCAGTTTGGCCTCGATGGGGTCTGGGCTGGTAGTCAAAGACTCTGCGTCAGAGAGAGAGGACACGGAAGACACTCCTGAACGATGCCTGGCTGGCGTATCGGCTGGATCAAAGATCGGTGACTCTGGGGGAGAACTGCTGCTGGACGAGCTCGACGCGACCTCGGTCTGAGAATCCCCCTTTCCATGCTCTTCCTGGCCCCGAAGGTATGGTCTAAAATGACCGCCTTGAATAGGAGGGAGGAAGTTGGCCCATCTACCCTCGATTCTTCCAATCACGAACTTTTGCATGAAGATCTGGGCTTCGGTGGAATGCAGGGCTCGAATCTCGTCGGTTGCATCTCTTCCAATCATATGAAGAACAGCCTTTTCACCTCCAGGATGAAACGGTAGCCATGAATCAGCTTTGATCACCCGTCCATCGAAGATTATGATCTTTCTGCCTTCTGCAATCAGTCCCTCGATTTCACGTCGTGACCATACCCGGTCTTTCGGGGAGGCTATGGCGGTCATGGTGCTGTCGTAACAGTATCAGGAAGGGCTCGATGGTTGGGGAGGACATCCAGCAGGTAAGCAGGAAGGGATAGTCGGTGTAGGAAGCTGTCAAAAAGCTGGTGCCTGCCGAGTGGACTGACACATATATCAACAAGTGTAGAGTGTATCCGTACTCCGTAGAACGGGGAACGTGCCAAACTCCTATAAACTGCACTTCATACGGTTCTCGATCTGCCGTATCCAAGCTTGGTCTCCGTACTCGGTACGCGGCCAATTTTCAGTACGGTTCAGTTCAGTTCAATGAAGCGCACTAATAACTGGCAGCTTCGATAAATGCCTGCAATCGGACCATGATGTGTTCGGAATCGTGATGTCTCAGCGCCATGGTCTGTCGAAGGTCGTTTTTTATGAGCAGAGGTCTGTCCTATCTCTCCACCTTGGTGTACTTCTCGTCAGGTTGTATTCGATGGACAAGTAGGTAATTATATCAATTTGACTCATTCGTGTTCCCGTTTAGGAGAGCCAACTTGCTCAGTTTGCAAGCTTTTGATTGCAGTATTGCTTGTTTCCTGCCCATAACCATCCTATCCCGTCCCGTCACCTCCCATCCAGCCCGTCTCCGGTAACCTCGGGGTCACATTGCAACAGAAACCTGCTATGCAATTCCAGACGAGGCTTAGAACTTGCCCAGGCCGCCCAACTTCCCACTCACATCGCCGAGGCCATCGGACACGGCCTCTTTGCCTAGGCCGCCAGACACTTGGTCTAGCTCGCCCTCGCCCAGCACCGGGTTTCTCTTCAATGAATCTGTCAAAGGCAACAGTCAGTAAGATAGTTTAATGCTAGGAGACATAACGAGCCATGTGGCACGGTATTCGGGCACGATGGAGGAGGAGTGGTGCTGAGACGTTGCGGAGTGCTACGCCGTGTATCCTGCAAACTGGATCTCCCGACTTGTTGATGACACTCACCCTTGGCCATGGACTGGAGCTTCTCACTCCCGGTATTCTCCAATACTTTGACCTCTGCAATGGCTTTTCCTTTGTAGTACCGCTTAGCGATCCATTCCGTCACATCGTCGGCGTACCCAGCGAAGTAAATCGTGGCCGCTGTGATGGCCAGGACTGTGATTATAACTGCGAGGGAAGTGAGGATCGTTCCTGCGGTCGACGAGCTGCGGCCGGATTCTTGAGAGGCTTTGGCGGCGGCAGAGGAGAAGGCGCTGGAGGCGGCACTCTTCGCCGAGGAGAGAGACGACGACATTGTGTGGATTTAGTCCCTGTCAAGGCGTCCTGAGTCTTACGGATCAACGAATGCTTGGAGTCTGGACTCTGGACTATTTGATAGCGAAAAAAAGTGAACAGGTTTAGACACAAGAAAGGAGAGCAGTCAGATATCAGCTTTTTAAGGCCAGAAAGGAAGTGATCCAGCCTGCATTGTGCCTTCTGTCACGTATTACGACAAACGACAAACCTGCTTCGACCCTTCCTCCTCTCCTCACTCCTGGCCTCATGGAGCGACGTCATGCCTCGATCCCGTGTGTCCTAATGATGTTTTACCAGGACTATCTGTGGCGCATTGTTCCTTGGATGGCATCAGCCTGGGTCCAATCGGAGAGTTAAGGTGCCACAGACAACAGCGCAGACGTCAAAGGGTTCAGCTGGAGCTGGAGCTGTGGAAGTGGAGGAGTTGATCGTCCAGCCGAGACACCAAATGGGCGTGTGAGGATAGAGATAACACTGGAAATAAATAAGCGGGGTCACAGAAGATGATCACGATCGGCCGCCTCGCTGGTCGGCTATCTTTTCCAGCGAGCGCATCAAGCCAGGAACCGCCATGTCTTTCGCAGTCGTAGAGACATGCTGCTTGGTTGAACTTCCATGTTGTGTGCCTAAGTGGATGGTCTATTTGGGCTTCTACTAGGAAAAACAAGTAACAACAATATAGCGAAACTACATGGCTTCTACAACCGAGTCGACATTGTAGGGGTTCGATCGATCTCTGCAGCATCCGCACGATCACGTACCCGGCTTCAGTCAATGCTAGCGTTGCCTTCTTCTTGTTTCTGCCTCTTTGCGTAGTCCAACAATGCTGCCATAGGCGTTCAAGGGCCTTGGCAGACTGGTCCCTGTTTCTCACCTAAAATGTGAATCGGAGGGAGGCTAACGAAGGAAAGCATCCAAAGTAAAGCATGGGTACAAGCATGCACACTAACTATGAACATATGCTTGTACGATGATTAGATTTGAAGCTGCAGGCTTGAATGCGTTATTGAGGCATCGATAGAATGAACAATTTGTAAGAGAGAAGAAAGAATCAAACAAACAAGAAGACAACATTTGGCACGAAACATTCTGACAACGAAGTGGTGTCAAAGATCGAGAACAGGATCTGCCGAGGACAGTTTGAAAGTGAGATTGGATTATTCGTTGGTTTGGCCAGACATTGTTGCTGTCATATAATGTACATTTTCCTGGGATATCAAGCAAGTCACAGAAGGAGAGTATCTAGAGGTGGCAAAGCAACCTTGCAGCTGCAGTGGCGCAAATCCGCCAAAGCACTATTCGTCAACGAACTGCTTCACATCTGGGTTCTGATATTAGCGCTGCAATCGGCCTGGCAGGAAGGGGGTACTCACCGTCAAGCCACTTGACATATTCCCGCTGTTCCTTGTAATCGACATACTCTGGCAGGAAACTGGCGAGCTGGGCGTCGATGCCCCTCTCCTCGAGATATTTGTCAAGCATTGCTTGGAGCTCAGGGTCTAGGTTGCTGATTGGCGGGCCGGCATATAGGCTGCGGGCTTCTTGAGCGTCTTTGGGTGTTTGTGCCTCGAGTAAAGACTCATTGGGGAAGAAGCTGATGGTTTCAATCTCAATAGCCCCTTCTGCTGCAACAGCTCGGATCTCAAGTGCACGTTGGCTAGGCTTCGTGATTGTAATCGTCAAGTGGATCGGATAGGCTGGGAGAGCATTGTCGAGATTGGCTTCGTCAGATTCACCTCTGTCGGCGGGTGAGATGCTGTCCTCGGGTAGAACATCGATCTTGCCGCCTCTTGTCCCTGATTGATTGATCGTATTCTTGCCCCTGCCATAGTCTGCTTCATCGTCTAGAGCACCATCGTCATCCAAATCATCGAATTCATCATCTTCTTCCAAGCTGTCGAGTTCGGCGACGCTGAGTTGGACCTTGACCCTGCAAATCCTCTGTTAAAAAATGTCCCTTGAATTGTGATACCGTAATCTCCTTACTTCTCGTTTCCGAAGTCCCTTGTCAGGGTGACTTCGTGTGTACCGGGCTTATCTTCGATCTTCCAAAGGCTATTCTGTAGAAACTCTTCGATAGAGGAAACCTTGTCGGCGTCGTTGGACTCTAGCTCTAGCGTTCTTTCGGCGTTGAATTTCTCGGAAAGTTCTTGGTCCGCTAAAGCCCTGGTCAGCAACGTCTTTCTTTTGCATCCGGATTTGCTGCCCTTACATTCACCAGCGGGCTCTCTTCTGCCAATGGACGTAGAGAAGGCAGGATACGATGATCTCACTGCCGGTTGCCATAGCGGTCGACGAGCCGCAAGTCTTGAAATGGAGGAAGCGGAGCGGACGGCAGGTTGTCGAAGAGCTAATCTGGGCAATGCCCGGCTGAGCATTCTGAAAGGACTCATCTTGCTATATTGCAAATGGAAATTTCTTGAATTGGAAAGAAGTAAAAAATGTTAGCAACTCAGGCTGCGCAGTTGGTTCAGTTGTAGCGACTGATGTCGCCAAGGGCTCCTAAGGCTTCGGAGCCAGACAAATTTTTGGAGGCGTCGCCGCAAACACGTGAAAGGACATCCGATGACTAAGCAGCAGCCTTGTTCATGATGGCACAGATATCGAGGTACTAATAGCACAGGGACACTCGGAGAAGATCTGAAGCATCTAGTTTGTCTCAAGTATACACCAGGATGCGGGCCAGGTAGAAGAAGTTGCACCCTAAAGAGGTCTGCTCGTCACCCGAGCCCTGAGGCTCATGGGAGAGACAGACAGGCAAGCAAGTTGGAGTTCAAGCAACCTATTCTAATCCATAGGTACATTAGGTATGTATCGTACCACCTCCTCATGTGCCCAGCCTTTTCAGTTGTTAGTTCTCAATCCCGAGTTGGAGCAACGTGGATATAACCACTTTGTTGCGAGCTGCGCTTTTCGAAGCCTGGTCGTATGGTAGACCTTTGCTCACCGAAAACAACCGTACCTATAAAGAGGATGCGGAGCAGGGGCATCAGGGCCAGATTGCCTCATCCTGAGCACGAGTTCATAGATTGGTAGTGCAACCGATGACAATTCGTAAAGTCCATCTGACGAACTGACCAGCAGAGAAATCCTCTGATGACATGGGTGAAAGGAACATCGTCCCGTGAGGGAAGAGGACCGGGGCGCGCCGCCTATAGGAGCACCTGAGCCGATACCCAGTATGCTGGCTTCAGGCTATATCGACTCCCTGTAGATGAAGTTCTCAAGAAAGTCCTTTGGGCGGAAAGGTTGAGGGTTTGATAGAACCGGATTTCACAACGCGGACAAAATCCAGTGTATTCAAACCTCCCCATTCTCCAGCCCATCGTTCGACTTTAGCTCGACTCTCCTCATTTCTAAGTTCTGGAATCCAGAAGCCGGCGCGGAATTCACGATCTTCGGCGTCTTTTCGCAGTGTGATCTGCTCCTCGAGCTTCGTGGGTGGTCTGCCCGGTCTTCTCTCTGCCTTTGCTTCAGCTAATTGTTCGTCCTCCCGGTCGATGAAGCTGACCTTGTTAGCACCCATCTCGAAAGCCTCCAATCGTCGGCGACGTACCTTTGTGTCAGCACAAGCATTTCTTCGTCGGACAAGGATCCAGCCGAGCCTTGGAGCGCTGATTTGAACCATGCCACTCTGTCCACTGCGAATAACGTTGGTCAGGACTGAATTGCTCCCTTGAAGATGCAGCGCATACCATAGACCTGGTTTGCTCGCACAGCAGCATCCATTAACCGGGATACTTTCTCCTCTCTGGCTGCCGCTGTCCGGAGTTTTCTTGCATCTCGACTGTTCTCATGGAGACTATTTGGCCGCCCTCCCCGCTTTTTGGATATTTGCTTCTGGACTTTGCTGAGAGATCGAGCCATTGCTTGTGTGGGCGCTCACTCGAGATCGTTACAGCCGCAGCAGAGATGCTTGATGCGGATATTGGACATTTTGTCTGCCGCCCAAAAAAGTCGATGGCGGTAAAACCTCGGCAATAATAATTACTAGGCGGGCGCGGGCGTGTGCCTGCCCTTCCCAGAGCGCGTCGCAGATGCGGGCGTGTCAGTTGCCAAACATTCGATCCGCCATCTCAATTCTCAATAGCAACACTTCTTTTATATATTCAATGGCTCAAGGCGGGTCGGTCGTATTGCCTTTGCTGCTGTTGGATTCTCATATTCTCTTCCCACCCCTTGCTCATTTGAAATAGCCGCTTTCTCGCCAGACACCAGTGGAAATAGGCGGTGAAGGGGTGCATCTCTGCGAACATGGGCATAAAAGGTCCGTTGTTTGCCTATTGTCAGCCCCGAGACCTAACAATTGATAGGGTTACTACCCTTGCTCAAGTCGATTCACAAGCACTGTACTCTCAAAAAATTCGCCGGCCAGACAATCGGCGTGGACGCCTACGGATGGCTGCATCGAGGAGTGGTGGGGTGTGCCTTTGCCCTGGCCCTTGATAAGCCAACGACCATACACATTGATTTTGTCTTAAGCCGGGTACGGATGCTTCTGGACTTTGGGGTCACTCCATATCTGGTCTTCGACGGAGACAATCTACCTAGCAAAGCCGGAACAAACGCTGCGAGAGGAAAGAAAAGAGAAGAGAGCAAAGCACTGGGTCTGGAACTGCACAGAGCGGGCAAGTCCTCGCAAGCCCAACAGGAACTTCAAAAGGCCGTGGACGTAACCCCTCTTATGGCCCGACAATTGATCGAAGAACTGAAGAAGCTTAACGTACAGTACGTCGTGGCTCCATACGAAGCGGACGCTCAGCTGGTGTATCTCGAACAAAACGGCATAATAGATGGGATTTTGTCCGAAGACTCGGACCTTCTCGTGTTCGGTGCGAAGCGCTTGTTGACGAAACTCAATCAATATGGCGAACTTGTTGAAGTCGAGCGGGCCGACTTCGCCTTGTGCAAAGAGCTTAGCCTGGCGGGATGGACTGACTCAATGTTTATGAGAATGGCCATCCTCAGTGGGTGCGACTATCTGCCCAATATCGGCAAAATGGGGCTGAAGACCGCACATGCGTATGTGCGAAAGTATAGGGACATCGAAAAGATCCTCCGCATGGTCCAATTCGAGGGCAAAATGGTGGTACCAGACAAATATTTGGAGCGGTTCCGGCAGGCTGAGTTAACATTCTTGCACCACCGAGTGTTCTGCCCAATCGCGCAAAAGATGGTCTTTCTAAACGACCTCGGCCCGGGATTGCTGGAGTCCGACATGCCATATCTTGGTCCCTATATCGATCCAGCGACCTCACTTGGTGTTGCATGCGGTGATCTAGATCCCTTCTCGAAGAGGCCTATATTGCTGGGCGCAGTCAAGTCCGGATCTCGACCAGTCCTCGGTGAGAACAGGAGACAGAGTTACGCGCCGGCGACAGAGTTGAAGCCCGGGAAGTCGATTGAGACATTCTTCAAACCCCAACGCCAGCCCCTTGCTGAGCTGGACCCCAACAGCCTGACACCTTCTCCCTCGCAAGGTCGACTTCTTGAACGCAATCGAAATGCTTCCTGGGAGCCGAGGCTAGTGTCTTCTGCCCCGGCCCTTAGACGCAGTGTCTTCTCGCAGCAGGGGCGGCCAACCGACTCAGATCGGTCGAGTTTTCTCGTACGAGCCTCCAGACTGTCCACATACCAAGCGCCGAAGCGCCAAAGATTATGTTCCGATTCTATAGGACCTTCGCCACCCAAAGAATTAAAGCAAAGCCCGTTCTTTTCATCCAAAATCGAGCAGTCTAGTCCACTGGCGCAGAAGCAGGCTAGGGCGAAGAGGGGCAAGAAAGCCGGGTTTGATGTCTTTTCAGATGACTCTGTTGACGAGATGTTGTTAAACTGCGAAGTTCAGCAAGTTGCTAGTCCTGAACAGAGTTCAGCCGCCAACAATGACGTCCAGGGCGACAGTGAATGTGTCTCTGGAGATCAAGATGCCTTACAAACCATACCTCAGTCGTCGCCAGTCATCGGCCCGGCTTCCATAACTTCTCTCTCCCCCATCTGCACCTCCTCTCCGTCGAGCAGAAGTTTCCCTGATGAGGTCCCTGCAAGACGATGTGCTGCTAGGGAGATCAGCCAAGATGATGACCCCAGTGCCTTTGAGGACTTGCTTGATTACCATGTTCGGCAACAGAATGAGGCTCTGTTACAGAAGTTCGCTTTCCAGCCTGGAGAGGGAACGGGCACAATCAAACGCTCTCCAGGATCTTCGCGGAAACCTTGTCAGACATTTACGGCACTGTCACCAGCGGCGCAAATCGCTGCGTTGAAGAAGCTGCCACAAACAGGGAAAATTCAAACGCTGTGCAGTGAGGTCAAATTACACCGAACATTTGGTCAGCAGTCACCTGAAGTCCAACAATCTGCCCTTAAGTCACTTGGCCAGCAGAGGGCATGCCGAACATCGAACCTGATGAAAACGACGCAGGCTTCAATCAGCAGCGAGCGAATCAAACCATTGCTGAGTCAAGACAACGAGTTGAGTGCGAAACTCCCTGGCACAGGCGAACTACGAGGTAGTGAGGATGCGATAGTGCCGAACAGCGACGATGAAGGCTCGGAGATAGGGTCACCCGTGCGGAAGTCCAGGTTGGACCTTAGTTCATTTGCGTTTGTCTCTGCGTAAGCCGGTTGGATATTTGACTTGGTGGCATTCAGTTTTGGTGTTGGTGTTGGTGTTGGTATTGGCTTGGTGAACTACGGTAGAGTCTGGTTTGCGATGTGGACAGCTGAGATTGGTTGAAAGGCTGGCTTCATGTTGGGCACCAAAACCAGGCAAGGAATTGACGACCATTGGCTATGAGACGCGCCTGGTGGAGGGGGGATTTTGGCGGCGGGTTATTCATAACAATGATATGCGTTATAATCCAGAGAAATGAAGTGAAAGCATGAATAGGTACCCCGTACCCCGTACTGGCAACCTTACCTACTCCTGCACAGGTACTCCGTACTACATACCCAGGTATCACGGAGTAGATGACCGCCTGGAGATACAGGCACCAGGGTGTCAGGGGTGTAGGAGGCGACGTCATTGCAAGGCTGTAGTGGACTAGTACGGAGTAGCTTAAGGTTGCGGATGCACTAAGACCAGAAGAGTTAAATGTAAACACACTAGGCTTGGCAGATCTCGCCGGCCCCTGCGCCATTTCCGTGGATGAATCCAGAGCATTTTCCTGCCACCAGAATAATTATTCACACCACAGACCAGCCTCACGGATTTCCGATGGCAAATCTCTGAGCAAACATGGCAATTGGCGCCTTACAATCCCAGTCTCAGATATTTGCAGAACTAAATCAAGCTACGCCTCTCCTCTGTTCCCTTCCTCTCCAACCCTTCTCTATCCTCCTCGACTGCAAGACTCAGGCAGCTGACATTCTTTGTCCCAGTGCATTTGGACAAACAGATTCCCACCAGAACACATCACAAGCAGCAGCTATAAACATCTCACATCCTCCTCTACGCATCGATCTTCCTTCCCGAACTGCTCTGACCACATCTTGACCCGGGCTCAGGCCAAATCGTTGCTCGTGCTGAGCTTCAACACCATACTCCGTCCGCACGGACGGCAATCTCAGTACAGAGCACAGGGCACCAAACGTTGACGGTGCAAAATCATGGCCCTCAGATTCACGACTGGATGGCGGAGATTTGTCCCCGTCATCGGCTACCATCATGTGCTCATGATATTCATCGCAATTGCCATCATCCTACTATGTAAGTGGTTCCTACACAAGAAGGCAAGACGGCATCATGCTAACTGATTTCACGCAGCACTACTACTTGCAGGATGCTCATCTACATCTCCCCTCATTCCGGACATTTACCTCATCTCCCTATACTACCATCAATACGCTCCCATCTTCAGTACCGTCCAGGTCGACCCTTCAGTCACGACAGCGATAGCAAATATCGTCGGAAATGCAGACCTCAATGTGCGAGTGGGATATTTTGGTATTTGTATCAAGGTGGACGACGGAGCGTGGATGTGCAACCAAAATTCAACATCGTTGGCAGACCTGGTCAGCATTGATCAGGATCCTCTCAACCTGATATGGGTTGCCAGCACATTCAAGAACGCGATTGTGTTCCCATATCTGCTGATCATCGCCATCGTCCTGGCATTCCTGACGTTCCTCTTGCTGGCGACCTTTCCCGGATGGCATACGAGCACCGGCCCCGATGGGTCTGAACGGGAAGTCCGACCATTCCCATCAAGGGCTGTTTCGCAGGTGGCTTTGGCGACTATCTTCATTTCATCAGTCTTTGTCCTGGTGTCGGTGATGTGGCAACATACTGCAGCTGTAGCAGCTAGCACCATTGCACAAGACCTCGGCAATGGAAGCGTCAAATCCGGGGTCGGGACGGCGGCAATGGTCCTGGGCTGGTTCGGCTTTGGACTACTGGTAATCGTCACGCTTGGGCTACTGGTGATGATTTTGAGCATCCAATTACTGGATCGGCTGACGGATGAGGTATGACTGCCACTTTCCCAACGGGGAGAACGACATGCTGACCATCTTTAGGACTGAGACTGTCTACGACACTGCGATTTGAGCGAACTGATAGCGCCATTTGTTTCACGCATGAACGAAGCAGCAATTGCTCAATGCATGGCTAGATGCCGGAGCTGGCGTTTGGAGATAAACCTGGATTTGCAACTAAGCATTCAAGGACGAAGAACCTTGGATGAGGATTAAAAGGGACCAACATCATCATGCATCACTCAGGAAGAACTGGAAATGGGTCGACTAAGACCGACACCGAGTCTGTGAATATTTTGGAGGAGTTGAGATGGGAATGTGCTTCTGGGTACCCCGTACTCCTGATGGGAGACGAGACCGACGAATGATGGATCCAGTTTCAGGCAATGTACCTACTGTGCCAAACCGTTGGGAGAATCAATGGATATACCGCCCCTCTCGACCGAATGACTGAACATACAATGGGAATTGTGGCCACACCGGCCCTTGCTCCGAACCACGTGTGCCCGTCTATCTACATTGCTCGCAAGCATTTTGTGTTTCATATCTTCGGGAAGTAAAAGATTTCGCTGCTAGGGTCCGGGGGTCTTTGTTCTGCATTGAGGAAAGGACTTGGACAGTGAATTCCGTACTGCCAATCATAAGTGGCACAGACCGATTCAGAACAAGCTCAGAATAGTGAATACCTCGACAGAACGACATAACTGGGAAGGTCAGTTGTGACACTCAGGACCGGTGTGGGGGGTCGAAGATGGATGGCCCAGGCACTCAACTCCGTACACATATTTCATGCAACACTTTCTTAAGGGGTGGATTGGATTGGGATGAAATCAGATAGCAGCGCCAGATGCCACAGAACTCCGCCGTAGGAGACAATACCGTGACTTGTGTATGGATACAGCGGAGCACTTGGCCATACAGGCACTATCAAATCTTTTTTCCCTACTTCGTAAACAGGTCCAAAATCGCGGCTGATATTTCTCCTCCCACGAACCAATCTGATCTGCCTTTGTGCATCCTTCTCGACCATCTCCTGATCATGTCTCCACGCCTCTTTGGCGGCCTCGTCCTTCCCGCCTCGGCGGATTTCCATGTCCATCTCCGCGACGGCGCCATGCTGGAAGCAGTGGCTGGCACGATCAAATCGGGCGGCGTGGACACCGTCTTTGTCATGGTAAGGGAAGCCTGGCACCCGAGGCTCTCTGACCCTACATATTGAGCCGTGGTTCTGGGTGGGAGGGGTTTCCCCTTTCAATCGAAGTTTATGTGAAGCGCCAGTGTCTGACCTTGTCTATATTTGTTCGATGCAGCCAAATCTAGTTCCGCCCATCACCACCGTCGAGCACGCCCTGGCATACAAGGAGGCCATTGCCAGGTATACAGACGCAACCCTTCTGATGTCGCTGTACCTACATCCTTCCATTACGCCAGACACGATCCGGCAGGCCAAGAAGGCAGGTCTTTTCGGTGTCAAGTCCTATCCCGCAGGAGTCACTACCAATTCTGCTTCGGGCGTCGTGGACTATGAGCAATTTTACCCCCTGTTCAAAGCCATGGAGGAAGAAGATTTGGTTCTGAACCTGCATGGCGAAGCACCCCCTGCTCAGGATATCACGGTGCTCAACGCCGAGGAAGCATTCCTGCCCACCCTACTCGATCTCCATCGACGGTTCCCTAAGCTGCGCATTGTCCTAGAGCACTGCACAACCGCTGCTGCCATCGAGGCTGTGAAGAAATGTGGGCCGAACGTTGTGGGCACCATCACAGCTCACCACCTCTTTCTCATCATTGATGATTGGGCCGGAGATCCAATCAATTTCTGCAAACCGGTCGCAAAGCTCCCTACCGACCGAGTCGCGTTGCTCCAGGCCGCGACAAGTGGCAATCCCAAGTTCTTTTTAGGGACTGACTCAGCCCCGCATCCGCTGAGCGCAAAGAAGGGCGGTCTGGGCATCCATGAGGCTGGCAAATGTGCGGCTGGGGTGTTCACTCAGCCGTATGCCACGCAGCTTGTGTTGGAGGCGTTCGAGGATGCGGTGACCAAGGGAGTGGTGGAAAAGAGCCGCCTATCTCAGGTAGTATTAGAGGGCTTTCTTGGTGGGTTCGGTCGGAAATTCTACCAGATCGACCACGATGGTGAAAAGATCAGAATCTTGGCAAAAGACGAGAAAGTGATCTCAATGTTGTCGGTCGGCGGAGAGGCCGGCGCAAACTCGACGACCCGAGACGTCGTCATCCCCTTCCGTCGGGACAGTCCGATTTACTCGCTAGAATGGATCCAAACGAAGTAACTTTGTCCAACTGGTCCAACTGGCTTGTGGGTGGCACTTCCCACATTCTCCTGAGGAAGATTCGTACGCATCGGATAACATGATATTTACTCAGGACCACTTGGGGCAGGGGCAGAATCGAAGAATCTCTGGGTCATCAAAGCCGCTGCCACGCTGACGTTGAGACTATCAATATCTCCGATTTGTGGTCTTGCGTTGGGGATTCCCACTACGCCGTCCACGAGAGACTTCATGAAATCTCGGATGCCAGTCCCTTCATTCCCAAGGACTAATACGCAAGGATGTCGCAATAACGCTCCTTCAAATCCCAGCGTTCGAACATTTTTGCCCTTGGCGTAGTGATTGAGCAATGGGCGCTCGCTGTCAGGAGCATCGGCACCAAAGAATCTCCAGCCATTCTCCCGTGAAATCTTGACGAAAGATCTCTCGTTCTTCACATGCAGAATCGGCATATACTCGAGAGCTCCGGCGGAGGCTTTCAGACTGTTGGATGATATAGGAGCGGTGCCGTGATCGAGAATGAGTATAGCGTCGACTCCAAGAAACCAGGCAGACCGGACGATCGCGCCGAAATTACCGGTGTCGGTAATGCAGTCGAGGAGGAGGATGAAAGGATAGCGGTGAGATGGGCGGACAGACGGAATGGTTGCAACATTGCCACGGTTCTCGAACGCACGGTTGACCTCTTGATCTTCTTGTGAAGCCCAACCTACAGTGGCGAGGATAGCGTCTGATGAGCTGTTGAGAGGAGACAGCCCTGTCACTGGTAATTTGGGCAGCGGTGAAGCCTCCAGCACCAAACCATTATGCGGTCGCCCTGTCGCAGCTTTAGATAGAATCCTGTTCCATTCCGGACCCCAAACGTCCTTGACCTCCACTCCTGCTCTTTTCGCAAGGTTGTAGATATCCTCTTGAGCTTGTATGTGGTCCCACGAGCCTTCGAACCGATCGGTGCCAGTATTTGCTTTCGTTCGCGCAGGCTTGTCCGAGTCTCGATTACTAGTATGGGTCGGGGAACGCAGTCGGTAGAGTTTGTAAAGCTTGCGCCTCCTAGCCTTGAGGGCGGACAGGACAGAAAAAGTTCCATAGATGAATTCCGAACTGGCAGTCGTGTATGGGAGTGAAACGGGCGCCCTCGCTTCGGAGTGTGCTGGTCTCTCGTCTGGCTGCCGGTGAGACGTTCGTCTCGTCAGCGTCCACCGCTGCCCGTCTGGTTGATCCCACCGGTCGGAAGCACCGCGATGCACCTTCAGGGCCGGCCCAGCCAGTCCCTGAGCCTGAGTCCGATCCCGATCCTCATCTCGAACAGCTCTGTAGCGTGCCTCATGTCTGCTTGCGCTGTGCTGGGCTTCTCGGTGACCCTTCTCAATGGCGCCGGTCAAGGATATGTAGCGTGCGGGCTGGATGTAGCCCAGTGCTTTGAGGGAGGAACTTCCTCGCGGGACGATGCCACCAAAAGCCTGCATTCATGTGAGCCTGAGCCTGAATCCGAGTCTTGAGATCGGTTTGGAGGAGTCTTTTGTTGGCCAAGGAAAAGTTACACTGCAGCAATTACACATACTTGTGTTGGAGAATGCTGTTGTAGAAGATCTCCAACTTTAATTGAGTGTTTAGGACCCTGTACCGTGTAGAGGGACTTTCCTTGTGACTTCCGCGCTTCACTTCCATCCCTTATCCTGGTATTCACGACACATCGCCGAGAAATGGGAATTTCTGTATCCCAATGCTTTGTTTGGATACTGTCATGCAGGCATGTACCGCCGGTCTAGATATGTTCCCTCGAAGAACCGAAGAATCGACTCCGCACTCTTCAACACGCGTTTGATCTGCGGCACTGTCGCGTCTTACGATGGACCCTATCGATCTCTCTTCATGGATGGGCAAACCGCCTCAGGGGCCCAAGCCTGTTGGGAAGCCGACTGAGGATGTGCTCAGTGACAGTTCGGACTCTGAGAAAATGCAAAGTGCTTCATCGGCGCACGACAATTCCAGCAGTGACGGCGATATCCTTCACGACGAAGAAGGAGATGGACCTCATGAGGAGAGACGCGTAAAAAACAAACAACCTCGAAAGACAGTCTCTGAGGAGGAGGAGAAGGAGGAGGAAGATCCAGCTGTCGTACTCGTTCCTCGTCTGCAACAGTCTTTCTACATCGATATTCCGAGGCTGTCAGACGAGCGCAAGCAGGAATACGCATCTCTTCCGGGACATTTCTCAGTACGGAGGATTGTGTCGAAGAACGATGAGGATAGCTATCTGGTCAAGCTGGACAGCGGCGAAATGAGTCTTGTAAGTTCCTCTTTGCTCGCATCAATCTCGTCTGGACTGGCAAGACTTGAATATACTCTGACCTATTCCTTACCAGGGTATCTCTTCATGCTTTGACCACTTGCTCTCTCATCTTCTTCCACTTCCCTTCTACCTTTACTAAGACATGTCTCCTCTGCAGGTTTCTGCCCGTGAACTACACGACCTTGATAACGGATCGTCGGCCCTTGAAGACTTCCAAGGCAAACAAATGTCAAATCGAGGCAGACGAAGCTCCCACAAGCCAGGGTTCACCGGCATGGTTGACTGGAGTAAGATCGAGATGTCAGAATCCGAGGACGAGTTGCAGTTGCCAGGCAAACGACGTCGCCACGAGCCTGGGGAAAGCGAAGTATCTGAGAGCGAAGTGGCAGCTAAATCATCTGAGCCAGATGACGAGGAGGCTTCTGATGAACCCCAATTTGAGGGAAGACGGTCTGCCCGACTGACCCGGAAACGGAAGCCAGATTACTTGCAGCAAGACCTACTTGAGATCGACAATGACTCCGATACGCGACCCCGCCGGAGTGGCAGGCGACCTATGTCCACGCTGAGACCAACGAGGGGGCTCTTACGATCACAGAGGGGCACTAGATCCCGGAACTATGAATCTTCGCCTGAGCCCGAGGTTGGCACTCGTCGATCTGAGAGAACACGGTCCAAACCCCAACACAGCATGCGAGAGCGACAGGAGGATGAGATCTCGAGCTACGAGGAAGAGAAGTCTGGCCCGAAAGTGGTCGGTGCTAAGGAGCACTTTGCTCGAATCTCTGAACAAGACCCTTTCAGAAAACGCCACCGGCAGGAGTGCGACACCTGCTACTTCAAGGGGGATGATAGCAACAAAGGACCTCTCGTCTTTTGTCAGGGGTGTACAAACTCGTATCACAAGGTATGCCTTGGGCCTAGAGGCAGTCGAGATCACCTGGTGACGAAGGTGCGCGAAACCATGTTTGTCCTACAATGTAGGCGATGCATCGGACTTGCACATGATCGAGACAAACGGGCGCCACATCATGGCATCTGTGTCGGCTGCAACGTTTTGGGTGAGCTGTCAAGGCCTCTCCGTATACGTCTGACGACACGCCAGGAGCAACTGCAGAGAGAAGAAAACGGCGGAAAGGATCCAATCACGGTGGTTGAGCCAAAACTGATCGACAATGTTACCAACGTACTTTTCAGATGCGCTCAGTGCTTCCGCGCCTGGCATATGCACCATCTTCCTGCACGAGAGACGGCACACTCATCTCTAGACGACGAAGATGAGGAAGGGCTGGATGAAGTGCAACTTGCGCAGAAGCGCTTCGAACACTACCATCGATCCTGGATCTGCAAGGACTGTATTGAGCACCAAAGTCAGATTGACGCTCTAGTGGCCTGGCGCCCCGTGGATTTAGAGGCCTACGTCCCTGGCACGACAGTTGATCAGATGCAAGAACGCGAGAAAGAGTATCTGGTGAAGTGGAAAGCCCAATCGTACTTCCGCACTACTTGGATGCCGGGGGATTGGGTATGGGGAATCGCAGCAGGCGCCATGCGTCTGGCCTTCTTCAAAAAGCATGAAAACCAACTACCGAAGATGACCACGGCAGACGCATTACCCGAAGAAGTGTTTCGCGTTGATATTGTGTTTGATGTGCGCTACTCGAGTGTGGTCCGCAACAGTACCAAGGAGATCGACCTCGCTCGGGTCAAGGAAGTGGATATGGCGTTTGTGAAGTATAAGGGGCTCGGCTACGAGGATGCTATTTGGGAGAAGCCGCCCCCTTATACCGATACCGAACGCTGGAACGACTTCAAAGAAGCATATGAAGACTATGTCAAGAAACTGCACCTCTCAATCCCCCCACAAACCACATTGAGACGTCACTTGCAGCACGTCCGCTCACAGGATTTCGAGTCCACCCTGATAAAGAAGCAGCAGCCGTCCATCATGGCTGGCGGTGAGTTGATGTTATATCAGCTCGAAGGCTTAAACTGGCTCACCTACCAGTGGTTCTCAAACCAAAATGCGATTCTTGCCGATGAAATGGGCCTGGGGAAAACCATTCAGCTGGTTGCGTTCTTTGCCGCCATGGTTCAGGACCATAAATGCTGGCCTTTCCTTGTGGTGGTTCCAAACTCGACTTGTCCAAACTGGCGGCGGGAAATCAAGAAATGGGCTCCTTCTCTACGAGTTGTTACCTACTACGGTTCCTCTACGGCGAGGAAGCTCACTCACGATTATGAACTGTTCTCCAAGTCGAAAGACGCACCTGCCCATCAGCAGAAGAAAAACCGGTCGGAGGCTAAGGACATCAAAGCCCATATTGTCGTCACGTCTTATGAATCCATCAGTGAAGAGAAGACTCGCCAAAGCTTGATGAGAGTCCCTTGGCAGGGGCTCGTTGTCGACGAGGGACAGCGGTTGAAAAGCGATCGATCTCAGATCTATGAAAGTCTGTCCAAGTTCAGATTCCCGTGTAAAGTCCTGCTGACCGGCACTCCTTTACAAAACAACCCCCGTGAGCTGTTCAATCTCCTCCAATTCCTGGACAGGAGTATGAACGCCGCGGAACTCGAGGCAAAATATGCCAATCTCACGCAAGACAATGTACCAGAGTTGCACCAGACACTCCGGAAGTTCTTCCTACGGCGCACGAAAGCACAGGTTTTAACGTTCCTGCCGCCCATGGCCCAAGTCATCATTCCCGTGAGCATGTCGACTCTGCAAAAGAAGGCCTACAAATCCATTTTGGCCAGAAATCCCCAGCTCATGAAATCCATCTTCAGTCAGGACCGGACTGTTGCCGTCAGGGAACGAATGAATCTCAACAACATCCTGATGCAGTTACGAAAGACCCTATGCCATCCCTTTGTCTACAGCCGTGACATTGAAGAAAGAGGAGTAGATCCTACCATGGCGTTCCAGAACCTCGTCCAGGCGTCGGGGAAATTGCAATTACTATCAGTTATGCTTCCGAAACTCCAGGAAAGAGGCCACCGGGTCCTGATGTTTAGCCAGTTTCTGGACAATCTGGATATCATTGAGGACTTCCTGGACGGACTCGGGTTGCAACACCGCCGGCTTGACGGCAGCATCTCGTCTATCGAGAAACAAAAGCGAATCGATGAGTTCAATGCGCCGAATTCGCCGTACTTTGCGTTCTTGATCTCGACCAGAGCGGGCGGAGTAGGTATCAATCTTGCGACCGCTGATACAGTGATCATTTTGGACCCAGACTTCAATCCCCACCAAGACATCCAAGCACTGTCACGAGCTCATCGAATCGGTCAAAAGAACAAAGTTCTGGTGTTTCAATTGATGACACGGAACAGCGCAGAAGAGAAGATCATGCAAATCGGCCGTAAGAAAATGGCGTTGGATCATGTGCTCATCGAACGAATGGACAAGGAGGACGATGCTGGCGAAGACCTCGAGTCGATCCTGAAGCACGGCGCTCAGGCTCTTTTCGAAGACGACTTAGGAACAGATGACATTGTCTACGATTCTGCTTCAGTAGACCATTTACTGGACCGCTCACAGGTTGAGAATACCAAGATCAGTGAGGAGAAGTCGGCTGAATCGCAGTTCAGTTTTGCTCGTGTCTGGCAAAACGACAAGGCGTCGTTGGAGGAAGAGATTTCGGCGCCAACTGGTGCCAATACCCCCAACCCGGGTATTTGGGACAAGATCCTAGCAGAGCGTGAAAGACTGTTTGCTGAAGAGCAAGCCAGGAAAGCCGAGGCGTTTGGCAGGGGAAAAAGAAAGCGACTGGTAAGCAACTCTCGCCAGGGCTTCTCCGCGCCACCCGCACTAACAGAGAGCAGATGGTGGACTATGGTTTGGATGATGGCGAGAAGCCCTTGCGTACCGCCAAAGCCACAGCTGGTCCTGAGGAAATCGGTCCAGACGATACCGACTATCAGGAACCGGCGGAGGAATCACCAGATGACGAGATCAGCAGTGAAGAAGAGTCGGGCGTCCAGCGGAAACGTTCGGTCCAAGGTACGGTGAAACCCAATCTCAAGCGTCTCCGATACTGATGGAGGGTCAGTCCGGCCATTCAAACGAGTGCGAGTTCCGCCCGGACAGGCACCGCATTTCAATGGCGAAGCCCAGTTCGATGCCGGTCCGATCCTGAGCATGCCGCCGATACATCTCTGCTCAGCTTGCGGAGAACAACATCCCATGGGCTGGTGTCGTCTCAAGCTGGCCGGAGTGGAATACTGCGGACTCTGTGGGCTTGCGCATCTTGGCCATGGACGAACTTGCCCGCATCTCAACGACGAGGTCCAGGTCGCCACACTGCTACAAACACTGAAAGAGAGCACCGAGAGCAGAGACTTGATCGAACAGGCCACCAAGTATCTGCGCATGATACGTGGAGATCTGCTCAATCGCAAGCGTGCTCGAGAACGCAAAGAGCACGAGGGGCTTGCACCGCCACTTGCGGCTCGCCCAAATCCACCTCGACCCAACCCATAAGGCCAGCAGAACGGCGGCGGATTGTTGAAGTTGTACCTGGTTTGAGCTCGAGATTGGCGTCAGGCGAAGTCGCATGAATGGGAATGGTGCGCCATTTCGGCTGGAGGCATCACTGGTGACCAGACTACAATGATACCTTGGTAGTATGTGCTTAGACAAAAGGGAGGGCTGATTCCAGGACTTTACTTTGTATCATAGCTACCTTACATCAGACAGAGGGACCGCTGTCCTTGCAAATCCCAAAACCTCGATCCTGGTCCCGGTTCCAGTTCCTTTTTCTTTAGCTTTTTCCTTTTAGCTTTCTCCTCCCTCGCTGACAAAGAGTGAATCGAATCGGCCAGTCGACAAAAGCGGTGCATGGGTGTCCGTGCTCGGGTACTGCGTATTCCGTACTACTACTTACTCTGTACTCTGTACGGTGTTTCCTATATCTATCTATCTGTACTCCGTACATCTGATGAAACCAAGATTGAAACGGTTTGAGATTGAGATCGGTCACTACGGTACAGACTCCAGAGTACTGCTGCAGGGGGTTTCGCATGTTTGTGGAGCCGAGGACCCGAGACAGAATGACGTGGGAGGCGGCCACGCTGATACCAGGATGGCCGGAATATACGGATAGTAGGTCCTAAAAGGCTCCTAAGGATAGGGCCCTAACTCAGCCACGGGGGCAATCAAACAGGTGAGACAAAATCAACGGCCAGCATCCATCGCGCTGTGTTGTCCGCATTCTATGTGTACGGCGTACACTGTCCAGAGGAGGAATGGTAGCATTGGTACTCCATACTACTCCATAATATTTTGAAGAGATTTTCAGGGAGAGGTGAAGATCCAATCCAACCTTTTTTGATCTTCATCGAGTCTTTCTCCGTGGTCGAGAGTCGAGTCGAGAGTCGAGAGTAATCTGGGGTAGATTTAGATTGTTGATTGATCTACGGAGGCCTGGAGTCTTGTAACTTGGCTGACACTTTGACACCTCCAGCTTGAAACGTGCAATACATGTAAACAGACAAGCCCAGATCCGATCTCGCGGGTACAGGTAGGGAAGTCCTATTAGTGATACTGCTAGGTAGGCAGTGCTGGGTTGGAGTGCCTAGTACTCCGTACTCGGTCCTTGCTCTTTCCTTTATATGCCAAACACCGATTGCTTTATGTGGCGGACTCCCAACAACAATCCAGTCAGTCAGGTAGTACTCGTATTGGGGAGGGCAGCCTGATGGACGAGCGTAAGGACAGGTAGGAGTATGTAGCCTCGTGTGAAGGACTTGGGACCGCACTCTGTAGACCGTGGACTGTGGGCTGTGGACTCGGCACGGTGGTTGGTGGTGATGTTCGCTGTGCTGTGCTGCGCCTCTGAGAGCGTGCGAAGCCTGCGGGTCACGACTCCTTCAGCGCAGGCAGGTTTGTGGATGGCGAGGTGAGCAAAGTGCAGGGGGGGAAAGAATTTGCGCGGGCAGCACTAAGAAGAGCAAGGTCGCATCATTGTTGTCGCCCAATCTTGCCTAGCGGGCCAGATTTGGCTTGGCGTCGAATCTGGGTGCGCCGGTGGCCAATGCAAGGGCCAGTGCCAGGGCCAGAGCCTGTGCCTGTGTTTGCGCCGGCAGTGCCTTGTTCTCCCATTATTCTCGCATCGCCTCTCGCCTCTCCTCTTGCATCCGCCTCGCTTCGGTCTCCAACCACCTCAGGTGCACCGGCGGCCTTCATCAAACAGACTGTTACACCGTACAGGCCCCATCCTTTGCCAGCCAGATTCCACACCTAACAGCCAACAGCCAACAGCGACCGAAGCCCATCCGTCGACCAACGACCCGCCCAACTCTCTAGCAGCGTCTATCACCTAAGGCCCCGTGCGTGCTGGGCACGTAACAGCTGGTTTAGGCGGTCTCCATCCTTACGAGTCACGCCCATCCCGTACCTCACGGGCCCGCAGCCTCTCACCCGTCCACCAACCACCAACCACCAACCGCAAAGGCGCCTGGCCTCCCAAGCCTAACCACTCTCCCCGGCCAAGGAGCCTCCCCCCGTCTGCCGTCTCCCTCGTCCACCCATCTGCATCTGCGTCTGCATCTGTCTCTTCTTTGTTCCAGCCTCCGTCACCCCCCTCAAACACACGTCGTACATCCCTCGACACTCTCCCTTTCACCCACCGACCACGACTCACTCACTTGTTCACCTTCACGTTCGCTACTCTGCTCCATCTGGACTGTACTCTGTACGCATCAATCAACGGCCGCCTCGTGGCCCGGCAGACTCATCGCTCTTCGAACCACCACCATCGTTTCCTTGCATTCTGTAATTGCCGCTCGTTCCAGTCCCAGTCCGGTTTTTCCTCACCAACCACCTGCGATCGGAGTCAATGACACAATCGACCATCACCGCTCTTTGATTAACTCGAGAATCCGCCTCTCGTACTGATCACATTTCACGCCCGACATTACCATCTTCATCCTCTGACCGTCGGTTGCTGGATCGAATCGTCGGCCTCGTTGGCGCTCCTTTGCTGCACCGCAGCCCCCCTTGAATAACCACAGCACGCGTCCGGCAGCGCCATCGCTACCAGCGACAACTCATCATGCGGCCACAAACATCCTTTTCTTACATCCTCACCCTCTTCGCTGCCATACTCCTCTCGCCTTTGGCCCTCGCCGACAGTGTCATTGAGTCCAGCTCACTCAACTCCTGCAAGAGCGGGTCCAACTTCACTGCCACGCTATTCAACGTCGCTTACACCCCGAAAAATAACAGTCTTGCTCTGAACATCAATGGAGTATCATCTCTCGTTGGGAATGTCACGGCGCAGTTGGAAATTTTCGCTTACGGCTTCACAATTCTCAATAGGACGCTGAACCCTTGCGAGATGAACCTCTCTGGGTTTTGTCCACTGAAAACAGGAAACATCAACATCGAGACAAACGTTGATATACCTAAGGATGTTGCCAAAAATGTCCCCGGCATTGCTTACACTGTCCCGGACCTGGACGGCGTCGTCCGAGTCTACGTCACGTCACTCGATGACAACGAAGTCATAGCTTGTATGGAAGCCGACCTCTCCAACACAAAGAGCGTCTACCATCCAGCCGTAGGCTGGGCCACAGCCGTTATTGCCGGCCTAGGTCTTCTAGCTGCAGGTGTGACCTCAGGTCTCGGCCACCCCAATACTGCTTCCCACGTCGCAGCAAATGCGGTCTCGCTATTCGGCTTCTTCCAAGCTCAAGCTATCATCGGCATGACCTCGGTGACTATGCCTCCTATTGTGCAATCATGGACGCAGAACTTCCAATGGAGCATGGGTATCATCCGTGTCGGATTCCTGCAGTCGATTGCGACCTGGTATCAGCGAGCGACCGGAGGCACTCCCACAACCTATCTTTCCACTCTGAACACCTATTCGGTCCAAGTGCAAAAGCGTGCCATCAAGCGCTCCATTACAGCGATGACCGCGTACGCTGTGCAGGGCATCCGAGCTCTCGCCAGGAGAGACGATTCGTCCAGCTCTACCACCGTTTCCGACGTTAAGATCGTTCGCGGAATCGATAGAGTCGGTTTTAGGGCAGGAATCGAGCAGACCAATATTTTCATGACCGGTCTGATCTTCTTCGTCTTCATTTTGTTCTTGATCGCTGTCTTGGTTGCCTTGACCAAGCTTTTACTCGACGGTTTCGCCCGCGCTGGCTGGATGAGATCCGAGAGATTTCTGGAGTTCCGGAATGGTTGGAAGATTGTTATCAAGGGGATTTTGTTCCGATTGGTAAGCTATGACTACCGTGCTTGATCAGACCTGGTCACTAACTGCTCCAGGTTCTCCTCGGTTTTGTGCAGATGTCGATTTTGTGCTTGTGGGAACTTACGGAACGAGATTCAGCCGCAGAAGTTGTCCTGGCCTTGATTGTCTTCATCTCCATGGCTGCTGCCTTGGCTTGGGCCTCGTTCAAGGTCATCTCCCTGGCAAAGAGATCGGTCGCCATGCACAAGAACCCGGCATACATCCTCTACTCGGACCCCAAGAGCCTCAACAAATGGGGTTTCTTGTATGTCCAATACCGCGCCACCGCCTATTATTTTGTCGTCCCCCTGCTAGCTTACATCTTAGCCAAGGCGATCTTCATTGCCTTCGCCCAGAAGTCACCAGTTGCTCAGGCCGTCGGGTTGCTCATCGTGGAGGGCGTTGCTTTGATTGGGATCAGTGTCCTCCGACCGTTCATGGACAAGAAGACCAACATCTTCAACATCTCCATTGCTGCCGTCAACTTCCTCAACGCCGTCTTCCTCCTTGTTTTCTCTGATGCTTTTAACCAGCCGGAGATGGTGTCGGGCGTTATGGGCGTGATCTTCGCCTTGTACAACGTCATATTCGCCGCGGTTTTGTTGATTTTGGTACTCATCGCATCCATCTACGCCATTGCTTCCAAGAACCCCGAAGTCAGGTATCAGCCGATGCGCGATGACCGAGGCAGCTTCATCAAGTCTCAAGCCGCCCTCACCACCGAACTCGACGCATTGGGTGCAACCGCTCGAGGAGATGGAACCAACATTTACTCTCAGGACAAGAAGGCCTTCGACGACGATGAGTCCTTCACAAGTGAATCGCTCAAGCACCAGTCGGAACTGTCGCAGCCACCCGTCTCTCAATCTGGTAGCATCTACGGGCAACAGGACCCCGCGCCGATGTATCCCGGTGAAAACAATGGGAGACGTGGCCCGCCACAATCCCAGGAGCAACGACAAATGTACAATCGAAGCTACGGAGGAAACAACGACTATGGATATAGTGGCCGACCAACAACAGCACCGAACCAACAAGCTTATGATAGAAGTTTGAGCCCTAGCCCTCTAAATCCTGGATACGTACCACCACGGTCCGCTCAAGGCGGATATGCTCCACAGCAAGGATTCCGTCAACAAAACAACTCCAGCCCTTGGCAACGTGGCGCCGGCTATGATTGACTACACTCGGGCCAGGCGCCAGATGAGAAGCAAGGTCAGCCCTTTCGTCCTCCGGGCCAGGAACGTCGCGGGAGAATGGAGATGGGTGAAGAACATGCCGGAAGCGGATACTGGGATCGAGACTGGTGGAGAGAATATGGCAAAGATGCTGAGCGGACTTCCAGTCCGTATAGATGAAGGGCTACAACCGGAGAGATATATTCTGCGCCTTGGTGGACTGAAGGAAGAAGAGCAGAAGTCGATATGATGAGACATGATTTTTTTGGCATCCTTGCGTCTCTTGTGTTTGGGTTGTTTGATGCTCGACCGACCAGCTTGTTGGCACACTGGTGCACTATGTCACAATCTTCTTTCGGGCGCTCGGTCAGCTCAAGCTCGGCATTTCTACAGCTGCATGGTCACGGTCATGGACACTGTCCAGAAAGGACGACTTGCATGGGAAGGCGTTTTCTAGGGGGATGTGTACGAGTACATACTCCGCCGCGACTGAAAATACATTGAGTTGAACAGGACTGACCAGCCTCTGTGACGGGCCATCACTTGTCTAGAGTTTCTAGAGTTCCTCATGAAGGCTGTGGCCTTGTGTCTGATTGTTTGTTTACTGCCGGACCCTGTGAGTTGATGTCGTCTTGTCCCTGCTCTACTCACCTCACCCTCGCATCACCTTTGTGTCGTGTTTGTTGGTCCCCGTACACCAGTGGCATTCCAGTTATCCTTTTATCTCTCGGCGTCGCTCGGCGTCTCTCGGCATCTCCTTTATCCTGCGCGACTGTATCGACGTCCACTGGTGTCGCCAGGATGCGGCTGAGCCGTGTTTTGGCGGAGCGCAAGAAGCGCAGCGGTGCGGCTGGGGCTGGGGCCGGGGCTGAGACAGAGACAACCACACCCTCATCCTTCTTTCTCGCGATGGCGCCCGAGATCCGCATCCAGGTGTACGAACTTCTAGAGCAGATGGCCGACCACGACGGCGACCAAGACCGCGACCGAGCCCAACACTACAACGGATTCAGCAAGACGCGCAAATCTCTCCTGTTGACCTGCCGCCAGATCAACCAAGAATTCACGCCCTATTTCTACCGCTCGACCACCTTCTGTCTGCGGTTCATGAACCACAGCCCCCGCGACTTCTATGCCCTGTTGAGCAGCATGGACGCCGTGAAAGTGCAGAACCTGCGCCACGTGGAATACCGCAACCGACAGTACATCCCCAGCGACTTTGCCGTGCTGGAAGACATGGCCGCGCGACTGGCCCGGGCGGGCGTCCACCTGGCCACGTTCAACGTCGTGCACGGCGACTATCTGAGCACATCTATCCTGCGCGCACCACTGGCTCTGGCCGTCCTGCTCATCGACCGCAATCGCAATCGCAATCGAAACGGAACCGGAACGCAAAATCGAAACAGAACCCGTGATCGCACTCGCGCCGTCCCATCCCCCAACATGAACTGGACCACCTTCGATCGTGCCGACTGGCCCGCCGTCGTGCGCCACTCGTACGGAACCCAGTTCACCCTCTTCGAACACGCCGTGCTGGCTCGCCTGATGCCCGACGCCGTCGTCCGCCGCGAGCGGGGCCCCAGTGCCTGTGGCTTCCGCGTGCTGTTCCGCCGTCCCGCCGCTCTCGTCGACTTCCTGGCCAACAACCCGCCTGTCGCGCCCGCCGTGCAATACGTCGATGAAGGCCCCACCCTCGCCGGCGTCCTGTGGCCCTTGGTGCCGCCGAGACGGGGCCCCGATGGGAAACCAATTCCCCGTCGCCGCATTCGCCTCGATTGAGGCCGGGCTCGACACTGAAAGTGAAAGGGAGAAGGGAGAAGGGAGAGGGTGAAAGGGAGAAGAAAAGAATCAAAACAGCAGGTTGGACAGAAAGGGAAACGATAATACGTTCTGCTGGGCGAGGCTGAGGCTGGCTGCAATTACTCGAGTGTTTATGTACCTAGCTAGCACTCCGTTACCAATGCAGGAAAAAGCTAAACGCTACCCACGCTTGAAGCTACCCTCAGGGGCATCTTACTCGCAGCTCCCTCCCTGAACTCAGTGTGCCATCTTTAACCTTGATTGCTCGTCGGCCTCCAGCTTGATTGATTGCACGCTTCACGAACCCCTATATGTGAGGGGCCTCTGCTTGAAGTAGTCTGCCACCACCTCCTCCGTCACAAGTGCTCTCTTGGCCTGAAAGTCGGCAACATAGGCTTGCATCTCCTTGATACAGATCTGCTTGATCTCGCCCGTCAACATTTCTCCAGATTCATAGGCCTTCTTGATCCGGGCGAGCTCCTCGTCGTCTTCCAAGAAGAAGGTCAGGTATTGGAATGGAACATCCGCTTTCGTGTCTCCACCTAGCTCCCGTTGCTTCTCGGCTGTATCCTGCCCCCCCGAGAATGCGAAGCGGTTGATTTTCTTCTTGATCTGATTCGGCGTGTCGGTCAGGAAGATGGCGGACGAGTCGACACTGGCTGACATCTTGGAGCCGGGGCCCTGTAGTGCAGGTAGGAAAATCGAATGGATCAAAGATGGCTTTTTGAACTTCATCTGCTCGGCATTATCGCGACATTGCCGGAAATAAGGGTCCTGGTCAATGGCGCAGGGAATGAGGCACGGAATGGTCCGCACCTTCGAAGGGTTGTCCCCGAAGATATGAGGGAACGACGTCGCAAAGGCGGCCGCGGACTGAATGGCGCAGAAGAAAAATTCCCCGACATTGTTGCTATCGTTAAAGCCGAAGGTGCCTTTGATCTGGTTGAGGGTGATGCGCGAGGCCATGGCGCAAATATTCTCTAAGAACGCGCCACCTATGTACCTGAGATTGGAGAATATGAAGGTTTTGGCAGGGTCGAAGCCAATAGCGATAATATCTTTTGCATTTTCTTTAACAAAGCGTTTTGTGTCCTCGATCGTGATCTTTTTTGAGTGCATGAATTTTTCGTCGTCCGACATCATGATGACAAGCGGACAGTCGAAGGTATCTTGGAGGTATTTCGTGAATTCGAACGGGACAGAATGCCCAACATGCATGCTGTCGCTGCTGGGTCCTCGGCCGGTATAAAGATAGAATGGTTCACCCTTCTCGTACCTGTCCAAGATCTTCTCCAATTCTCGGTGCGAAAACACGATCCCTCTTCGGATAAACCTGTGTGCTCTTTTCCCTGTGACTTTCTCGAATCGTTCTATGAGTTGTGGGGTGATGAGCCTTGCCCCAAATTCCCTGGTGAGTTTGTCGTAATCCACCGGGAGTAGTTTCCCATTCTCGTCCACTCCGCCCGAGACTTCGAAAGGGGTGATACGTTGTGAAACACTCGGGTGGTGTGCAATCTCTGCTAATGCGTTGGTGGTGAGCTTGGGAGGTTGCCCAGGTTCGTCTGCAGGCGGATGGGCAGCCATGATCGCAGCTGATGGTCTCCAAAGGGATGAGGGGAGGGCTGGTCCTTTCCCCGGAGGAATGAAGGGCTGGTTCTTGAGGTGAATAGAGTGAATAGAGTGAATACGGTCAAAACTTGACTGCACAAAACGTAACACCTGTTCAGTCGAGACACCCGATGGAGAGAGGTCGAGATGAGTGAGCGCTGCAGGTAGTAGGTAGGGTGTAAAGCGCCAAGACCACACGCAGGGTGGGAGTGAGTCAATGTAACAGTAGTAGTAGTAGTAGTAGGGACAGATGGAAGAAAGGCAGATGCAATAGTATCAGACGTCTTCGCCGAATGGTATGTACATGTAGTTTCATTCGGGGTTGCTGTGACTCAGTTCAGTACTGTGGACAGGGAGTATCTGAGATGTTATCGTGGGGGGTTGAATACCATGTAGTTAGACCCGGTTAGGTAAGACTGCCGACAAGTTCCCATTGGGACTAAGTACGTAAAAGCAGCAACTATTCACTTACAGACAGACGCCTAATATGGAAGTGACTTCGTCGATATTTGCCAAGCAGCGGGTTCTCAGGTGGCAATTCAAGTTCACCACGCTCACAACTCTATAGAAGCATCCTTCCCTTCGTCTACTTGACTTCAACATCCAACCCCACTTCCCCCTGGTTGTGTCGTTGACAGAATGAAAATCTACGAGAGTTCTTTCAGCTACGATTACACATTCCCGGCCGTCACTTTGGCCTATTTTCTCCGCTATCCGAACCCGTATTCGAGACATGTCTTGAGCACCGATGTCATCGATCGCTATGTCGATCCCGAGACCCAACGCCTTCATACGGTCAGACTTCATCTCAAGAAGTCAAAGGTGCCTGCAGGCATTCTCAAGTTCCTCCCCCGAGGCCTTACCGGGCCCGGTGGCTCCAGTCAAAGCTACATCCTCGAAAAAAGTACTATTGACCTGAAGGAAGGTTGGATGGAAACCGAATCGAAGAACATGGAGTGGACCGGTATCCTCAGTGTTATCGAACGTCAAAGCTATCGACGGCAACCGCTCTCGGAAATCCCGTCCCCAGACCTGTCCACGGATGAAACCCAGGGAATCAAGGAAACAACCTCATGCAAAACCGTGGTTACATTCGTGTCACAGCTTGGCCAAGGCAAGATATTGGGTCGGAAGAAACACGAACACTCTAAAACTCCCGAGGAAGAAACACACAAGCAAGGATTCTTCGCTGCGTGGTCCGCAGCAGGGATTCAGAGAACTGTTGAACTCATAGGTGTGAAACGGACAAAGTCCGCGTTGGTCAACGGGAAAGAGGGCATGAATGTGGTTCTTGAGCGACTGCGCAACGGCGGCGTTGTAGGTGTTCTTGAAGGTATGAGAAGAGACCGTCTGGAAGCCATGGGCGGAGAAGGACATTGAGAACAAAACTTTGGCTGAGCCGCCACGATTCTGGTGACCACGATTTTCACCGGGCAGCCTCGGTGACAAGTCTGGTCAACCAACTGTGTTGTAACACCAACATTTCTTTGATTTGAGCATGGCGTTGGGATGGTTGCAAGCGTTTGGGCCACCATGGAAAATTGTACGCCCGAGTATGCAGTGCTAGGTAGGCATTGAACAATGACCGTGTCCACTCACTATCTGGATATTCAAATGGAGATCCGTGGTTCTGAAAGCAGCCAGTTCTCGCACCTGCATCGAATTGTCCTCCTGTCAGTGCCCATCCGGCACCAGTCCGGATACCTGCCGATGGCGACCTGGATTTCATTTTTTTTCCGTTCACCCAAATGCGAGAGCAAACTGCTTCGTTGCCCAGGGCAAGGCTAGCGTCATACGTGGAAGAGAGGAAAGAGTGATCCCCTCGCTCTGTGCACAGAGGAGCTCATACATTACTCCTCTTCTCTATTACTATGGCAGGGAGCTTTTCGGTCCACGTGCAGAATCATGAACACTCTGATCCGTCTTCTTCGCAACTGTCCCACCGAGTTGTGGCCGTGGCCATCTATGACGGTGGTTGTGGCTTCGTCTTGGTGGTTGGGTGCACTCATACTCATGAGTTGCTTTGAAGAAACCGAGTCTGCTGGATGCCTTGGTCGACGCAATAGCGTTGATGACACGCCTCCTCTCAACGTCTCTACCGCTGGCTGGACAGTGCCTCTGAGAGGTGGCAGAGCGTGCAGTGGTAATGGGGTTTGTGCGTATCAGCATCAACCGAGTGGCACTGTAGTTTGCTGACATGGCCTAGGTACGGATATGCTCGCAGCTCCACCAGCGGGCAGACCTCTGCAGTATCTCGCAGTAGCGAACGGTGTCAACATTTATGTCTGCAACGGCGGCGGTGAAGAGGCAACATCAATCCTCCAATCTCAGTCTACCCAGCTTTATGATGCGGCACCTCTTGTTGCTCATCTTCCGAACGAAGCAGCTTTCCACGCAGTCATCCCAGGCCTAGATGCGGTTGGGATCGGGAGTCAAGATGGGAATAACTATACTTTAGGAAGCTTAGGGACAATTGGAACAATTAACGACACCTCGATTGTCACTCTTTTCGACGTCGCCACATTCGAAGCGCATTTGTACGAGTCGGTTCTGGCTCCAAACGATCCTACAATCAATGCTCAATGGACTCACTCGATGAGTCCTGGTAGGTCATGGAACGTATATCGGGTCGAGGTAGCAGGGGGTGCGGCCCCTACGTGTGGTAGTGAACGGCTGGTGTTCAAGGAAGAATACATGGCAGAGTATTGGTTCTTCCACTTAGGAGGAGAGGATCTTTGGACGTCGCTCAACAATTTCAGTGGCGGGACAGAGACCAATCCCTGACCTGAGTTTCGCAGGCTGAACCGTGAGGCACATGAACGGTACCCAATGCGAGAGAATTGAGTGACGATGCATGCTGGAAGATGGGGGGGATTGATGGTCGGAAGAGGGTGCTTGTATCATGGTAACAAATAGTAGACAACCGTTCCATGCAGTCCCTGGTCTCGACGGGATCACTGGGCTTGGATCGAAAGCGACGGTTCGGCTCGTGAGAGGCTGAACCAGAGCCAGGTCTCGAGGAATCAGTGGGTGGCATACAGAGTACATGTATGTAATGAAATGTACGGACTACCGAGCACGAAGGATGCTGGATATGGTTCCCAACCGAGTAGCTCAAGCGAGCAGCGTTATCCAGCTTAGCGTTAGGCAGTGCGAGTCCCCCAGAAACTCCCCCGCCGCGCTGCTCAACCTGAAACCCAACGAACAGCAAGACGGGCCATTCATCATTCATTTCAATCACTCGGTCTGCTCTGCTCTCGATGCCCCCCTCCCTTGCTCTCGACCTGGTTGAGATTTGCTATATATTGCAAGCCACTCTACTCTGACTCACCCTCTCCGTCAGATCCTCTTTCTTGTGGTTGGCCACAGTGTATGTGCTTCCAAGTGCGTCGATCGGGACGCGCATGACATGCTCAGCCTTAGCCACCGATTCAGCGATTACTGGTGAAAGAATATCCTTGGGTCCTTGAACCACTCTGACTACCTTTCTCTTTCCACCCCGACGCATTAGGAAGAGGCGCCGCCGTCCCGGTCTGCTTTCTCTCGCGCACCCAACATGGCCTCCGCCATCAACGACGACGAACTCTCCATCTCCCTTCCTCAAAATGAACACACCCGGCCCAGACCATCTTTACCCGCGGTCGCTTGTCCTCCTTCGCGGCAGAGAAGCGGTCAGACGCCTGTGGCAGACTCTCCAGGCACCATCCGATCCATGAATCGGTTACATCAGTACAGCTTTGTCCGCAACATCGGTGAAGGCTCGTTTGGTAAAGTCAAACTGGCGAGGCATAAGGTTACCGGGCAAGAGGTTGCAATGAAGACCATCAATCGACGCAAATTGATCAGTCGAGACATGGCCGGCCGCATCGAACGTGAGATTCAGTACCTGCAATTACTGCGACATCCGCACATCATCAAACTGTACACGGTGATCACCACCAAGACGGACATATACATGGTTCTGGAATATGTGCCAATGGAACTGTTTGATTACATCGTCAAACATGGTCGGCTAGGAGAGGCCAAGGCCCGCAAGCTATTTCAACAGATCATTTGCGCCGTCGAATATTGCCATCGACACAAGATCGTGCACCGAGATTTGAAGCCGGAAAATCTTCTGCTTGATAAAAACATGAACGTCAAGATTGCCGATTTTGGGCTAAGCAATATCATGACCGATGGCAATTTCCTCAAGACCAGCTGTGGAAGCCCGAACTACGCTGCACCCGAAGTTATTGGCGGAAAGTTGTATGCTGGGCCGGAAGTCGACGTTTGGAGTTGCGGAGTCATCCTCTACGTTTTCCTTGTCGGCCGACTTCCCTTTGATGACGAATTTATCCCGGCACTGTTCAAGAAAATCCAGGCCGGGACATTCCATATTCCGTCGCAGACGCCTCCGGGTGCGGTGAACCTCATCAAACGTTGTCTGCAGGTGCATCCCGTCCACCGTATCACTATCCCCGAGATCCGACAAGATGAATGGTTTGTCAAGGATCTCCCGGCTTATCTGGTTGATCCGGTCGAAGAATTTTTGGACACGGGAGTTGACCCCAGTAAAGCAATCGACCCTAGACAACTGGCGCCTGGGAAACCGCCCGAGGTCGTCGAGAGGATCCATGAGCAGGTCGTTGGAAAGCTTGGTCGGACCATGGGTTATGCCAGAGAAGATGTCAAGGACGCTCTTAGCAAAGATGAACCAAGCGCCATCAAAGATGCCTATCTTATTGTGAGGGAGAATCAACTGATGATTGACACGCAACAATACCGAGCCGAAAATCCTGAGCTCGAGTTGTTCATGGCTTCTTCACCACCCGTCGAACCTAACTTTCCTGGGTTTCCTGGTTCGCCGCCCGCGGGTCGAAGATACCAGGACGATGTGAAACCGCTTACGCCGACACGAGGGGAAGGCCACCGATCAAGCCGCACATTGTCCGAGACGCCTTCATTCCGAGAGGAAGAGAAGCCCAGGATCTCGAATGTCCGCGTCTTGAACACATCCCTTCCTCATGTCCACGAGGAACTGATGCAAATCCGAGAAAAGGCGAAGAGCAGAGGCGAAGACCCAGACTCAATTCTGCATCCGTCCCAGGAGGAGAAAGACGACGCCGAAAGCCCGATTCCGGAAGAAATCAAGGATGAAAATGGAAACCCCATTTATCGATCCAAAGAAGAGCAAGAAGCGACATCCCGTGCACTCAAGCCACATTCCAGATCAGTGACTTCTATGAGTGTGTTGCGAGATCCGCAGTCCCGACCCGAAGGCTTGACGGGCATGTCGCAAGATGAAAGACGACCCGCGGCCTCCAAGCCCAAGCCACGAAAGTGGCAGTTCGGCATCCGGTCTCGAAATGCACCGTATGAAGCGATGAAGTGTCTTTATGGTGCGCTCCGAGCTCAGGGGGCTGATTGGGAAGTCAATCCGTGGCTGCTCCCGGAGTCACTGCCCGACGGTGAAGACGACAAGGACCTCATTCCCGCGCCGCCTCCCGAACTCGCGCCTGGGGAACGCCACGCCGTCCTCCAACAGAAGCACTCTTGGCTAGATGAGCATTACTACGTGCCGCGGGACCCTTGGAACATCCGGGCCCGAGTCTTGAAGAAAGGGATGCTGATGCCCGGCGAAGCGCCATCACTCTCGGCCCACAGCTCTGCTGTCAGTTTACCAGCGGAAGCACAAGACCAGCTGAAAAAACACATTGAGCAACTGGGGGGTTATGCTTCTGATGATATTGCAAAGGCGCTGGGTGTGCATATCTCAAACGGGTCAACTTCCAAGGTCAAGTCACCCGGGGAGTGGAACACTCAGAATCAGGATGCGTTCACTGGACCCGGTCAGCCCATGAGCCGACCGGAAAGTCTGTCAACACTGAACAAGAAGATTCCCAGCGAGCACATTGGGGTGTGGGTGTTCATAGACATTCAGTTGTATACTTTGGAGAGTGGGACTTATGTGGTCGACTTCAAATGTGACGGATACCAGAATGTCGTTTGGCACGATGCCAAGAGAGAGCGGGAGAAGAGCAAGACGTCCAGCAACAACAGTGTGGTTACCAGTCCGTCCGCCAGCCGACCAACAAGCGGGTTTGGAGAGCTCAGTCATCCCAGTTCGGATCGACTGGACGAGGAGGGGTCCGAAGGGTATTGGAAACCAGTCAGCAAACGATACAAGAACGTGGAAAAAGAGATCTCGAGTCCATATCCGTTTCTTGACGTTGCCAGTGACCTGGTAGCTCAACTAGTAAGTCGAGGTCTCGGGCTCACAGGAAGAGAACAGCAGTGCTAACTGAGTCTACAGTGGGGTGGTGCTGCTTGATGCTTGATGCTTGATGCTTTAACTGTGATGACCACTCATGACGGACTACGATATAATCAGCAGATAGGCGCAGGGACAGACCTCAAATGGGGGTCACTTGGGACCGCGGGAAGCAAGAACCCAGCCTTATGTGAGACGGGTGGGATGGAATGACAGGACGGGGACCATTGCCATGGACGATGGGAGCTCGATATGTGGGAGGATGGAGGGCACATGGTAGCTAAAGCTGGCCAGCAAGAAAGCAAAGAGGCAATCAACCACTGCGCTGTGCTACCTCTTGTACATGGCACCTGCATGGTAGAGATGATTAGGGAATGTGTGAACATGTCTCTCTTGTAGGTGTCTTGCTATGCTACGGCAGCCCGGTCGCGGTCACGTGCCCAGACCGGATATAAAATGATCAGGTAATCCGGAGTAAGGAGTCACGAGTACGGAGTAGATATTACGACACATATCAGTACGCAGTTTAGGTGCCTCCTACTAGTCGTAGTTCACGTCTCAACACGCGTCCTCGGCCTCAACCTCCATCCCCTTATCCCTCCCACGCTCCTCTCCGTGTGCCCGCGGTCAGGCACTTATTGGCGCTTCCTTTCCATCTAGATTGCACCCTCACCACATTCTCTGGACCTGCCGCCGTTCCCCAGGCCAAGGTCCGCAGGCCAAGATCCGCAGTCTTGCAGATGAATCCCGCCCAGCTCGGAGACGACCATTGTACATTGCCAGCGACGGCGACGGCGACAGCATGGGCCTCGCGGCGAAGCTGAGGTCGTGGTCTCAGGAACTGACGGCGTACTTCATCTACACTCTCCTGATTGCCACGCTGGGCCCTCTTTTGTTTGGCTATCACCTGGTAAGAGTGCCTTCTTGACGCTTGTTTCCTTTGGTGTGCCTCGTCTACCTCGGTCCATCCCCTTGCTCCTCCTGGGCTTCCAGGTTCCAAAGGATGACAGGGTTCCTGATGCTGTTGTCTAGGCCGAGCTCAACGCTCCCCAAGAAGTCATCACATGCGCCAAAAAGACTATCACGACAGCGGCGGGCAAAAGCCGCCAGCCATCCGCGTCCCTGTCCCTGTCCATCTCAGGCCTGCCGCAGTGTATCCCCATGAACACGGCGCAGATCGGGCTGGTATCGTCCATGTTCACTCTGGGCGGCCTGATCGGGGCTTTGGCGGCGGGGCCCCTGGCAGCTCGATACGGCAGACTAGTGGCCATGCGGGCCAACACAGTCTTGCTCGCGCTGGGACCGGTGGCGGAGGCTTTGGCGCCTAATATCGGCGTGCTGGCGGCCGGGCGCTGGGTGTCGGGCCTGGGGGCAGGAGTCGCGGTGGTGGTGGTGCCCATCTACATCTCGGAGACGGCGCCGCCGCGCGAGAAGGGCTTCTTCGGCGCCTTCACGCAGATCATGACCAACATGGGCATCTTCACCACCCAGTTGCTGGGCTACTTCCTCAGCCGCGGGCAGCTGTGGCGCGTGATCTTGGCCGTTGCCGGCATGGTCGCCGTCGCCCAATTTGTCGGCCTCCTCTTCGTCGTCGACAGCCCCGCGTGGCAGGCCGACCACGGCGATCCGAGACAGGCCCGGGCGAATCTCAAACGCATTCGTGGGCCAAATGTTGATGTCAACTCGGAGGTTGCGGCGTGGAGAGTACAGCCTGCTGCTGCTGATGGGACTGGTGTGTTGCTTTCCATTTTTCCCCGTCCTGTCGCCTATTGCTTTACTTGAGACACACTCCAAGTGAGCCACACACGCATTGGGCTTCGGCTGACCACGTCTGGCCTGACATGAAACAGAAGAAGAAGAACAGCAGACGCTCCTCGGGAACAGCGACGGCAGCCCTCAAAGGTCGGGCGACCGGCCAACGACACCGGCGAAACACGACCAGGCCCCGGCGCTGGGGATCCTCGGGGTGCTGAGGTCGCCGACGCAACGACCGGCGATTGTGGCGGTGGTGATGGTGATGCTGGCGCAGCAGCTGTGTGGGATCAACAGCATCGTCATGTACGGGGTGTCGCTGCTGGCGGACCTGCTGGCCAGCAACTCGGCGCTACTCAACATCCTGGTGAGCATCCTGAACGTTGTGGCGACGACTGGGTTCGCGCCGCTGGCCGACGTGCTGGGCCGCAAGACGGTCATCTTGGCCTCGATCGCCGGCATGGCCGTGTCGTCGGTCCTGCTGGGCCTGGGCATCCGCTCATCCATTCCCGTCTTGTCGGCCGTCAGCGTGCTGCTGTTCGTCGCCAGCTTCGCCTTTGGCCTGGGCCCCGTGCCCTTCATCCTGGCCTCGGAGCTCGTTGGGCCCGAGGCGGTCGGCGCCACCCAGTCCTGGGCCCTCGCGGCCAACTGGATCTCCACCTTCATTGTCGCGCAGTTCTTCCCCGTGGTCAACGAGCGCCTGGGCAAGGGCGTCGTCTATTTCGTCTTTGCCGCCCTGGCGGCCGCCTTCTTCCTCTTCATTTCCTACTTCGTCCCCGAGACCAAGGGGAAGAAGGACGCCGACGAGGTCTGGGGCCGACCTCCCCGGAGAGAAGATTGATGCACCGAAAACCATTGGGGGCTTGAAAATTCGAGCTGTTCTGCTTCTGCTTTGAGGTCATGAGCCGGGGATGTGAGAGTGACCCGTAATCTGCTACAAAGGTATAGGAAGATAGGAATATTGGAATCTAGGCATATAGGAATATAGGCATATAGGAATATAGGAATATAGGAATATAGGAATATAAGCATTATATGTTATATTAAGATAGCTACATGTAGTGAGAAGATTGTTATTTTCTTGACCAGAATAAGAAGCGTTTGGCAGCCGTTGGGCTAAGCAATCCCTCAGAACTTCCTCTGAACGTCCTCGTGCTGTCGCGTTCAGGGTCAGAGACTTGGTCTTACATACGGGCCGCCGCAGTCGGCCGTCATGTCATGTCGTGTCGTGTCTCCTCTCCACGGCTGGTGGCAATCAAGCAGTTGAAACCCAGTCATCTGCACCGCCTGCGCCTGCGCCTCGAACGTGATGTGATGCTCGCAGCAGTAGCATGTCGATGCGGTCGGCCTACGGAGAACAGAGTACATACAGAGTACCGAGTACTGATTAATCTCAGATACTGCCTTATGGCTTATAGTGATAGTACATGTCACACACAGACACATTGTTCCCTCCCGTGCCTTGGGCGTCCGGTACGTACATACGTACAGTACAACTTTGCATGAGATTTACAGCATGACCTCCCAAGAAGAAATGGAACGAACTCTTCGCCTCGTAACGTCGTGAAATATCTTGTACAGCTCCCCGTCACTCTCTTGCTGCAATCCCCCGCCTCGGCAACAAAACATACTGTATGTACCCTTCCATATCACCTGCCTTTCTCTCGTCCGCTGTCTCGGTCATACAACTCCCGAAGCCCTTCTGACGGACTGTCACTGTCACTGTCACTGCCGTTGTCCTTATTGCGTTGGTTGTTCCCGCTGCGGCTGTTGCTGCTGCTGCTGCTGCTGCTGCCGCCGCCCCATGGCAAGATAATCGCGATTCTCGACAGTGACGCTCTTGGTCATGTGGTTGACCTTGTAAATGCCTACCAGCCGCTCGGCCAGTTCAAACATGTTGTTTCGCAGCGAGATGACGATGAACTGGGCGTTCTTGGTCCGTTCCTTGATGTATCCGGCCACGATCGAAACCTGTCACACCCGTGTTAGTCGCGCCCAGCTACACCGTTCCATAGGCCATGCTGGCTGCTACTTACATTGCGGAAATCCAAGGCGGCATCAATCTCGTCCATGACATACAGCGGCGTGGGCCGGTACACGTGCAGGGCAAAGACCAGCGCCAACGAACTCAACGTCTTCTCGCCGCCCGACAGGTTGCCAATGTTCTTCCAGCTCTTCTTGGGCGGCATGACCGAAAACAAAATCCCTTCGGAGAAGGGGTCCAGACTGTCGACCAGCTCGAGCTCCGCGTTGCCGCCGAGCGTGATGAGCTGGTACATCGACTTCAAATGCGACGAGATGGTGGTGAAGCCGGTCATGAACTGCGTCAGGCGAAGGTTGCGAAGATCGGTCAGCCGGGTTTTGGCAGCATCGCGCGTCTTGACCGCGCCTTTGAGGTCAGAGGTGCGGGAGGCCACTTCTTCGCACCGTCGGCGGTATTCGGCGATCACAGAGAGGTCGACACTCGAGGCATTCGACACTTTTTCTTCGAGCGCGGCGATGGATGCCACCAGGTGGTCTTTGGACTTGTCGAGGAGCTCATCACGCGTGAATGCCTGCAGTTGCCGGCGAGCCTGTCTGACGTCGGCGGCCGGTTCAGACTCGGTGGGATGCTCTTCTTGGTCGACATCCATGGCGTCGGGGTCCGCAGGGGCAGCATCTCGCATTTCCGCGTCCTCGTCCTCGCCCTCGCCCTCCTCCCTGTCGGCTGGCTTCTGTTCTGCCGGCCCTGGGGGATTGCCCTGTAGGTTGCCCTCTAGGTTGCCCTCTAGGTCGGCGACATCATGCAATGTCAGCTTCGACAGCTTTTCGGCCCAGTAGCGGTTCTTCTTGTTGTTCTCCGCCAGGATCTTCTGGTTCTCCTCGAGTTTGTTCTTCATCTCGATTTCCAGCGCGCGGGTCGAATTCAGTTCCGCGGCCTGGGCGTCGAGGTCTTTCTTCAACGCGGCCAGTTCTTCCTTCATGGCCTCTTGTGCTTCTTGCGTCTCGTCGGCCCGGGCCCTCAATTCAGACGCGCCGGATTTGTGCTTGGCCATGTCCTCTTCCAGTCGGGCACAGTCCTTGGACAGCGATTCAAGCTCCCTTTCGGCGTCCGCCTTCGCCTTTTCATTCTTGGCCTTGAGCTTGTCATTCTTCGTCACGGCCACTTCGGCGTGGGAGATGTCTTCGGTCAGGAGGTCGATCCGCTCCTTCAACCCGTCCACCCTCGCCTTTTGGCTTCGAAGCTGGATCCCGCCGACTTCCATGATCTTGTCTTGTAGCGCCTGAATCTCCGTCTCCAAGCTCGTCGTCTCCGAATGCAATTTCTCCAGCTCTTTGTTCGTGCCGGCCATTTGCTTCTCCAGAGCCTTGATCTGCGAATCGTCGGCAGAGGTGGTGGCGAGCTCCGCCATCAGATCCTGGACGCGTTTCTGGGCATCGGCGAGGTTTCGGGTGTTTGTCTCAATCTCCAGGTTGATCTTCTGAATCACCGTCTCCAGTCGGGGGACTGCTTCCTGCTTCTCGAGCAGGCTCGCCTCGAGCTCTCTCTGTCTCGCTTGAAAGGCTTCGAACTGCCTCTCCAGCTGGTCTCGTTCGGTTTCCAGCTTCTGGACTTGCTCCTTGCTCGTGTCAGAGGACAACTTCGACGACATGGCCCCCCGGGCCACACGGGTGCCGCCACCGCTCATCGTGCCCGACACGTCAATCAACTGCCCATCCAGAGTGACGACCCGCCATCTCTTCGCCCCGTAGGCGATCCGATTGGCTTGCTGGAGATCTTGTGCCACCAGGGTGTTTTGCATGACGCTGTAGAATGCCGGTGCAAACCGGAGGTCCTTGGGCCTGATCAGGTCAAACAGTCGAGGCACCTCCTCCGGCGTCTGGATGGGAGCGAGATCTCGTAGTGCCAGTTTGTCCAGCAGAATGAAGTTGGCGCGTCCAAGGTTGTTCTTCCGCAGATACTCAATGCACTGTTGCCCAACCTCGACATTGTCGACCACCATGTTTTCCAGGCCTGGACAGGCGGTCGAGATGGCAACGTCGTACTTCTCGTCAATGGCGCCCAAGTTCCCCAGGCGGCCGTGGAAGCCGTCGATGCGCCCCGAATCCTTGAGCCGCAGCAGCCCTTTGAGCACGTTGCTCTGGTTTTGACTGCTGGCGAGGCTCGCCCGCGCCTCGTCTGCCTTTTGTCGAGCCGACGAAATGTGCGCGCGAGCGTCGGGTTCGCTGGCGGCCAGTTTCTGGAGAGCGTCTTGGATCTTCCTAACATCCTTCTCCAGCCGGGCCTTCTCATGCTTGCGTTGCTCCATCTCCTCGAGCTTCTCGACCCGGCTGGCTTCGATGCTCTCGATCTTGGTGTTGGCTTGGTCAATGGCCTTCTGGCCACGGCTCGCCTTCTCCCGCAGAATGTCAAGCTCGGATTGAGCGACGGCAAGGGCCGACTGCTTCTGGTTGATCTTTTCGCTCCAAGGCTCCAACGCCTTCTGCTTGGCCGCGATCTGGTCGGAAAACCCCTGCGTCTTGCCCTTGAGGTTGTCTCGGATCGCGGCGAGCTCTTGCTCTTCCCGCTGCATTTCCTTCTCAAGCTCCGCCACCTCAGCCCCCTTGCGCCGCACATCGTCAGTGTGTTTTTCCACCAGACTCTGGGCTTCCGACGCAGTCAGTCGGCTTGAAGTGGCGAGCTTTTCGGCCTTTTTTTGCTTGCCACTGATGAACTTGCGCTTCTCCTCCAGCTTGACGTTTTCCTTCTCGTACTTGGCCAGTTCCTTTGCAAACTCCTGCGCTTTTTTCTCAATGCATCCATACTGCTTGACTGCCTTGCTGTAGGCGTTTTCAAGCTGTTTAATCTTGTCCTCATTCCCGGCGTGTTTTTCCAGTTCGGCGTTGAGTTGCTGCTGGATTTCCTGGATGGCCTCCTCGGTGACTTTGGCGTTATCCTCGCACTCGGCAATGTAGATTTGATACAATGCAGACTGTTTCTCTGCCAATTCATTCTCGTCGCGGATGAACGCCAGCGCTTTGTTCTTCTTGTCCTCCAGGCTATTCTTCTCCTTTTCTACATGTTGAACTCGCCCTTGTTTCTCGATGCAGATCTCATTGAGGCTTTCCAGCTCGACTGCCGCCTCTTCGATGGGAGTCTTGTATTTGGAGGTTCCGATGATGTCTTCCAGGTACTCCAGCAGCCCGTCGTCATGTTCACTGGCGGCTTTCGGTTTCATCTGGGCTATTGATTCGACTTCACCCTGGAGGATGAGGAACCGCTTGTGATCCAGATCGATGCCCTTCTCCTTGAGCAATGTCGTCACGGTGGTGAAATTAGTCGTTCGACCATTTAGGTAGTAGTTGCTGGAGTTGTTCTTGAACGCTTTCCTTGAAACGACCAGTTGTGCGTCGGGGACCACCTCGTGCTTGCCGCCAGGTAGATCGACGATTTCTTGGAAGTAGACCTCCACCTCACAATACTCGAGATCTTGATACTGGGCCGAATTGTGGATCAGAGCCGAAATCTTGCCCTGTCTCATCTTGCTGGCTCGAAACCCAAAGACAAAAAGCAACGAGTCAATCACGTTCGACTTGCCAGACCCGTTCGGCCCTACCACCGCGGAAAATGAGGCATGGAAGGGGCCGACCACCTGTCTGCCGGCATAACTCTTGAAGTTGGTCATCACCAGTTGCCGAATGACCATCCGCGATTTGGGTCCGGTCGGCTCCTCCACAGGCGGCGCCGCCTGTGCTCTGGCTCGTATCACAATATCCATCGGCTTTTCCAACACCATGTCAACCGGCCGCGTTGCCTTGAGCAAATCTTGATCCAGCTGAGGCCGCTCATTATGGTTCAAGGCCTTGCTGGTGATGTCCTTCAACGGGGTAGCCTGAGCTTGATCAAGTTCGGGTGACCTAGACGCGTTCGGGACAGGTAATGGCGGCACAGGGGGTGTAACTGACGACCGGCGCCCTTTTCGGGGCGCAGTGCTCTTTCGCTTCCGCGGAGACGGGCTCTTGGTGGGAGAGGCTGGTTCGCTGGGCGCCGCAGTTGCTTCCGGATCGAATATTTGCGATGGCTCGATGCCTTCTCCGGTCTTGACTTTGCGGGATCGGGCCGACCTCTTTGGTGTTGCGCTCGCGGTTCCGGTGGTCTGTCTTCTTGTGGACTTTCGTGGGCTCCGTTTAGGAGCGGGCGTGAACTCTTCGTCGTTGTCTTCCTGGACCAAACTCAATTCGTCGTCGGATTCTTCGACCACGAAGGTCTTACGCGCCGCGCGACGCGACGGTCGGACGGGCGACTCGGCAGACATATCGCTATCGAGGGGGAGGGTGGCCGTGGTCCGTTGGTGGTTATCGATGACGGACGCCGCGCTACAACCTTGACAACTCTACATTGAAATACGAAAGCGAAACGAGAGGCACGACCGACTCATTCTAGGTAATGGTGGGATATTTGTTGATGGGCGCCGGATGTGGCTAGCGTGCCGTGGCCAGGAGATTAAGCCAATCACAACGCATCAGCTGTTCCCGCCGCTTTATCCTTCAATCTTGATGTCGTTCCCCAGTCTGGCCTCTGGTGGCCTCATGTATTTATTATCTCATATAATCAGGAAACCTGCAAAGCTCGGCCAAGCCGGAGAAACGAGTCTGTTACAATCGCATAATTCATTCGAGATACGTTGTGTGCCAAAAAGCTCTATAGTCGCATTAACCGGCTCTGTCAGCATGGAGCAATGTCCATCTTCCCCCGCATTTCACCGAAGCCCACGCCGCGTTGGTTTACATCCGTCTAAAACGGCCAGACCCATTTCCTGATGGATTCAGGATCAATACCCTCGTGGAATGCCTCGTTCTTGCATTTGATCTGTTCGTTGAGGAGCTTCTCTCGGGCACTGGCACCCTTGTTGCCGAGACCGGAGATACGGTCCAACGCGTCCATGGCAAGAGAGAATCGGTCGGTTTTGTTGCGGATGGCCAGCTCGAGAGGCGTGTCAATGTTTCCCTTCTCGTTGTAACCTACCACATGCAGGTTGTGCTGGCCCTTCCGTCGGTATGTCAAGCGATGGATGAGCCATGGGTAGGAGTGGAAGTTGAAAATGACGGGCTTGTCGTCAGTGAAGATGGCGGTGAATTCCCCATCACTCATGCCGTGGGGATGCTCTCCGGCCGAAATCAGTCGGAACAAGTCGACCACATTGACGAAACGGATCTTCAGCTCCGGCAGGTATTCGCGGAGCAGAGCTGTGGCGGCGAGGGATTCCATGGTCGGCACATCACCGCACGAGGCCATGACGACGTCCGGTTCCTGTCCTTGGTCATTGGACGCCCAATCCCAGATGCCAGCGCCCTTGGTGCAGTGCTCAATGGCGGCTTCCATGTCGAGGTATTGCAGGTGATCTTGCTTATCAGCGACAATGACGTTGACATAGTTGCTACTTCGGAGGCAATGGTCCATGCAGGACAAGAGGCAGTTGCCATCGGGAGGCAGGTAGATCCGGACAACTTCGGGAGACTTGTTGGCGACGACGTCGAGGAAACCAGGGTCTTGGTGGGTGAAGCCGTTGTGATCTTGACGCCAGACGGTGGCCGTCAACAGGATGTTCAGAGAGGCCACTTTGGCACGCCATTCAACCTCGAGACACTTCTCAATCCACTTGCAGTGCTGGTTCACCATGGAGTCGATGATGTGGATGAAAGGTTCATAGCTGTTCAACAGGCCATGTCGTCCGGAGAGTATGTACCCTTCCAGCCAACCCTCGACCGTATGCTCGCTCAGCATTTCCATCACTCGGCCTTCATAAGCCAAGTTTCCGCCATCGGCATCTTCGTCGAAGTATTCGCCGAGCCAAACCTTCTTGCCAGCCGCGTAAACGCCGCCGAGTTTGTTCGATTCGGTCTCATCGGGGCCAAAGAGACGGAAGTTGGTCTGGTTCTTGGCGATGATATCCCGCAAGAAGACCGCCATGTTCGACATGCTCGGGGCCTCGGTGGCGCCTGCTTTCTTCACCCTTATCGTGTAGTCACGGAAATCGGGCAACTGCAGGGGTTTCTTGATCAATCCCCCGTTGGCGACCGGGTTGGCGCTCATGCGGCGGTTTCCCTCAGGAGCCAGCTTCTTGAGTTCCGGGATCAGCTTGCCCTCCTTGCCAAAGTACTTTTCCGGGTTGTAACTCTTCATCCAGTCTTCCAGCAGCTTCAAGTGTTCCTTGTTACTAGCAACGTCCGCAATGGGGATCTGATGGGCTCTCCAGAAGCCTTCCAGGTAGTGGCCATCGAGGGTGCGGGGGCCAGTCCAACCCTTGGGGCTACGGAGGACAATCATGGGCCACCGGGGCCGGAAGGCTTTACCGGACTCACGGGCCTTCTTCTGGTAGGCTCGAATCTCGAGCACACACTTCTCCAGAGTGGCAGCCATGGCGTGATGCATGGAAACAGGGTCACTTCCCTCAACAAAGTAAGGGGTCCAGCCATAGCCAACGAAGAGAGCTTCGAGTTCTTTGTGGCTGACACGTGCGAGGATGGTGGGATTGTTGATCTTGTAGCCATTGAGATGCAGGACGGGGAGGACGGCGCCGTCCGTGATTGGGTTGAGGAATTTGGTGCTGTGCCAACTGGTGGCCAGTGGGCCGGTTTCGGACTCGCCATCGCCGACCATGGTTAAGGCGATCAGATCCGGGTGGTCAAAGACGGCGCCGAAAGCATGTGAAATCGAGTAGCCCAGTTCTCCACCCTCGTGCAAGCTGCCCGGAGTCTCGGGGGTGGCATGGCTGCCAATGCCGCCGGGAAAGGAGAATTGTTTGAAGAACTTGCGCAGGCCTTCTTCGTCTTCCGACTTATCCGGGTAGACTTCGCTGTAGACGCCCTCGAGATATGACTGGGAAATGACAGCAGGCGCGCCGTGCCCTGGGCCGGAAATGAAGATGGCATCAATGTCGTACTTCTTGATGAGGCGGTTGAAATGGACCCAGGTAAAGACCTGGCCGGCGTCGGACCCCCAGTGGCCCAGGAGGCGGGCTTTGAGGTGTTCGACTTTCAACGGTTCTTTGAGGAGGGGGTTTCTTCGGAGGTACAGCATGCCCAAGCAAAGGTAAAGACTAGCACGCATGTAGTCGTCGATTTCCTTGACCTCTGCATCGCTAAGGACGGTTTCCTGAACCGTGGCTCGGGCTTTTCCGTAGGCCGAGATGCTCTCGACGGAGACGTCGGCGGCGGCTGCGGGGGCCATGATGGAGGTTGAGAGAGACCGACGAGCAGCGGGCTCTTGTAACGGTCGACGAGGGAAGGATTGTTGGAGGTGATCGATGGTATGAGGGAGAGGACAGTTGGGGATGAGGAGGAGGAGAGGGGTGAAGCAGACGAGAGTGACGAAAGAGACAGGAACTGGGTGAAATCAATAATATATAACTCAAGACAGCTTCAAGCACAGCGGTACGGCCGGGGAGCTCTCTCCACCGACTCGACCTACGTACTAGGTAGGTACCGTATTAATTACTATAGGTATTTAGCACCATGACGGATGGCACTGTTACGTCGACAGGCTGTTATCATCAATAATGCCATCATCCCTCAACGATCATCATCCGACCAAGACCACCCTGCCCCGGGCTACCCAGAGCTAGTCCAATCCAGACTCCCGCCCAAACATTACTCGTGCATAAACAATAATGTAGCGACCAACTAGTTGCGTTTTGCCTTTTGCGAGCTACGAGGTGCCAGGGTGCCAGGTGCCAGCTCTGGTCCAAGCGTCCATCTCCGCTCGAGCTACCATGCTCTAATAACGAGAAAGAGAAGGCTGGTGTGCTTGGACGGGCAGGATATTATTATTCACCAAGCTGCGCCGTGAGGCTGGCCGTCGAACCGGGGGACGGCCTGTGCTCGTGGAAGAAGGAGCCGTTTGGGCCGTTTGAACCAGTCAGGGCTTTGGAGGCTTCAGGATCTTTGGGAGCTTTGGGAGCTTTGGGAGCTTCGGGAGCTTCGGGGCCTTGAGGCAACCATGGATGCCACTGGCAGGTGGGTGTTGGAAGGCGGACGCTGACATGATCAGAGCCATCGTCATGCAAGATCCTGATAAATGAGGGACCAGACGACAGCTAGCTTGGTGATTGGACACCAGGAGCAACACCTGCGGTCGGCCTGGGAAAATCAAAGCGAGACCTTGACCAGACATGTGGGAAGACAGAAGACACGAGAGCGTGGTGTGGGAATACGATAACTTACAATACCAAGTGGTGTGAGGATGGAGCGATATACGGCCTAGTTCGGCAAGGCGCAGGCGCAGGCGCTCAGCAGCTCCGGTGCCCAGTTGCCGCCACAGTCCGGATGCGAGGCGAGGCCCTAGGAGCCTTAGGCCTGAGGACTTAGGGGCTTGGTACCTACGACGTAGGCTAAGGGGCTAAGGAGGCTAAGGCTTAGGGGCTTAGGCCTGCTTAGCCTTGGGCCTCTCCAGATCTCGGCTGCCGTCGATCCCAGAAACATGGGACTACTACGTATGTACATAGTAATAGTAGTAACAACAAAGAAAAAGAAAATCCAGTTGCTCACCTCCCGACACCTGATATCCATCTCATGCAACTTTCCACGTTGCCATCATGATCTGCTATCTCAACCAACTCGTCTAGGGCCTAGGCCTGTCATTCGAGTTCAATCCAAGCCCAGCGGTCTTCCCTCAGACATCCAAGTGGCTATTCTCGACGCTCATGTTGAACCCCCATCCATGTTCCCACCCACACACCCCTACAGTACCACATGCCAGTGCAGCAGCGACCTACGGAGTACTCTATACTCTGTTCCCACAATCCTCGCCCAGTCTCTCAAGCCCCCATCCAGCCTTTCTGCCAGGTCCATTTCCCAGCTTATCGGGTGCAGCATGAAGTCATCCATCGCCCGGCTCCTCGAGGACTCGGTATTCCCAATTGGTGGTGCACATCTCTCTTAGACATGGCCTCTCGATGCTCAGCACCCTGCTTCTTTGATCCCAATGTCACTTGTGGCACCCGGACCTTTGGTTCAAACTCGTCCCCGGATTTTCCAGGTATAGCTGTAGCATCCACCAGAGCTTTGACAACGGCGTGGCGTCCACCCTGCGATCGATCTCGTGGTTCTGGAGCGGGACGGAATGCCAATACGTATTGCATCGGCCGCGATTCGCTGCTCGCTCATACCCGACCCCAATCTTTGCAGGCCATGAATGCCCCAAAGATTGCCTTCGCCCGGCATGGGTCCTGAGAAGCGGCATCGCCAGGAGCATTTTCAGTAGTGTAGATTCCAGGGAGGACCATGCTCTTTCTAATAGCTGCCTTACGGGTCAAGGTGGTGTCGATTTGTCCTCGATTAAGCCACACCCTTCACACGCTGTTCTCGGGTGTCCATGTCGCCGCTTGGGTCGTCACGTATAGCGCCAGTGACCGAAGTCGAGAGACTGCATCATGTGTCAGCTAGGTTCGAAGCTCTTCTGGTGTTCCGGAGCTTACAGCTTACTTATACCCCGTCTCTTCCATGGGCGGTTAGAGACTGCTCCTCAGGCCCACCATTTCACAGCATAGACCCAGTTCCGACGCTGGGCATCTCGCGTTGATAGCATTAACTGACCTGAATTATTGCTTCCTTGTTGGCGAACTGAACTCAGAGCCCCAAGCAGAGGCACGGTATATAATGTTGGTTGGATTGATTGGTGGCGAGAGATGAGACGTGATTTCGCCGACTTCTCTCTTGCCTAACTAGGAACTTTGGTATATCAGACTGCGGGGTTCGGAGTTGAGCAACATCGATAAGGGCGACACATCAGACACCAGACACCAGCCACCAGTCTTGAGATAGCAGACACTGATCCCTCGTTCCTGGGCGAGTCAATGCTGCATCATTAAGGCCTATATATACGCGGCAGTAATCTGACCCCGATCACCTCCCTCTATCTCTGGTCTGCCATCCCTCGCTCTCAAGAAAGTAAACAAATCATCTTCCGTTCCCCGCTACCTAGAGACTCGTTTAGATTCTAGTCCAACATGTCCAAGACAGCTACCGTCACCACGACCGTCCCGTCCTCTGCCACTTCCGAGCCTCAATACTATGGCAAACTTCGCTACATCCCCCAGGGCCAAAAACCGACCCCGTCGCCACACAACTTTCATCTGCCCGCCATAGCCGAGTTCGGCGATGTGCGTCTGCAACCACTCATCGACATGCGGCCTGTGCCTACGGTGGGAGAACTGCCCACTGCCCAAGAAGGCACTGCCCAATTGTCCACTCACGGTTTCACCGCCGTCCGGCACCCGATGACCATGAATTCGGCCCCGTACACCCGGGCGAGCTGGAATGACCCCAAACTCCTCAAGGAGCTATATGTGCCCGAGACGGAGGAGATGGTGAAGCAGATCACTGGCGCCAAGACGGTCATCACAGAGGCCCTCCTGCTGCGCAGTGCTGTCTGGTCGGAGGAAGACGCATTAGCAACTCATGCTGGCCATGGGCATAAGGAGGCATCCAAGGCCGACGGAGGCGAAAAGACACCCGAGGAAGCGCAATTAGAACTGGGCTTTCCGCAGTTCATCGGCTTTTCACCCAAGCAAGGCGGCGCCAGCCCGGCACCCAAAGTCCACCTCGACTATGCCCCCAACGGCGCCCGGATGCATCTGCGAAAGTACCACCCGACCATGACGGCGGCGGCCAAGGGCATCATTGCCGCCGAAGACAAGCTGCTGGCAGAGGGCAAGTCTCTCCGCGAGGAGTATGCGGCGTCTAAGCTGGGCCCCCGCTGGGCGCTGTACTCGATCTGGCGACCGTTGAAGCGAGTGCACCGTGACCCGCTCGCGCTGGGCGACGCCCGCACCTTCCTCGAGGAGGACTATGTGCCCGTCATTGTGAAGACGCCCAACCTGGGCATCCCCGGCGAGACTTCGACCCACGACACAGAGAGCTACCTAGCCCACTGGTCTGTGGGACAGAAATGGTACTTTATCTCGAAGCAGGAGCCGGAGGAAGCCCTGGTTGTAGGACTGTTCGATTCGGATCGTGATAAAGACACCGTGGCTGCGGGAGGCACTCTTCATAGCAGTGTCGACCTCCCCGGCACCGAGAACGAGGAGCCGCGCGAGAGTATAGAGTTGAGATGCTTGGCCATCTGGTAGTAGGGTCCCTCATTGACTAGATAGCACACAACTGTCCGGTCGTTTCTCCTCTGGTATGCTCGTCTTCTCTCGGGAACGGTTCTGCAAGACACACCATGTGGATGCTTTGTCTGCACGATGCGGGAGACGACGTAAGAGGCCAGAATCTCAACGTTGAAATACCTATGAACTGCATGCGTTGCAATACCGCTAACTTCACTCTCCAACTCCTGCGCTTGTTCTCATTGATTGCTCTAGTACAAGGAAACGCCAATCCACGAGCCTCTGTAGCTCAGTCATGCCGACCCACCTCCGAAACGCATAACATCAGAAAACCCCTGTCACTGCCGGATAGGGATGCCAATCTCGTTGGAATATCTGCATCGCGCCCGGGTCGATGTGCCGACCTGCTCCATGTTGGTCGTGTGCGGCTTATCGAAAAGCATCCGGTTCCACACTTCTTCTTCGGCGCTTCCATCCTGGGTCTCGGTAGTGAACTCGTCCCACACCGGCGCTCCCTCTGCACGATAGACATTCGGATCGAGTGCTCTAATGAAACTCGTCCAGTAGCCCTGCATGACCGGGATGATCCAGGCATTCGACTTTCCCGCTTGATAGCTCTCAGGAACTGAGCCTTGCACGTTCTCCGGGCCCCATATTGCAGCGAGCTCGACCGTGTGCGGCACACCTAGCCCTTGTGCCATCTGCGTTGGATCCTCTACGTTGTACCGGTAGTTCCAATTGCCTTGCTGCCCGTGGCGGGACAATGCGCTCGAGACGAACAGATTCGGACACATGTACCGCAAGTCCCCGTACGCGTTGGAGACCTGACGCCACCAGGTGCCCGAGTTGGGGAATTGAGGCCCATGGTTGGGATAGAGCTCGTCCAAGCGCTTGAGTTGATCGAGAGTTAGATACGGGAATTGGTTGTGTAAGAATGTATTGGATTGTGTCAGACTGGAAGTCCCGCGAGGTGTGAAAATGGTGCCTCCATTGGTGTCGTCGCCCATGATGACGGGAACTCGAATAAAGGACCCCGAGTCGAAGGCCGCATATGTGAGGTTTTGGATGAGGTCGTGATCAATGACTGGGTTCCACATGAAAAGGGGAGGGTTCTGTGCTCCAGGGTATGGTATGTTATGATTGTGGGCTTGGAGTTCGGTAGCGCTCTTCGAGCGTAGGCAATCCAAGGTATCTTCGGTACACCCTAAACGCGTGGCAAAGGTGTCGTACTGGTATTGGCTCTCCTCTATAGTTAACATTGTTGCAAAGCTGACAGACTCTGCTGCAACACCAACAAATAGACCATCATTTCGACCACCAAAAGCTGTTAGGTGAAGGGCGATTGAGGCCGCCCCGGCAGAATTTCCTCCTAGTACAACGTGATTCGGGTCCCCTCCGAATAGGTGGATGTACCTTTGCACCCATTCGAGTGCCTTTCTTTGGTCTTTGAGACCGTTGTTGACACTGGCGGTGGGTGAGTCGTGGATTTCGCGACTGGCCAAGAACCCATAAGGACCAACGCGGTAGTTGAATGTCACGACGACAATCTGATTGTCTGAAGCAGTGATCAATCCGTGTCCATTGTAGTTTGCATTAGCATTGTAGTTGAAGCCGCCGCCCTGAATGAAGAAGTAGACTGGTAGGTTTGATTCGATGGTCGCATGAGTCGGAGAGTAGACATCAATAAAGAGACAGTCTTCTGAAGTCAACAGCCTGTCCGAACTTTCGCCAGTTCCCAAACAGGTATGGCCATGCTAGAAGAGGGTTACTCGTGAAACGAATCGCAGCAACTTTGAACATGATTCGTACCTTGCCTGCCGCAAGTATACCGGCAACCGTCGGCGGATCTTGAGGAGCAGCAAATCTTAGTTCACCCACTGGGGCTGCGGCATATCGCATTCCGAGCCATTGGGTGATGCCCTTTGAGTGCTTGACTCCTTGGTAGGATGCGTAACCGAGTTTTACTGTGGGTTGGACCGCGGCTACTGCTGAGAAGAGGCAGAGGAGGAACAGGTATAGAGCCATGGTGCATACTGTAAGCATATAGGGGAGGAACATGCCAGCAGCTAGATTGTTCCGTGGCATCGAGAATTGCGACTGTACTTCGAACTTGAATGCATCTTTGAACTTTTCGTTGTCGTTGTCGTTGTCGCGGGAAAATTGAGGTTCAATTGAAGGCCGTAATGAGAGGCATTGCACAATATCCGCTTCGATTTTGTCATGGACTACTTTAACCATAATAGTGCCAGCGTGCTGGCGTGCTGGCGAGGCGCAGCTGGCGCGAAGGATGGCGGTCCGATATAAGTGTCATTCTTTGCCTAGGCGCACAATTACCAGTGATGGTACGGCTAGATCCATCTGGATTCCCAGGTCTGGCAAAGAATTTGCATGGTACTCCGTATTTTTGGTTCGAATAATATGCAAGGGAGCATCTCAGATTGTGGTGCGGGGCAAGTGGCTGGATTGTATGGAACACAATGCTCTTGATTGGATGCGGCTGCCAGATGGTGCCAGAGCAAAACAACGGCCTGTTGAGTCCAGATCCAGATTGCTTGCCACGCCAATCGCGTCGAACCTGTTGTCCGGCAAGTAGGATAAGCGGACGTGGCCTCGTGGCTAAGCAATCGTACCGTTCACGTTCTGGACTGATGGCATTGCAGGAACCAAGCGCGGAAACAGGACTTGATACCGGGTCATTCGGATCAGCCTCAGCGGTTTTGGCCTGGGACGCTGAATAATGGGCCCAATTGTTTCCGTCTTCACTTCGGAACCGCATCCGCAATGGCTGTCTTCACGTAGTCCCAGCTTAATCCTCCAATGTCTTCCCCTTTCAGCCTGTTCAGAGCACTAATACCCGTTGTTGATTTCCCTGTCGCAATTCTTCGTGCCATGACCGAATCTTTTGCACCCGGATATTTCGAGGCGGCACCATGCAGCAGGCACCCCTCGAACCAATTCTCCTCTTCGGCGGTGAAGGGCAACCCGATCAACACGGCTGCTTGTTCGGCACGATCACGACCCGCCTTCTGCCCATGTACTGTGACGATCAATTGTTCGAAGAGAGCTCTGCGCTGTAGATCGTCTTGTTTCTGGGCAAAATAGTACGCTTCGACTAGATTGTTTGCCAGGAGCAACTCGAAGTATGCCTCGAGTGTTTCTTGATCTTTCAGAGGTGGAGATACAGCAACATAGTATGCGGTGGCCAGAGAGGAATCGCATTTGGAATGCCGGAGCAACGCGAGGAGGATCTCGTCGGGAAAGGTGGGCGTTAATGACGGGTCAGTAAGGAATTCCAGCGCTCGGGAGAATTGAGCGTGATCAAGTTCCCACAAGCCGGCGACCAGCAGCTGGTACTTTTGAGGGAGGTATGTTCTTCGTGCAAAGTTGGTGTCTGCATTTGGTAATTGGCGACAATCTCGGAGGATGTAGTAGAGGAGGGCGAGTCTATGTTCCTCCTTTACAGGTGCCTGAACTATCTTGGACCAGAGGTTGCGCAAGTCTTGGTTCGATCTGGGCGGGTAATTGCTCCTGGCGGCTGCCCAACTGTTAGTAGATGAGACTGATTTCGCGGGGAGGGAACCGTGTTCATACGGCGTGTCAAGCCTATCGACTTCCAGATACGGTCAAAGAACAATTGGTCGCCAAACTCCTTGCGATGTTTGAGTATGCTCTCAACCGACTTCTGGTCGAACGCATAGTCTGGTTTCGGCTGAAACACAGCATCGAAATCTTGCCAGTCGAGCATTGTGATGACAGAGACTCAGGCTGATAGGATGCTGAAGAAAGCCACAAAACTGCTCGTTGGTGGAAGCTGGCTGAAGCAATTGATTCATCACTGATTCAACATCAACACCGAACGCCAACTCGAGGCATTACATGACCGCGTCTGCGGAGTGAAAGTTTCCGGCGAAGCATAGGTGATCCTACCGCATTCGATTGATTTGCCGTAGATGGCTCTATCAGTGCATTTCTTGAAATCTCCTGATTATTGTTCGTCTCGTTTACAACAAAAACCCTCCTTCACATACCTAGGTAGTCCCTTATGGTACTACCGTACTGCAACTCTGCCGTCCAACACTACTCTTCCCCTGCTCCCCACCACCTTGACCCAATTCTTTCCTTGTTTACACTAGTGCACTGTATTCTCCAGGAAGATAACCCTGAGCTGCGAGGACAAAACCTAACCCAGTACCGACTGAGTGAGCACTTCATAGGCCAACCACTGACATGGTTGGGCGGATAGGAACGACTAACATAATAGTTGGAATCTAAAATGCATGATGACCGCGAGCCGTACTGTCTGGAGTCGAATCCTTGTATCGACACCATCTGTTGGCCTATTCAGCCCACGGCTGTTGTATCCTTGCATATCCTGCCGCGAAAGAAGCCCCTGACTGCGTTACTCAACCAGATCAGCTCACCGTGGCGCAGCTCATCCAGCGGTACGAGCCTTTCCACACAGAATCCAGCTTGCAAGGCCTTCAACTTGGTTACGCTAAGCATCCCGCCAGACACAGACGGTGGCGTGACCCAGCCTCCATCGCGAAAGAAGTACGGCGTGCAAACGCTTGCCTCTGTAATTTCGCGCCGTAGATTGAAGAGGAGGACCTCGGCGTTCATGGGCGCGGATTGCAGAATCCCCGCCCGTAAGCGTGCGTTGTCGTATGGTTGTCGAAATGTCGTCTTATTAGCGGTGAAGATGGTGGTCGGTGTGGGTGTGGAGTCAACATAGACAGTCGAAAAGCGACAGCCAGAGTCGTCAAAGCTGGATGGCAACTCGTGGAGAGGATTGTTCTCAAGGGCTTCTAGTGGTTTCTCACCACTCATTGGTACAGTCTCAACACCGGTATGACCACCGCTATCGACCAATATACGCACTCGGATTTCCCTAAAGAAGCTTTTAGCGGGCTGGGGCTGCTGGGTTGTTGTAGCCTCTTCGATAGTATGGAAAAGGCCGAGCGCGGCCTCGTCGCCTTGAAGCTGTACGCATACTCGCGACCACGAACAGGCTTGGGCAGCGGTTTTCAGTCGCTGTCCATGCAAGTATAGTAGCTTTAATTCTTCTTGCTTCCACTCCTGAATGAGTTGAGGCGCCTGGGCCACGTCGTGGCTGTTGAAATGCACGTGCTTCAGAGTAGTGATAATGCGGAAGTCTGGGTCTTCGATGATCGAAGCTACTGCCTCGGAATCCATAGCTTCAAGTCGGTTCTATAACAAGGACTGGAGTCTTTCCTCCTTCTTTATTGACATTGGTCGATGTCAACTCATTCCTTGCCGACTTCGATGCGTCGGACACCTCCGGCACACCAGTGACACTTTCAAAGAGACATAACTGAATACCGCCTCAGCACAGTATTGTCTGGTGTTGTTCGAGGAATGGGGCAGATCACAAGTCAATACATTGTTTTTCCATTGCTGCGAACATCCGATGCTGAGATCGCAAGAATGGGAGAAAAGTTGTGTTGTGGTAGTAGGCCTTGTCTTTCGGGGTTTCGCAGCTGCGCCCATCCGGAGCTGTGCCATTGGTCAGCTCCCAAGTGAATCTCCATCTGCGCTTCTGAGATCATTCTTCGAGTCCTCGGAACTTTTTGAATCCTCGTCACCTCCAGGTTGCCTACTATCTTCTGCCTGGCCCTCCCATCGTCCCTTTCTCGTACTAGCTTCCTTTCTCATTGTACATTAAACACATCAATCAATGGCTGAGCCTGTGTTCATCGACGCCTCCCGGGCATCCTCTTCTTTATGGGATCGCGTGTCTAGCTGGGTTTCGGAGAACAAAGCGATCGCATACACAATCGCTGGGACTGTCGTGGTCATCACCAGTGCGGGAGCCATCTACTACTTCTCCGGACAGAGAGCAGGCACACCTCCTGCGGCCACAGAGAAGAAGAAGAGCAAGAAGGAGCGCCGGAAAGAGAAAAAGGCCGCCGAGGAAGCACAAAAGGCTGGTATCAGTCTTAAAGACGTTGAGGCCGGTGAGTGCCTGTCCCTGATGCACAGCCCCGACAACATCGCGCTGATATCTGAGCTAGGAGCAGTTCCCCCCAAACCTACTGCCGTCGAGACTGAGGACGAGTTACCAGAAATTACTGAGTCTACGGTGGAGAGCTTCACCGCGGAGGTAGGATTCGACTTATTTGGTATCATGCTCATGGCTAACACCGACCAGGAGAGGGCGACCTATGCAGGCAAATTAAAAGTTGCAGGCAACAAGGCATATGGCTCTAAAGATTACAACAAGGCAATCGAACTTTACGGCAAAGCGATCCTCTGCAAACCTGACCCAGTCTACTACTCCAACCGAGCCGCTTGCTACAATGCCCTTAGTGAATGGGACAAAGTTGTGGAGGATACCAGTGCCGCTGTGTCGATGGACCCCGAATATGTGAAGGCTCTGAATCGGCGAGCGCATGCCTACGAGCATTTGGGCCTGTTTTCGGAGGCTTTGCTGGATTACACTGCGAGTTGCATCATTGACGGCTTCAAGAACGAGAGCAGCGCTCAGAGTGTGGAGAGGTTGTTGAAGAAGGTCGCTGAGAAGAAGGGCAAGGCTATTCTTGCGGGCAAGAAGAACAAGTTGCCAAGTGCCACTTTCGTCTCCAACTATCTCCAAAGCTTTCGCCCGCGCCCACCTCCGGCTGGATTGGAAGAATCAGTCGAACTAGACGAGAATACCGGCGAGGGCCAGCTACAACGCGGGCTCATCGCTATGAAGAAGAAGACGGCCCAAGGATATGACGAAGCTGCAGCGGCGTTCAAAAAGGCCGTTGAGCTCGGAGAGCTCGGAGAACACGAAGCCTTTGCGCTCAACATGCACGCAACTTTCTTGTATCTCGAAGGGGACACTACAGAGGCCCTTCAAGATCTGACCAAAGCTGTGGAATTGCAACCTTCGTTGACCCAAGCCTATATCAAGCGTGCTAGTATGCAATTGGAGCTGGGCAACAAGGACCTGGCCGCGGAGGATTTCGAAAAGGCTCTGGCACAGAACAAGGACGATCCAGATATCTATTACCACCGAGCTCAACTGCATTTCATCCTTGGAGAATTCGCCGACGCTGCTAAGGACTACCAGAAATCGATCGACCTCGACAGGGACTTCATCTACTCCCACATCCAGCTCGGTGTCACCCAGTACAAGATGGGCTCGATCGCGTCATCAATGGCGACGTTCCGCCGGTGTATCAAGAACTTCGATAAGGTGCCAGATGTCTACAACTATTACGGTGAGCTGTTACTTGACCAACAAAAGTATCAAGAGGCAATAGAGAGGTTCGACACATCAATCGACATGGAAAGACAGACGAAGCCGACAGGTGCTATCAACGTCCTTCCGCTGATTAATAAAGCTTTGGCACTGTTTCAATGGAAACAAGATTTCAAGGCGGCGGAGGAGTTGTGTGAAAAGGCGCTCATTCGTAAGTTGCATGAGACGGTGTCTGCCTATACCCCTACTAACGCTGTTCTAGTTGATCCTGAGTGCGATATCGCGGTTGCCACCATGGCACAGCTTCTCCTCCAGCAAGGCAAGGTTGTCCGCGCTTTGGAATATTTTGAACGAGCGGCCGAGCTCTCGAGGACCGAGGGAGAGATTGTCAACGCGCTCTCGTACGCCGAAGCCACACGAACGCAACTGGAAGTATCGCAAAAGTACCCTCGATTGGCATCGCGGCTTCAGCAGATGGAAGGGGCGGGACTTGGTGGTCCCCCTGGCGTGAGATAGAACATGTCAGGTCATCTTCGCACCTCTGTTTGTCGTTGTGAGGCTAGGCTCCCTTCTCCTTTAATTCTCCCGGGTGCCGTGCTGGCGAGAGATCGTGAGACTCTTCGCCATGAAACGCGCACTGGTCTAGCCTTCAGCATGGCCGATTCTCGCGGCTGGGGGCCAGTGCTGAAGTGTTGGATGTTTCGAAACGGCGTGTGAGGGCGATCAAAATGGTGTAGGAGTGTATAACAATAATGGATGCGAGGCCGCTTCCCGCCATAATGTGCAGATGTTTGTCGAATCAGGGTAGTGATCAGGTAGTTGTATGACATGGGCATCCTCTCAACGCAAGCTGGGTATGCTCTTATAGCACCTCAGCGTGACAAACGACTCCCAACGTGAACGCATCATTCAGCCTTGGACTGGGCGCAGGCTAACAAAGGCGGGAGGGAGCTGGAGGCGGAGACCACAGGCACCTGACAGGGGCGATAAGACAGAATCTAACCCAATTTGGAATGGGCGGCTTCTTATCAGTGACACCTCTAGGCTGATACGGAGTACGGAGTACATATGTCGACGGCAGTCGCGACTTGCCCCTCATTGCAGCCTGCACGGGCAGTCATCGGTTGCCGACCTACAGTTGAAGTATCCGACTGCTCCGTGGTCGACTGCTCCCGTTTCAGTCTATAACCGACTGCTTCACTCTCACTTCTACTCCTCCAGGCTAGTCGTCTTATTCACTCATGGCCTCTTCCCAGTTCTCCCTCTGCTAGACCACGGCCGCTGCATCTAACCTGGGAATCGTCCTAGTTGGTCTCGACCCCTCCAGCTGCCTGCGTAACCCAACTCACTCAGACCTCACATCTTCGACAGCAGACTGTTCCTCCCAGCTCACCGCTCTCATCAACACGAAACTCGATCTCTCGTCCGTTGCACTACAAGGACAGCTGGAATCAGAACCCGATCGTCCTAGGCTACCATCGCTCGCTTCTTACGATGACTCATGACACCCCTGCCCCGTACGGTACGTCTATAGCGCCTATGACTGCCAGTTTACTGCCGGTGTCGAGGGAGCCTAACGTATCATAGTTACTGTCACCCTGCGAGATCTCAACAACCAGGATTCTATCCCTGAACGGACGATAGTGCTCGACTACCCGGATTGGGAGATCAAGATCGGTCGGGGAACCCTCAGCGGTGCCGACGACCTGCGTCCTGCTCAAGAGAATGCTTGGTTCGACTCAAGGGTATTGTCAAGGAATCATGCCAATCTGAGAGCAGACCCAATTACGAAAGTGAGTCCCCTGTCTTCCCTTGCATAGTCTGGGCTGACCATATCAGGATATTGTTATTGAAGATCTTGGATCCATGCATGGTACCCACCTCGCAGGCAGACGGCTGAAAGTGAATCATCCCGAGACTCTGTGGCCTGGAGACCTCATAACTCTGGGTGCAAATGTGACCAGAGGACGCAGTGAGTCCGCATTTAAACCCGATCGTGTATTAATAATATTGTACTGAACACCAGATAGACCATTTCAACGCACTACAGGTTGTGATGAACTGGCAGTGGTCAGTTGACAGGTAATCCCCCGAACGCTCTCAAGAACGTGAAATTGTGCTAACAACTTCATAGCAGTGCGCCTCCTACGAAGCTTCCCCGCTCCAGCCTCGAAACCATGTCTTGCAATACTTTCTCGCCTGATTATAGTGAGGCCGAACACTTCGAAGAGCCCAACTCGAACATCTACTATAACGATAGTGAAGACGGGACAAACTATGAAGAAGACGAAGCGGAGCCAGATGGTGAAGATGAGTTTGTTCAAAATGAGATCTGCCAGGAAAGCATCGAGATTGTGATTCCACCATCTCGTACCTTTGCTGTTCCGGAGTCCGATGTGTCCGACCCAGACAGCTACAGCTCAGGTGAAGAAAGCTCTGATGCGGAAAGCCCGACTTCCAGTCCAGTTGGGCTGAGCGAAGAGACCGAAGACAAAGACAAAACAGCGTCCACCATACCGGTTCTCGAGGTCAACAAGCCACAAGCAAGTCCTACCTCAGAACAAACGAGAGGTACATCCGTCAACCATAAGCCAGGCGATGCTGTTTGGCTTATGGACCTCTCGGATGAGGATGATGACGTTGACGTTGACGACGACGACGACGACGACGACGTCGGTGGTCTGACTCAAGGCGACCAAGGCGAGCCTGTTGTACCCACATTGCTGGTCACCAAACCTGACTATGTCCAATCGTCATTACCAGAGGGTCTTGAGAGCTCGAGCCCATTGTCACAAAACGCTGTCGGCGGCTCTGACCGGGACGAAGCTGTCCACACATCATGTCTCTGCGATATAGGAACCGTGAAGCCATCGGCTGAACCTTTCCTGGCTCCACCGTTCATTCAGGATCTACAATCGGATGGTGCAGACAATTTGGTTTCTGAAGAGGGTCGCTCCAGTTATGCGTGGGCAGGGCATAATTCTGTCTTGTACGAACCTGTGACAGGAAACTTCAGCCAGGGTACGGTGCGTGCTCCACCCATCACCTCGAATGCGCCAGCCAACCCACCTTCGCCCGTATGGCCAAACGATCTCAACGGAAATGTGTGGCTTCCACAGTTTTCATCAGAACTGCAAGATCAAATTCCAAAAGGTTCAGTTGCAAGCCAAGTTGATGATTCACCCAAAGAAGGTTCCGCGGAACTAAGCAACCGTACCTTGAAACGCAAGGCGGAACAAATCTCTTCGGATGCCACCCTTCAGGAACAGACAGTAGTTGCTGGTTCTAATTCACCTAATCCTGCAAATTCCATTTCAGCAGTTGCATCGGACAAGGCTATTGACGGTGCCATTGACATCCATGAAAGCAATCTGCAAACTTCGCAGTTGCCTGGCACCGAAGCAAATGATGGTACACCACTCCAGAACGCGGAACTGCCACCACGTAAGAAAATCAAGCGGAGCAAACAGAGGCTTAATAAAAGCCGTGGCAGCAGTAGCAGCAGCTTGATCAAGATTGCTGCCGCAACAATTGCGGGCATGGCCATCGGAACAGTGGGAACAATTGTTGGCCTTGCCTCTCTTCCGCCGGACTATTTCATGTGAACAATGCTTGATCTGGAATCAAGTAAGCCGGTTCGGCCGTTGATCGAGCAGTTGGGTATACTGCAGGACAACTAGAGATACGATACGGCAGTCAAGACCAAGGACGACCTGTTGGGAGAATGGCGTTCGCGGAGTCGCGGGATGGGGATGCTATGGGGATGGGGATGGGGATGGGGATGGGGATGGCGATGGGGACATATGAGGATCTCACGAGGATTCGACACTGTCAGGGAACAGATTGCATTTCGTAGGGTTTTACGGGCTGGGGCAGCGGCTGGCGGGCATGTTCTACCTCGAATAGCACACAATGGATTTTAGCTGGTGTCGGTGTAAGGATCTTAATCCATTCTTGGGCTCTCCTTATCTCGGGCTTTTCCCTCCAGCACTTGCCCTACGGTTCATCGGGGAGTTCTACACAGAGCAATGAGACGCGGTCTTTTCAGAACAAGAGTGACCACCTGGCCAGGGCGTTGCTACAGTAGTAGACATGCAATCTAGAAATCTACATCTTATATCGATTTTCACTTTTCATTCACCATCTTCGTCCCAATCTTTCCTGCGTGGTCGGCCATTCAAATCTCATCTTGCAGCACCAAAAATGTCGAGAGCTATCCTGGCCTCAACAGAGCCTTGAGAGATACTTCTCATATGCTACGATATGCCAACACCACTCCTGCCCTATGCTGATAGATGATCCTAGAAAGAAGCAAACCAGGCGCAATTGTCTGTCTCGTATCGATCATGCATCCAGCACAATGTCATATCGTTATTCATTATTTTTCCAGCGCAGATGGCCTCGCTACCCTAAGCCAACCCCGAGTTTCCTGTGACTGCTAACCGTGCAGTGGTGGCCGTGGTCGTTTCGTTCCATGTCCTTCATATATTCATATCCTTTCTGTCATCATGTTCCTCGTGTCTTTCGTATCCTCATGCCCTTCGTGTCCTTCGTAAAATATATCGTTATGCTATGCTAGCGATGTATATGGCTGAAGGGATTGTAAGTTCCTTGGGGAGTAGAGCGGGTTATCTAACTAAATTGCCGGTTTCGTCAATATGGTCACTCCGCAGCAGTAAGCATCAGAAGACAGGCAACATCCAGCCATGTCCGGCCATGCTGACTCTGTCTCTCTACACCCAAGCAGGCGAAAAACTTCGTTAAGTTTGTGCGTTGAAATTCAAGATTGTGTGCAAACGATGCTTCCGCATAGAGATGTCTCAACGACCTCGATGCATGAAGAGTTAACACAAGGTGGCAGGCGATCAGGCTGGATGGAAAGTCATCTATCTGGAGACTCATTCGGCGTTGAGATCGTGCTAGAGGAGGCCACTTAAGATGCTGGCTCCTCACGGGGTTCGATTGGATCGAGAACGACCGGGCATGGCGCTCGCATTGAGGGTATGCTGTTGAAGTGGATGGTTCAGGCTCCAGAGACGATGGGCTCAGGCTGAGGCGTTTGGGAAGCAGACAGTGTCGCCGGTCATGGCCGAGATCTTCCGCAATAAACCCAGTTGTCGAGGTTCTCAAGCTTTCTTGGTCTCGAAATTGACCACGTCGAACCCTTTGCCGTACCATGTGTCCCAATCCCAATCTGTACTGCGATGATTTTCCTGACCAAAGGCACGAATCATTATTTCACCTTGTTTCTCAGCTTCGGTGCCAGCTAACAAATGTTGGGCACCTTCTCTGTGTTTGCGTGTTGCCCCTTGCCCCCAAATTGTATCTTTGATGGGATTAATGAAGGTCCCAATGTGTCTAAAGGTCAGGCTGATTCTCTCTCCACCATACGCAAGCTCGGCAGGATCTTTCTGGGAAGGAGGCCGCTTATCCGCTCGGATGGCATGAAGCCAGTGTCGATTGGTCTCCTCACCAAGGACGAACAGAGACTTGTGTGGCAGCCGTATGCGTTGACAGGGTCTGGTAGCATCCGAATCTAGGTTTTCAACATCAGAGGCTACCGAGGACCTCTTCTTTCGTAAAGACATGGTCCTTTGCGCACCCAGACTGAGGTTGACGATGCTGGACCCCCGAACAATGTCCAGAGTCTTGTCGGTGTGTTCTGAAATGTTGTCTTCGCCATTTCGATACCATTGTATCAAAACATGATTTAGGTGATGACCGACCACCTTTTCCGCAGCTTTTCGTAATGTGTCGACAGTAGGATCGAAGGCGAGCAGCTCGGGAGATTCATCGGCTGGATGCCTGTAAACGGGAATACATGACCCATCCTCGGCGATTCGTCCTTGAACTGCAACCAAGCGAGGCACTTCGCCAGAGCGATGAAACATTTTTTGCCATCTGATTCCCTTCTTACAGGAGTGAAAGGCTCTTTCTGCTTCCTCCGGACCGAGTAGGTCCAGGTAGAGTTGACAGTCACCTTGACCAATTATGTCGTCAGGTTCAAGGAACCTAGGTGTCATCCTTTCCTTCTTTTTGGACATCAGTACACGACCGCACCGAGCTGTTTCCGACACTACCTCTTCCCGTTGAGCTGGGTCATTGTCCGAAGAGTCATCCCTTCCAGCGCCGGCATTATTGGCGAATTGTGTATGCACCATGACTGTATCGTAGGTAGGAGAAGGAGACTCCTTCGGCTTGTTCGAGGGACGTTTCTTTCGGGTGGAAGAGTTGGTCTGCTTGCGTTTCAATTGCTCAGCACTGTCACCAGGATTTGAAGCGCGACGGATTGAAGGGCTGTGTGATAGTTTAGGGATATGAGCCTCCTCCGGGGAATCAACGTCACTGGTTGATCTCTTTCGAGGGGGGCCGTGGTCCGGTGAGACGGACCTCACCAGCCTCCGGGACAACTCACTCTTTGTGCAGGAGGAGTCACGACCATCAGTGGACCCCTCTGCACTCATGTTTGACGGCTTTGCAGCATCTTCTGCGCATATATCTTTGTTCTCCTGACCTTCCAACCTAGCAATCCAATCGTGGATGTGCTTCCTCGACGTATGGGACTTGATCCGACGGGCGGGAGGCGCTATGGTGACTTGAAACCTGGTAGTGTAGTCTTCTTCACGTACGACGTCACCTAGTAACCCAGCAAGGTCGTCGCGGAGCTCTTGGCAGTCAACACCACTTGCACCCATGTGGTCGGCCATTTGACGCATGGCTTCTACGTGGCATTTTTCATCCTTGAAACCGAGACAGTCCTCGACGATGGTGACCTGGAGACCATGACACACGGCGTCCAGTACGGTAGCATAGACAGCAACGTTGGAGAGGGAGCCACAGATATACAGTTCGGTGATGAGTCGGGTCCGTAGATGCATCAGAAGCGGTGACTCGGGAAATGCCGAGTAGTGGGATTTCAGCATCACCAAGTCTCGTTGCGAGTCAATGGCGTCTTTGATGAGGCCAGGGAAGTCGGCACCCGGAGTGCCTGGGATACAGCACCTGTCCTTGGCCGCAGTACCGGCCGCGAGAAACGCTTCTCGGTCATGTGTGACAGTAGACGGTGAGAAGGGACCTTGGGAAGATAAGCTGGTGCAGCGGGGATTGTCAATATACTCCCTGGTCTCGCCGTCTGTGTCTTTATCTCCGAGATTTTGTTTTAGGAGGATGGAGTATGACCCGGTTGTGGTTGAGATGGTGGACTGAGGTTGTTTGTACTCTGTGCCAACCCAAATGACCTCCCCCTTTGCACGAAATTCGGCCACAAGGGCAAGGAGATTCGGGAGGAAGGAAAGCACATTGGCGACATGAACTTTTCCTTCCGGACTGACGAAGTCGTTCTGAAAGTCGAGGAGCAGCAGCGCCTTCTTAGTCTCGATCGGTGGACCCGTAGGCAACGAGCCGGCAGGGAATAACATGACTTGAGGAATGCCGCATCATGCGGGAGGATGGTGTTACGGCGGGAAAGTGAGGTGAGGAGAGCAGATTGTAGGGAAATGTACTTTCTTTTCAGGAGGACTTCTATGCCGTAGCGCGACCAAGAGACTTAAGTGGTAAGGCGAGACGAGTGAGAGGGTAGACGCGGAGCAGGCCGAGATGGTTGCGGTGACAGTGACAGAGGCGCCGTGGGTCTAGAGGGCGACTGGGGGCTAAATGGTTTGCTATTGTCAGTGTGGCACTGGGGAGCGTCAGACGAGGCGATAACGGCGGATTTAGTGGCTATTCGACGGCGGTCACCAAGTCATTCCGCGCTTGGAAGCGACCTGGGTGGTTTGGGTCTGAGGGAGATCTATTCAATAGGATCGGGTCGGAGTGGAGGCCGACTATGGTAGTTGATCGAGAAGACTGGTTAGAGTGCACCGATCGGGCAGTTCGGCAAGGTTCAGGCGTGGGATTGTGTGATAGGAGTAGTGAAGCGGGAGGAATCAATTGCCAAACTGTTGAACTGGCGGATGGATGATGTCTTGGTGCCGGTTGATGAGGTGTCCGTGGGGTGGGTTGAGCAGAGCCACAGTGCCACGGAAGCAGTAGATGGCTGCTGTGGTTCAGATGGACTGGACGGTAGCTCCGTCGTTGTATTTGTCTATGTGGCTGCGAACTGGACCTATATTAATTGTGTCTCGACAGGTGAAGTACGGAGTACTGTTTCAACTTGGATGGCGGGGTAGATGTTGACTCGAGCCTTCAGGAGAGACGAGCGTCGACAGAGCAGGGAGGCTTCGTACGAATTAGGGAGTTTGGATGAGATGGCTTGTAGATGGTCGGAAAGATGCTGTAGAAGGACGAAGGACGAGGCACTCCGTACTTTGGAGGAGGAGTGGAGACGCAGTTTAACGACCGTCTATCTGTGTATCCGTACTCCGTTCTGAAGGTAGAAGTAGCAAGGGATCAAAGCCACGTTGCACGGCAGACAAGGGACCAGGATAAATAGTGGCATATTCTGTAGACGATGCGGCCATCGGTAGGAGGAAGAGGAGCAGTACTGATGGTGGTGGTATGCAAGCTGCAAGAACACGGGGCGAGCCTACCTGGCTGATTAGGTCTCTAAGGTTGATTTAGGAAGGTCAAGAGCGAGAGCGGAAGCGCAGGAGCAGGAGGCAAAGAGAGGAGGGGCATCATCCGGTCGGTGGCGGTAGGTACTGTACCTTGGGTACCTTTGGTATAGGTAGGTACCTACTAGGTACCTAAGGTATTGTACAGTATGGAAAACCCCGGGCACCTAATACAAGGCACCTACCGGTAGTACAGATGGCGACTAGAAGTCCGCAGCGTCTATCGGGTACCTAATAATACCTAGCCTAGGTACCTACATACCTATCTAGGTACCGATCTGCCAGTGCCCTGAACTTCCCTTCAACTAGAACTTGATTTGATGTGTAAGCGCAGGCTCCTAAGGCCTTGTTATTCAAGCCTGCATCTTTACCTCTTCCACTGGACCGTATCGGCAGAAAGCCCCTCCTCCTCCTGGTCACTCCTCGTTGGTATGTACGGAGTACGGATACATAGGTACTCAACTCCTCTGACTCCTCTGCTTTTGGCCCCTTCTGGACTCCTACTCCTCAGTGGGTGGTGCCGCAAAGCCTGCCCTTTCTGACTCCGTCCTCTAGCCGCCCTGTTCCCATGATCAACCTCTAGATGTCCGCAATGATGCCCAACAACCCCCTCTCCACTTCGGCGGCTCCTCTCCTCAGCCTCGCTAGGCCACGACCGGCGGTAGGAGGCCTTGCACCCCGGGATGGCCCGATGTGTACGGAGTACTGTAGTACTAACTCCAGGTTTTGTGGTCCTCGCCAATACGGCATTCCATCCCCCCGTGTACCATAACCATATCCCCTGGCGATTCACGCAGGCAAGAATAATATTGGGGCGGTCTCCTTGCCCGCCTCAGGAACGGCCCAAATGAAGGGAGAAACGGCCACATTTTGGTCTCAGAGAGGAATGTCCGATACCACGAAGCAAGGGCATTGGAAGTACGTCAATCCAGGTCGCTGTCCTTGTCGTCGTTGTCGTCATCATCCACCCCCATGGCCGCGTCCATCAATTCTTTGACCCTGGCCTTGATCTCCTCCACTTTGTTCTCCTTGACCAGACAGGTGTGGTCGTCGATTTCCTCGATAATGTACGCGTTCTGAGATTCGCGGTCGATTTTCCGCACCATCGCCATTTGAGGCGGATCACACTGCAGGAGGGCTCCTTTGACAGCTTTAGGCATCGTGCTATCTGTAAAAGCTCGAGATTTCCTTGGAATACCAGGTACACTCTGTAAGGTAGTCCGTGTAGTAAGAGTAGTAGTGGTGGTGGTAGAGAAAGTCTTTCAACTCTGGTTGTTTCGATGACGACTCGGCCTTGGCGGTCAGATAAGTACAAGGCTGCGACGCGCAAAAGAAACGTCTTTCTGATTATTAGTACTGCTCTTCTTGTTGACCTCGTATCCTCCGTGCTATCTGCTCTCCCACCCCCAAGCTACCGATTGTCCGGCCCAAATGTGGTCTCCCATGCACATACCTGTCGCTGACGAAGACCACTTCTATCTGTCTCCTTCGTACACCGACGTTACCCCCATCGAAGATCGGCAACACGACCGCGTCGCAGCCAGTCTCCAAACGGTCGAGCACGGGAGTACGCCGACACTCTTACTAGATTGATAGCATCCATGACCGAATCAACGGAACTCTCTGACCCAAATATCTTGCTTTCGTAACAACTCAATTCTGCTCCGCACTTGATCCGGCCAAGGCAGTGGGCGGCTTTCCAACAAGCGCTCGAGAGGCCTCGCATCGAGTTTTGATCCTGATCAGCAGATCTGCCACACTTTGCTTTTGAATCACGCCCTCTTTAGATCTACGCGTCTTGTGCTTAGCCCAGGCCAAAGCACGGTCGGAACTCTGCCGCATGATACCCAGTCTAATTGCCCACACTAGAACTGCCGACGCGGTGAAGGTCATCTCGACCACGTCGGCGCCTTTTCCTGGAGGAGCCGGCAGGTTGGATTTTGGGCACACCAATTTGCTGGAACGGATATGTGAGCCATTGACCACCTTGTGACCAAGCGTTTCGGGGTGAGATACAACCGAATATGCATCAAGCCTGTTGGCGGCAATGTCATCTCTTGTGACAATGATGATTGCCGACTGCCCTCTGACATCCTCTGCCGGAGCAGCGTCCACGAGTTGGTATGCCATGCACTGTACATCAGCGCCTCAGTCGTCCCGTCCAGATCAGGTCGTGGGCCAAATCTGAGTACAATCAGCAAATCAAACCAGCGTGGTGCCAGTCAACCAGTCTGACCTTCTCACCGCTGATGACGTACTCATCCCCATCGAGGTCCGCAACATTTTGAGGCCGGTGCCCCAGGCTCGGCGAAATCGACATTCCCGGTAGGTTCGGAGAGCACGAGACTGGCAAGCGGAGCGCCTGTGCCATGCAGGAAAGGCCCAACAGACTTCTCATGCTGCTCTGGACTGTCTTCCAGGACTAATGGGGTCAGCCTTAGGCCAGTCGCAAGTATGGTTATAGAAGCGCTTGGTTCAACCGCACGTTCGCCACCAGTGTTGCTTCGATCAATGGTCCTCCAGTTTCGCCAAGCGTCTTTGGGATGTGCCACCTGATGTACCAGGGAGCGAGCCACTCCTGGGCTCGTACACTGAACGTGAGAGCTTGAAATGAGTCTGGGCGAAGTCGCACACGGCATTCCGCAGAGCCAGTTGTGCTGAGGACAATCCAAAGTCAAATTATATTGTAATTCCACAGTCTCTATGCAAGAAGAACGAGATGAGACAAGGGATAGACCACGGCAGGGTCCCGAAGAGGATTCCGAGGCTGACAAAGATGAAGGGTCTGGAGGCCACAGGCTCCTTAAAATGGGCCGGGTTACGGGATGCTATGAGGTACGGACAGTGTATGGTGGCTTGCTTCGCGCAAGACCTCGTACCAGGGCATTTTCCGGTCGGCTATCTGTGTCGCTCGCCGGCTTTGCAAGCAACATGTTGGTTTGCATCGATGAGTGGCAGGACGGAAACAGGCAGGACGATCTCGTGTGTATTCCTGCAACGACCCATGAGACTGTGTACCAGTCAGCAAGCAAAGGTTGTAATTTATCGCACCCTACCTGGAAGCATTGTATCAGACTGATGGACCCGAGAGGCAGAATGAATTGCTATAAACACAAACATCACGTTGTTGGGAGATGAAAGGAGTACCAACCGCACAGTGAACAAAGACGACTGAAGAGAAATGGAATGAGGCTGTTGTTGCTGATGATGGTTTGCCTCTGCCTGCGCCATTTGAAATACTCTGCGCATGCGGGTAGACTTCCACCACCAACGTGTTCTGTTCGTCATTCACCTTGATCTGGACGTGAATGTTGTTTTCCTCCCTTCACCTTCTTGGTCTTGTTTCTGTTCCTGTTTAGCAAGTTCCTTCGTGTCCCGTTCAGCACCTTGTCCTCAGCAGCAGCACCGTACAAATCTCTCTCCCGTGAGCAATGCATTGCTTCGTCTTTCCTCTCATTCTCCTGATCCTTCTGCTTCCTGAGAGCTCGATCTCCATCGTTCTCAATGTCGATAATCCAGGTCAGTTTCTGCCCTATCCGGTCCGAACGATCAAGTACTAACTCACTTGGGGTCAGAATCCATCCTCGCAGCTTCGGCTGTAACAGCACATGGTGTTCAGCAGCTTTACAGTGGAAACAGAACCGGGGGCATACTTGGAAAATTCCCATATCCTCCGTATTACTGGTGGGAGAGTGGTGGTGCATGGGGTGGGATGATGGAATACTGGCACTACACGCGTGATGAGTCGTATGGACATGCCACACAGCAAGCCCTCATCTCTCAACTCGGCCCGACAAACGACTTCAACGTCCCTGCAGAAGCGTTCGACGAGGGAAACGACGACCAGGCGTTCTGGGTCTTTGCTGCCATGTCGGCCGCCGAGTATAACTTTCCCAACCCGCCTGCACCCATTCCTTCTTGGGTCACTATTGTGCAGAATGCCTGGGAAGACTACGCCTCTCGCTGGAATTCCTCCGGCTGTAACGGCGGGCTCAAGTGGCAATTCCACCCTGAGAACGCAGGCTACTACTACAAAAACAGCATATCTAACGGGGCATTCTTCCAGCTTTCTGCGAGGCTGGCGCGATTTACCGGCAATAACACCTACGCGCGTTGGGCGGACACTATCTGGAACTGGTCCCGTGGAATTGGCTTGATTGACGACCTCTACAATGTCTTTGACGGGACGGATGAGCTTATCAATTGCACCGGCATTGACCACCACCAATGGTCCTACAACGTGGGGATCTACCTCTATGGGGCTGCAATGCTGCAAAACTACACCAACGGATCATCTCCATGGATCGAGCGTACGGCTGGTCTACTGGACGCGACGAACACGTTCCTCAGTCCGTTTCGGAACGCGACGAACATCGTTTTTGAAGCGGAATGCGAACTCGACATGACTTGTGATCCTGACCAGCTTTCGATGAAGGCCTACCTGATTCGCTGGCTTGCTGGGACTTCGATGATGGCACCTTTCACTGCAGGAAGAATTGGGATCATCCTTCGAAGTTCGGCGCAAGCTGCTGCTGGTGCTTGTATTGGGGGCCCAGCTAACAATACGTGTGGATCAAAATGGTATGTGGGTGGATGGGACGGAACCAGTGGACTAGGTCAGCAGCTCTGCGCAATGGAAGCGATGTACGCCTTGTTGGTCAACCAAACCGAACCACCGATCACGTCCGGCCATGTGGTCCTTCAACCCGCTTCTCCGTCTTCAGCGTTCAATATCACCGCCACCCAGCAACTTCCCAAAGCCAGCGCTACAGCGCGGCCACTTCACGACAGTAAGGGCAGTCGGGAAATCAAAACTCGGAATAAGATTCGAAGTGTTGTCACCGTCATCTTCACATCTCTGGCAGCTATGCATTAGGGAGTTGTTCAATTGTCAAATCTGAAAGGCCGCGCAGCTATTCCACCGGCCATTTGCCAATGATTTTGCGGGAGCTGCGTGTAAACGACAGGGCGTGGAAATAAGAGCAAATTGTAAGAGGTACTGTACCAATCATACATCGGTTAGTAAATCTGGTGTAGCACAGCCTGACAGTAGTAGCGGGTTCCCCGGAGCCCGATTGTACAAGGAGATGACTCGTGTACGGACGAAAATCGTGGTAACAACAAGTGACAAGGTGACACAGGCTTACCAAGCAGTCCAGGTGTGTCAATCTCAACAATCGCTTATACGAGCCTGCCTTCTAGATACGACTTCAACGGTGAGGCTATCGCTGTCTGTACGCAGTAAGTTACCAAGTGTGCCCTGGGACATTTCCTCTCGCAACGTTCGCAACGCCGACGACCGAGAGGAACTCTCAATAGGCATTATCGGGATAGCGAAGCGCACGTTCGTAGCATATATATTAAGCGCGTTGTTTCGTCGCAAGGTTGAGCGTACTCCGTATGTGGATGTGTAGGTAGGTACGAGTACTATACGGAGTACGTACCTTACTACCTAGGTAAGTCTGTACTTGCATCGCCGGAACAGCATATTGATGGAAATGCATCGCCGTATTTGTGGTATGGTAAAGCATCCAGGCGTCAAATGCAAAACTCCGTACCACCTGAAGTATCCATTATTACATCGTCCGCTAAATGACTTCGGCTTGCACGGGTTTGCTGGGCCCGCACGGTCGACCTGTGTCACCCCGTAAGTGACATGGCTCGGGCAGTGCTCAAAAGATGCGTTGATGTATGATCAGAATGCTGCTCTACCCCCATCACCGCAAAGCGCATCGTCGGTGTAGAGGGGTGACAAGCACCTGTCGAACTACTGTCGCTGTGTAAGTGGAGTGGAGCTGGCATGCGCAAAGGACTCGGACTAATGAAAAGCGAGAAATCCAGACCTCTTCTCCTCCTTCTGACCGTCTCCCTTGCCGTATGTGCATTGCTCGAGATGACCGACGTTGGCGCATCACTCAGCACAGCGGGCCAGCCGGTCCTCGACATCCACACCGATCCCGACTCGACCGCGAGCGCCGGTACGGGCGGAGGTCAACACGACCAGGCTGAGAAAAAGAAGAAATATCAATTTCGATATACAACACTTCAGGGATATTTCCTGCAAGATGATCTGCGCACGAAGGCGGCCGAGTTCGACTTCATGAAAACCAACTTTGGGTTGATCCAGCGACCGTATGATTCGGATGAGACTCTCCCCGACCGCGGCCAAGGCATGACGGCCTGGCAGAGATTCGAACACCACATCACCTCGCTCAACGATGCCGCCGGACGCAAAAGACACGGGACTGGTGGGAACGTCATTACGCAGTACAAACTCCTCTTCCTAGCACGGCATGGAAACGGTTACCATAACATCGCAGAACGGTATTACGGCGGTGAGGCATGGGACTGCTACTACTCGATGCTGGACGGCGACCCAGACGGTGTCACCAGCTGGTCTGATGCCCACTTGAGCAAGGAAGGCCGTCGACAGGCCAAGGAGGTCAATGACTTTTGGAGATCGCAGCTGGCTGAGCAGAAAATGAGTCTTCCGCAGTCATACTACGTGAGCCCGCTCGATCGAGCGCTGGAGACGGCCGAGATCACATTTGACGGCTTGCTGCCCTTTTTCAACCCGACTGTGATAGAACGCCTGCGTGAAGGCACCGGAATCCATACTTGCGACCGTCGCAGTGTCGTCTCGTATATCCGTCAACGCTATCCCGATTATATCGTCACCCGTGACCCGTTCCTCACCGAGACGGATCAGTTCTGGGATGCGGAGCTTCGCGAGACAGACGACGCCCTAGCAATCCGTCTGGGCAAGCTGTTGGACCAGGTCATGGTGGATGAGATCGGCGAACGGATCAGTTTCACAAGTCACTCTGGAGCTATTGGTGCCATCCTCCACGTTTTGGGCCATCGACAGTTCTCGCTTGGTACGGGAGCCGTGATCCCGGTCTTTGTACGCGTCGACAAGGTCGCTGTCGACGCCGATGGCCGAGATCGTCTGTCAAGAAGACACGGAGGGAAAGCTGAAGGTGGCAAACCCGCTCAATCGCAAACCAGTGACAATGTCGAGAAGAATGAAGAGTACGATGACAACCAGCCCTTTCCACCGAAACCTGACCTGGAAGAAGAGGACGACAAATCGAGCTGGCAACCCAAACCTCCGTGTCCCCCGGGGCTGGATCTCGCGAACGTTGGCCTGAAGCGCTGGGGCCTGAGTCTGAAGGACTTCCTCACCGGGGTGGAGAACGGGACTGTGAAGCTCGAGGAAGTTGCTTTTCGATATGCTGCATAAGCCTGACGTATATGATCTCTGTGCAGTCATAGATGTGCTGGAGCTTGAGGGCCGGGGTCAGCCGGGCACGGGCACTTGGATAATTGCGGTGGCCATTGTGGCAGTATCCAAAGGCACATGGACTGTGTCCACCTTATATCTGTGATCTAGGCTGAGACAAATCATGCGGCTTTCGGGACCCTTCATGCCGACTTGGACTTTTTGTATCCCTTGACCTAGACCGAGATCGGGGATGGGATGGGATGGTATGCTGAGCAAGTGACCAAACCGACTTGACCATCAATCAACAAACGATGCTGGTGCCGACACGACGACAAACAAACAAGCAGACAGACAAAAGTCTCTGTTCTAGGTCTTGTGTTGCGCATTTTGTTCTGCTCTCCCGTAACGGTAACGGTACGGGTACCGCCCTCTTTGTCACGGACCTTGTTCGGTCGCGGTCCTGACCTGACCTTGGCCTTGACCTTGACATTAGCTACGAACCCGCAAACGGACTCGGAACCCCTGGTGCCGCGAGCATAGAGTCAACGTAACCGGGATTAGCTTTAGGTGAGTCTGGAACTGTAGTCATGATCCATGCCAGGACCAGATCTGAGATCGAGTACGGAGTACTACTAGCGTCAAGTAAAGGGTTCGACAGAGTCACGTATTCGACAGCGTTGAGGAATGTTCAATGCTCAATAGTGTCAACGACAGTACGTGTTGTGTAGGTCTAGGAGGTGTGGGTGAGAGAGAGAGAGAGAGAGAGAGAGAGAGAGAAGGCGCACTGCAGGCGTTGCGGGAACGGAATTACTTTAGCCCGAGCCGCCAAGACCACCAAGTCACATGATGCGTCATCTTGAATTGACCAATTGATCAGCCCGCTCTTATGGATTCGCCAGACAAGGCTGTGGACTCCCTAATTAGTACACTACCTACTATCTACTATTTCGTAGTATATACGGAAGATTGATTGCGGAAAGGGCAGAAAGGGCAAGAATGGCGCTGGCGCTGGGTTCATTCCGTCCTCGTTCAGCACTCGATGCGTCAACTCGATAACAGACAATGGATGGGTGGATCGATTTGGGAACGATTTCGTTGTTTCGTTGTTGCGTAATAGTCGTTGTCGTTGTCGTTGTCGTTGTCTCGATGCAAACGGATCAGGCCCATGTCCGTGCATGTCGATTTTGGACTCGAAACTCCAACAATGGCCGGGTCTCGAGATATAAAAGCAAGGCGCATGGCAGGAACCCTCGACAATTGTTCGTCATCACCATCACCATCGCCATCAGTGATCCATCATAATCATAACCATAATCACCAAGCACCAAGCACCAAGCACCAAGCACCTCAAAAGATACATCAACATATATTATCTACCACCTTGCTACGGGCCTACCTTGGAAGCCGCACCGTGGAGTGCACATCGCACCACTCGACCATATCCTGTCAAAATGGCGGAGGAGGAGAGCTTGTGCGACCTAGAAATATGGGCTGGGCGGATCTATTCGGCCTACGAAGAAGTTCTTGAAGTCTGCGCGGAGGATCCGGATGAATACATCGTCGAGCAAAGCAATCACAACCTGCCATCGTTTTTTAGGGCTTTCAAGAGATTTATCAACGCTGTTGGACTATATGAGCATGGCCACGATCTCCTTTACAGTCTCACCTATGGGAGGGAAGACAGCGGGTACGTACCGTGGTCCGGCCGGGACCTGGTGAACACGATTTCCCTCGAGTTTGGGAGACTGATAGAACACCTGGGAGAACTCAAGCAACTTAAAACATGGAGGCACCCTTTAGGTATGAGTCGGCAAGACTTTGCGTCCGACCATATCTTAGGCGTTATGATCGCCTGTGACGAGTTGTCCGAACGTCTCTTACCACGAATCCTCAGGCGCAGGGGAGAGGCAATGGAGGACATGAGGAGGAACCCGACGACGGTCTCGGTGATAAATCGTGGGGCAAGAGGACGACGAAGAGGACGAGGAACAGGGTGATAAACAGGGGCAACAAATCTGTGGACGGTGGCAGTGCAAGCATTGGACCCTCTCGAATCAGAGTGACCTTGACCATCGCAACTTCAGGTCGCAGTTGTACGAGATTCTGTAGCCACAGACCCGCCCCAACTCTGGTTACTGAAGAATCTCGACACCCGATCCAAGCGCGGTGTGCACAATGTAGTACTGTAGATGGCGGGTAATCCGTTCACACTCTCCTACTTTTCCATTGTCCAGTTTTCCCATCAACATCATCAAGCTATCCTCCAAGGATATGGCATGAACAGGTGGTACTCCATTCGCCTTGTGCAGGCAGCCGGTAGGGCATGTATGATAACCTTGACACCAAATGTGACCTGGACCTAAGGCTTCTAGGAACCGGAGGAGATGCACCAAATGGGGTCAATGACCGATTTGCACACGTCTTCCCAGAGCACCTTGCCATCTGACCCAGTCGGGGCTGTACCAGAAATGCAATAGTGAACAGCTTTATAATACCCATCCCCTGGGAAATTGGGACGATTGCACAACCAAGATATAGCATTCTGGCGTCGCTCTCCGAATTTCGAGTTGGATGATTGGTTCGAAGGAAATTCATCGTCATAGGGTTTTTCATACCATATCTCCATGAGGACAATGCCCAACTCGAAAAGGGCCTCTTTCATAGGCTTCTCTCCTAGATCATTTGATGTTTGTGAAGGTCTGAATGAACAAGACACCCAAGCTTGATTCATGTCCGTTCCCTGCTCTGAGCTTTGTAGGAATTTGATCGTATCAGAACATAGCCTGGGAGCACTCCAGGGAGTCTGTAACAGTTGTAGGAAGCTAGAGGCAACATTGAGGGCCAGAAGAACCTTCGTCTTGGGCGATAGCGTAGTCTGGAGCAAGGCTCTAAGTGTAACTTCTGTCGGTATTGTGGCACCTTCCAGTTGTTCCAGGTCCGGGGTGGCAATGGTCCTCGTTACCATCTTGCCATCAGTAGTCAACGCGCAGCTGAGATGTTTCCGGTTGCAGTAGGCTGTTTGGATTGCCCCACAGATCTCCTTGATTATCTCCCGAGGCTTATCATAGTCAGGAGGGTAAGCCAAAACCAAAACCTCTGAATTGTACCAATAGCGTTCAGTTGCAAATATTACCCGAAAGACGAGACGATCTGGTTGTTGAGATCTGACTGGTATTCGCGGCGGCATCCGGCCTTCCAGCAGCAGCTTCACCTCGTGGCTTTGGTGACAGTCCGAGACCCAACCTGTGGAAACCGCTTTGTAGAGTTTCTTTGCACTGTCCTGTATGTCGCGGAACGTTCTTGCAAGGCGTTGAGCCCAGAGAGAAGGGTGCTCTTCTGCCATTCGAGGTTTTCCTCTGTCGATACTCAGCTGGAGCTGAAGTAGGGTATTGGTGGATGATTGGATCCTGCTAAGTTGTTTCTCGAAACCCTTCATCTTGCACGCGGCATGGACTCGCTGGACTAGTTTTAGGTCCTTCATTTCACCAGCTCTGATGGCATTCATAAAATCAACATTGCTGGTGTCCTGGGATATGTTAGTCTCACAATTTAGAGGTCTTTCGTTGCAGCCTACCTCAAGCTTGGGACTAATACTGCGCAGTTTCTCAATCAGTCGCTCGAAGTCTTGCTCGCAAATTTCGATGGCAGATTTCAGCGAGTCGTAGTGGTCCCCAAATTGATCCGCCAGGGCCTGCTCAATCTCGGACTGGTCCAGAACTTGATATAATTCAGACGAATGTGCCTGAACCTCACGCCCAATGCTTCGTAGCATAACTTTCAGTAAACCGTCTAAAATGGTGCTCTGCAACTTCAGCTGACTGGTGAGGCGGTCCATTTTCTCTTGGCTGTGACTGATTCTCCTGGTGAATTTGACGGTGTCAACAAACAGTGAACATATGGAATACCCCGAGAACAATTTCGATTCCAGACATGTTGAGTTCCTTGAGGAGATAAAGGGAAGAAGGTGAAGAGCAAGAGCATAAAGCAAGCTGGAGGTAGTGATGAATCCTGCGGGACAAAGATGGTTCACGAAAGACTGCTCTGAACACCGCGCGGAACATGAATGGTACATACGAAAGATTTCCTGTCCGGACTCTTCCCAGCTCTCCAAGCAGTTACCCTTTAGTACAGCACCGGTTTCTTTGAGCACGGATGACAGGGGTGACTCAAGGGGGTCAGATCAGCTGAACACTCACCTTGCCGTGACTTGGCTATGCTGCGTCATGTATCTCTCTCTAGATACTAGGTGGCTCTGTTGGAAATATCGGCCCAGGCACCACCCAGGCACCATCCAGTAAGATGAACAAACAGAACCATCGGTGGAGAATCTCTAGCAAGGACACAAATCCGGCCCAGATTGCAGGACTGCCAGTCGCCGCAAAATGGGTGGCAGCGATATGGTGAATTGGTACATTACTCCAATGAGGCGTCCTGATACCGAATACCGTGAGGTTACCCGGTAGTGTCTCTCCTTGCTGTGGGCTGTACACATACTACCTACCTATGGTACCCCAGAGACGTGATGAGACGGTATATCGGGCTTGCGGCTACTGTACTGCAGTCCCAGTATTGGACGAATCAATGGCCACTGCTCCCCTGTTTGTGCTACACAAACATGATGACACTGGCCCGGGAAGGAACGAGGGAAGTCAAGGAACGCAGTCCTGCCAAGTTCACCCACTGCTGGCACAGCTGCTAGGTACCTAGTAATATGGTACATACATGGACAGGACTCTGGTAGGTATTTACCAAGTGACACGGTACAGACACTGACTGGCCCCGGAGACTTCTTCTTTCTCTTCTTCCCCTTCTCCTCATTCTCATCCTTCTCATCCTTCTCATCCTTCTCATCCTTCTCATCCTTCTCATCCTTCTCATCCTTCTCATCCTTCTCATCCTTCTCATCCTTCTCA